>NW_008796041.1:2114506-2212185 GCF_000699145.1 Aptenodytes forsteri | reverse complement strand
GGCAGGCCCCCGCTGGTACAGCCAAGTGGCACATCACTGCCTCAGTCCTGTGTTTCACCATCTCGTACTCTGGATGGGGGATTGAGGCTGGGATGTCTCACGTACAGGAGCATGAAAACTCATGATGGAGCTGTAATTGCCTCAACACCCTGAAGGGGCCTCTGCACCCTGAGACCATCCCTTTCCCTAGCGATGCAGGATTAAGGCCTGAATCAGAGGAGCCATGAAGAGCAGCTCAAGTCCTTGACTGGATGGTCAGGCGAGATTCAGCCCACGGGTCCCTTCAATGCACTGCAACACAAAAAGAGATCCTTTATCTCTGGGAAAGAACAGCTTCATTAAACACACTGGAAAATTTTACATGGAAAAAAACCCATGCAACGTCAGAGCTTAAAACCACCACGTTAAAGCTCTATTTTTGGATCTCATTAAAATAGATACAATCTGTGCATAAAATAAATTACTTGCCTTATAATTTCCAGTTCAGTTAGAGATTTACCATTAAAAGCAGTAATTAACAAACTTGTTCTGCTTTCTACTATCCAGACCCTGATTCAGCACAGAGTTTTGGTGAGGTTTGTGCTTGGCTGAGCTTCCGTCACATGGCAGAGGGCAGGTCACAAGCATCCTCCTGAGCCGGTGGGATGCTCCCCTCTGCCTCTGCTCTGCAGGCTTGGAGGGCTTCACACTAGGCAGTGCCCCATGAGCTCAATCATCCACACCTCAGCCCTTCCTCCACACATCAAGACCCACACAGGAAGGTTTGAAGCCACATTCTTGCCTCAGCAGTGGCTGGATTGCAGCAGACACACGATGGCAATATTTGCAGGTCCCCATCTGTGAAGGATGTCGTTGTATGGAAGATGGCTGAGATCCATGCTTGTTAGCAGTTTGGGCCAGAGGCAAGTCTGAGCTGCCTTATAGGTATCTAATATAGCATGTTGATTAACTATAGATTATGTGTTCAGGAGGGATCATTATGATCAGCTAATCTGCCCTGCAACATGACACAGACTCAGAGCCTCACTCCTGCATCACCAGTGTAAGGAAAGATCCACTCCTGCAAATCTCTCCTGGAGGGGGGGTGCTTGGAGCCAGGCTCAAGTTGCCTCCTAGACTTACCCTTTTCTTTCACTGAAGTTCATCAGCAGGATTTTGGTATGAGCTTAAAGCTAAGCCAGGTCAGATCTGGTGAACTCACAGCTAAAATAGCTTAAAGTCTGTATTTCACAGAAACAGACCTCAAGACTGACAGGTTGAAAGACCACATAAAATAAGGACAAAGTAGACAAAAGAGTACAGTCTGCTGTTGCTTTAGCAAGCAACTGGCATCGGCAACTAGGAACAATTTCATTCTTTTCCTGTGAGTTGTTGCATGATGTGATCAAACAGGAATAAGTATCTGAAATTAAAGGCCAAAAAAATAGTGCAATTGAATTGCTGATTTCTCTGTAAGGCTCCCTGAGATAAAAGAGTTGTCCCCAGGGAAAAGAGAGACTGGGAGAAAGCATGAAAGGCATGGTTGATGTCTTTTCTGCTTTGCATATAATCCCCTGAAAATTGGAATGTCCAAATGCTTGCGACGACACAAGCGGGACTAATACTCTGGGATCACATGAGCAATTATCTGATTCACAGGTGAAGATGGCAATAAAGTGGCTGAAAAACCAACTGCCACTGAGAGGGCAAGAGACAGCAGGCTTGCTTGGTTATGGGTCATGCCACAAACACCTCTTGAGATCAAGCAGTAAAAATAATTAGGGTTGGGAAGGCAAGGAGTGAGGTTCCCAGATGGTGTGGGTGATAGATAAGGAGTCATCCTTTTTATCTGTTGCCAGGCCACCCGTTCATCCAGTTTTGTGGCTGACTTAGATCTCCATCAATATGCAGGGCTCTGTGCCGGTGGAGCTGTCAGGGCAGTGTTGCTTCCAGCCTGGATTAAAGCTTAGGCAAGCTGTGTCTTGCTTTGAGGTCTGGTTGTTTGCTTTTGTGTTTATACAACAGAGAAGAGAGAAACTCTTGCCAGGGCAAAGATGGGTTGACACCCCTTTCTAGAGGACTAGCAGCTGGGAGCTTCAGGGTGGATAACTCAGCTGCATCACACATGACTCCCATACCATGCTGTGTACTCCAGGTGTAGCAGGGATGACCTTCACCGAACCTGTGGCCCTGTAGAGTGCTTGTGGGAGCCCTGCCCAAAGCATAGCTCCGTCCTTGTTTGCTCCTTTGGCAAATAACAAACACAGTGGTCATCCCACCATAACCATGACGATCTGCAAACCATGCCTTTCCTTTCCAGGTGTGCCAGTGTCCACACACTAGTTGCAATTTGCCCAGACAGAAAGTAAAAAATAGTCTTTTATAGCTCCCTATGTATCCGATTTTGTGCAGGAGAGAGATCTGGCTTTAGTCTAACGGTGCATTCAATCAAGATCTTTGTTGAGGAGCATGTGGAAGGAGCATCCTCCTTTGTTGAAGTTACTAGAATAGCAGTAACATTTGCAATTACACTGGCTGCAACAAAAATCTCCCAGGCATCTTCAGCCTCCAGGGAATAAGGTGATCAACGCTGAGGTCAGGAAGAAACACAGTTCCTTAGGGCAGCATTGCACAGCAAGGGCTGCTTTGCAATTCCAGAGCCTTTCTTTTAAAGCACACAGTCCTAAGCCTCCAGCAGATAGAGTGGTAGGCTTTTCCAGTGTGGAGATGTGTCCTGAGAAGGACCAAGTTTTGCATAAGGTCTGTCTGCAAAGCAGACAGCAGTCAGCAGCTGCCCATTAAGCTACCCAGACTTTTTCTGGCTATGTCGGTGATGGCAGAGCAGGGGAGACCCAGACTGTCTTGCATGTTCACATGAGGGTGCTTGTGGTGGAGCCTTTCTCTATGGGTCATGCTGATAGCAGGAAAGCGTGATGCTGATAGCAGGAAAGTGTGTGGGCAACCCTGCCATCACAGACGTGTATGACCACACCAGCAGTGTAGGAGAAGCTGTTGATGGGCTTTAGTTGAAAGGGTGCCAAGCTAAACTGGCTTGCTTGAGAAGGCATTTCATGGATCCATTTTATATGCTGTGCAGTGACACGCCTGGTGCTATGTTTCAGGTCAGGATTGGTAATCTCAAAATGCATGGCCTGCATAAATAAAGTGCAGAGAGGACGGGCAGTGCCAGCACCTTCCCATTCCCTGCACCTCCTGCAGTCGGTGATGTTCACAGACACCTCCTGCTAAGTGCTCATAGAGGGAAAGGAACATCTATCAAAATCCCTTGCAGTGTGACTGCGAAGCAGACTCCTTGCCAAGCCCATGCTGCTTTTGAACCCATTCATGCTGTACAGGATTGCGTAAGATCCTCCTTCTTTGGACAAACAGGCAAGATGTGCCAAAGGCAGAGATATAAACCTCTAAAGGGAGATATTCAGTGGGGAGAAGAAAAGAAACTGGGGTTACAGAAGGAAATCCTGTTTTCGTGGGAGCTTGGTAGGGGTAACATTTGCAGTGACGTGCCCATGAACCATCCATCTTCGAGAGGCGGCGAGAAGCAGAGGGAACACTAGGTCGTGCTGTTTCCCCAAATTCTTGTGCAGCGGTGCTGGGGCTGGATTGCACATTTCTCACAGGGACTGAGGGGTTTTTTTCTGCTGTGGGTTAGCAGAGAACTTTGATCACACTGTTTGGGTGTTCTTGCAAGGAAATTAATTGCATTTGCTGTGTGAAATGCTTTGAGCACAGAGGCAAAGGCGCAGGTCAGGTCTTTATAGGCAACCAGAGCTCCTGCGTTCAAACGTGAGATAACGCTGCTTATATTATAGGGAAGGAATGATGAATAACAGCAACAGTTTGGAGGGTTTAATTAGCCTTCCTGCTATTCCCATCAAGAGGGGAAAAATAAAGTAGGAATTCTCTTAGGATACAAACTCAACTGTATGCTGACGTGAGGCACAAATGAATGCCATCTGGGCACAGGAAGGAGGCAGCTTTACCTCAGTCTATTGTACTACTTTAAGTGTGTTGAACACTTGAATTCACTCTACCTTAAGGCTGAGCATTTAGCAAACTGCTGCAAAGTAATCCTGTGTCTCAGTAGGGAAAGAGCGGTATATTGGCTTTGTTTCCCTTGCATGGTAAAGAAAACTCTGTGCTCCCAAAGAAGAGTTTCTTTGTGTTCCCACTGTTAAACTGTGGATTGTGCTCCCTAAGGCTTTTAAAAGAATACATGAAATCAGTGTGGGGATTTTGAGCTCTGTAAAATTCATTGCTGTGTGCACACTTCAGCAGCACACAGGAGCTTTAAGTATTTTCCTTTAATTTAGCAGGGAGCTGTTGCAGCTGCTGTGGCACTTCAAAGACCGTTCTGTGTATTGCTCCTGCACCTGACGAACACAAGGCCACGGCATTGTTAAACTGCTAGTTTGGAGAAATGGCTTTGCAAGCAGCAGCCAGTGCCATCTCATGCTCTTAAGCCTGGCTATAGCTGCACCATGTCTGTGTGTGCTACCCCGTTACTCCAGTCTGGTCCAGTTAATCCAGCTTCATACCAGATAGGACCATCCTGAGCCTCTTGTCTGTCTCTTGCCTAAACATAGATCACCTGAGCTGGTTTCTATCTGCTCATGGTGTCTCTGCAGCACTTCCTATTCTAGTAGGGTTTAGATATTTTCGGTGACAGTGTTTTTTTCTGCAAATCACGCGCTGAGGACTCTTCACTTACTAGCAAGCATGTCGCAGATGTGCTAGGACATGAACCATGTTCTCAGACAGAACCAAACCACTAGCCTCCCTTAACCGCATGCTACAAACCTCACATGGCTTCAGAGCCACAGGACGTATGTTGTGGATCTCAGAGAGCTGAGAATAGATGAGCTCCATAAATAATTTTCAGGTGATAAATGGTGGTAGCTCCCCAAGACCCAGTACAGGCAGGGCTGGGCCAGCTCACCTGCTACTCCCACAGCTGGGGAGTCAGATTGACCGTCAGCCCTTTCCCCATCGCAACCAACCAAATAAATTATATGTAAACTTCGTTCTTGTGCCTGCATTTTTAACCCCATTCCTGAGTTGATGGCTGGAAAATAGCTCTGACATGCATCAGACTGGTAAGAAAGTGAGAGGTTTCTGCTGTTTAGGTCACCAGGCTATGTCCTATCTGAGTCAGTAGCAGCCAACAGATGCAGATGAGAAGGCTGGTTTTGGTCACCCAGGGGCATGAGGCAGCTGTGAACCTGGTCCATCTGCCTAGCTGGGCAAAGCAAAGGCAGTGACTCAGTAAAACTGGCTAATGCCTTTTTGTCTGCATGGTGAAATAAATATAAAACGCGTGGATGGATTCAGCCTGCTGCCTGTGAAATGAAAGCTGTTGATCCTGTGAGGGTAAGTGCAGGTCTATGAGCAGGCATGTGTTAAAGGACCTGCACACACTTCCCAGTAATTGTCCTGGAGGTGGCACGGTCACAGAGCACACTGCCAGAAAGAGCCATGCTCAAGATGTGTGCTTGTATCACAAAATAATGGGAGGTTGGAAGAGACTTCTGGAGATCACCTCATCCAACCACCTGCTCAAAGCAGGGTCACCTACATACAGCAGGTTTCTCGGGGCCATGTCCAGCTGGGTTTTGAATATCTCCAAGGATGGAGACTCCACAACTTCTCTGGGCAGCCTGTGCCAGTGCTCGGTCACCATCACAGTAAAAAGTGCATCTCCAGCCCTGCTTCCACCAGCCTCATCCCAAAGGGCACACTGCACAGATTTCTTGCCTCCTGCAACAGAAGTCCAAGACACCTTGGCAAGACAGGTGTGATTCATTTTATCTGCGCTGTACCTATTTCACAAAAAGAGAGAAAACTTCAAATGCCAAAGCAAGCAATCAGGCTTTTAGAAGATCCTCAAAATAATGAAAAGCATCACTGTTACAAGCAGCAGCTTTTAATGCTTTTTTCCACTCTTCAGTTTTCTTTTTTCTCTTTTTTTGGTTGTATAATGAAAAGTTTTAAAAGGACATAGATCCCCATGCTTCAAACCAGAAGTCATCTCTTACTAACAGGGGTTAGGAACAATGCTTTTATTTTACTGCCTGGCAGGTTTTTTTGGGAGCTTTTGGTACAGGGGTTTGACAGAGACCTGGATGCAGGATGCTCCGTTGGTCTCAGCTGTTCCTGCCTTCCTAAGCTGTGTTGTGACCGTTTATGTCTCAAAGCTACTGAAAACAGGGTATTTGCTTATAAGAAGTGCAGTCATATCTGTCAAAGACTATAAGACAGTAGTCCCTTATATGACATAATAACTGCACAAACAGGCACTGAGGCTCCAAAATAGAATAGCTTAATTGGTTTGCTTTCCCAAGGAGATACTACGCCAGACAATGAACCACAACAGCTTAAATCTATGCTTAACAATAGCTTCATCTATAAATAGGATATTTTAAGCAATGGGAAGAACATTTGGAGTAGAACTAGATAACATTTTTCAGATGAATAGTTTATTTGCTAATAAATGCAGTTTCAGGCTGGCTGGAACTATCCACAGACTCAGGCTGAATTCAATTAATGTTTTCTACAAAAAGGGGGACCCTATTTTTCTTGACAAACCAGAAAAGCTCCATTCTAACATTTCAACATGAAACATTTAAATCATTCACTTAAGAAAACTCTTAATTTTAGAATTCAGCTTGATTTTAGTTCTTTATTTTGAAAAGCATACCCCCAAATTAAATGAATTATTTTATGTTGGTTCCATCCCAGATAAATTATTTCAGCTTTATAGCAGGGAAAGCAAAAGATTTAGAAGGGACTTTCTTAGTCTGTTCCCACAGGTCTGCTCTGGGGCTTTGCTTGCTTTTTCCAGTGGCTTTGGAGTGTGAACATAATGTACAGCTGGTGAGCTTGTCTTTACAGCTGATAAAGCGAGTTACACCAGGGTCATGTTGAAATGAACCCTGGATACAGGTCAAGTACATAAAATAGAGTTCTCCTCCAGTGGCCTCATGTTACAGACCTGATTTATGTTTCTAGCGCTTGTGGTTCTGTTTGGAGCCTGGCATGGTTACATGCAATCTGCCCAGCCAAGCTTGAAAGCTCCTCTTTTCTCAACTTGCTCGTATAAGGTGGGGAAGGTAAGAGGCGTAAGAATCAGCTTTAAAAGTCAGAGATTGATGGAGGCGACACCAGTGGGTCTTGCTGCACCAAATACATTTGCTGTCTGTAACCTGTGGGAAGAAAACTTGCTGAAATAATTCTTGCAAACAGACAAAACATGCCTTCTCCAGGCAATCTAACATTTGAAAAGCCTCATTAATAATGGTTGCAAAGTATGGAGAAACTATAGCTTCTATCTATGGGTCACAAGGCTTTTTGCGAGTATCATCTGAGCGTCAGAAGATAAAAGGGAAGAGATCATTCTAGGCCTGATTTTCACACAGGTTTCGTGGAGGTGCCCAGAGAGATTATTAAAAACATCTAAGCAGATTAAGTGCACGTAAGTACTCTTAAAAGCAGTGGGGTTTAGACACCTAACTTGCTATTACTTTTTGCAAATCATAGTCAGAAAAGGGGACACTTAAACTAAGCAACTTCAGGTGTCTAATGCACGTGCTTAAATAGGCTACGATGTCCCTGCATTGCTCTGCAGTCCATGCAGGGTGTGGGAGGGAAGGCAAAGCTGCGTCACACTCCTGCTCTGAATCACACTCAGGAGGACACTCTCCCTGAGATAACATGATGTAACATTACAGCTCTGCTAGGTCAAACCAAGGTTCATCTACCCCAAAACCCAGCCTCCAACAGCGGCCAGCCACAAACACTTAGGAGAAGGGAAAAACAAGGCAAGTCTGGAGACACACTTCCCCAGTACCTCCTCCCACTGCCCAGGAGTCCCTAGTTCAGCCACTTCCTGACTTCATCATGTTTAACAACCCTTTACGGACTTTTCTTCTGTTAATTTGCCTAATTATATTTCCAACCCACTTACACTATTAGCCTCCTCTGCATCCACTGGTGATACTTTCCCTACTTTTACCATGTGCTATGCAAATAAGAGCTTTTTCTTGTTTAAAATCTGCAGCCTCATCAGTCATTGCATAGTCCTTAGTCCTGGTGTTATAGCATAAAATAATTTTAAAAAAGAATAATCCTTCTTTATTCACCATCTCTGTGTCCTTCATGATTTTACACTTTGATCATATCTTCCCTCTGTCATCTTTCCCAGTATGAATGCTCCTTATCTATTTAGTCCCTCTGCATAAGAAATTGTTTCCTACCTATATAGGGAGCCTGTGGTAAAAGCTTAATGTGGGTTGCAACATCAGTCAGTGAGGATACATTCCCCTGGCCCAATGCTGACGTACAGATACCTTTGGGATGGCACACAGCAGGCGTTGGACTGTGCCCAGTGCCAGGGCTGAGCAGAGAAGGGAATGGAAAGAGCTGTATTCAGCTGGATCTGTGGAGGAAATGTATGAGGCAAGAAAATAATAAGCCAGTTCAAATATACTGTCTTCTGGACACGCATTTCTGGACACAGAAATGCTGCTTCTCTAGGATTCACAGATCACAAAAAAGTCTGCAAACCTTTTAGGAGAAGCCACAAAACTTGTTTTTTCTTAGAAGCCATGTAGACCAGAAGCTACTCTAACGCATTCACACCTCAGTCCATGATGTGCTTAGCGGTCACAGCTCCCAAAGAGGCCCTTAGGAAATGTAGATTCTCAGCATTTATAATGATCAGTCCAAATATACATGACAGAGTCAAAATAACTCAGAGCTGGCAACCACATCCCCAGTTCGGATGTGCTTCTCATTCATTTCCCTGTGCTCAGGTGGTGTTCTCAGAAGCTGCATTTCTAAAACTGGTTGAGAAAGGCTTTCTTCAGCAATCCTGCATGCTGCCTTTTCCCATCCCATTTCATTTTTCAAAGTTGCTTTTCACACTAGAATGAAAAAAAAAAAGACTCTTCCAACTTGAGGAGACAACAGCTGAAAAAGGGAGACAGAAGAAGAAAAAGCCACGGGTTGCAATAAGTGAGAAGCAAGTGGCAAAGCGTGTCCTAGAGAGGTGGGAGAACCGCGCTCCTCCTCCATCTGCTCAGCACTCTGCCCACTTGGCTGCTGAGACACACATTTCTCTCCCATTTTGACAAAAAAACTCCTGTGCTGATCAGAGAAACCATCCCACCACAAGTTTGCCAAAATTGGCCTGTTCATCCTAAAACTATGAATCTTCTTTCTGTTCAATATATGTATTTAAGAACATCAGAAAGATATTTTTCTAGGTGAGGAAATGCTTCTTGTATGTGAATGTCTCCTCATTCCCTCAACCTAGTGAGAGTGGTCACATAAATCAAGGGGTATGCAGAGATGTTTGCAAGTGACTGAATTATCACAGATTAGCAAGTTATTACTGTTAATTTAAATTAATATGTTTTATGTTACATTATAATGTGCTGGAAGCATGCAAATACCTTCACTTCAAGCTAATGACTAGTAATCTGTTAAGCCATGATAACTTCAGCTCTTGGAGCGCATCCCCCTTCTTGAGGGAAAAGCTGTAATGTTTAATGCTGGTTTAGCCAGTGACAGGTGGCTGCAGTGACATAAATAGAATTTACATGTCCTTGGTGCTTGAGTCAGAGCACACCAAAACATCCTTTTGAAATGAAGCAGACCATATATTTTAATGTCCTCAGATATCAGAAATGTGTTTGGAAGAACAAACGGGTGATTTTCTTTCCTGGGGGTTAAATGCTCCTTGTGCCTCCCATCGTCCATGTCCAGGGCCAGTCCAGTAGAGGTGCAAATGTCAAACCTAGCCCAGATCCTGTCCTTGGAGGGTCTGATGTGCCTTCCAGAAAGGCTGAGCAGTTTTACCACGGCCGCAACCATCTGCCACAGATGTTAAGTGGGATTTTCACACACTTCAGCTGATTACTCAGGTGGCATTGAAGGCTTTTGCCATACAATCCCAGAGCAGCAGGGATCTCCAGGGATGTGGTCCCAGCCATTAGGCTGCTTCTTTGAGTGTTCTCCTCTCGCTTTTTAGTGCATGTAACATCTCTGTGCTTTATGCTTTTTAATCTTTAGAGGTCTCTCACTGCCCCATGCCACCAACCTTCCCCTCTGCCTCTCCGAGCCCCTTGTACCCATCAGTGTCAGTGGAGACATGGCCGTATATAAGCATTGGGGATATGCCCCATTGACAGTGCTGAGAGGCTTGATTTCCCTGCTGCTTTTCCCTCCCATATCTGTGCCACCCTTCCCCTCACGCCGCTGCCCCTTGCTTTCACCTGGGAGATGAAGCATGTCCCAAAGTAAAGCTGCTCTCAAGGGCTCAGAGCTGAGCCTGTGAGCAGCTGCGAGCAATGCAAGACAGTGCTCCTCGGGACACCCTCTCCCTCCTGACCTCCAGGCAGGTGAGAAAAAGATGTAGGGAAATATAAACACCAAGGTAAGTGGCCAGGATGGTGAAAAAAATAGGATTTTTTTCATTTTGTTTTCGTCACTTTCCTTAAAGTGATGAATGAACCCAAATACCCCATCTCATACCTCTACACCTGCCTGTTTTCCTCAGCAAAACAAGGGTAGTTTGCAAGTGTTGTCTGTCAATGTGTTAGATCTGATTGCTGTAGGAGGAGGGATGTATTAGTGAGGAATGCATTTCACTTCCAAAATTGGCCCAGTACTCCACAGACCTTCTCCATTTCTTCGGATTAGCCAGCAGGACATTTGGGACTTGGTACTTATTTTATGGTATAGAAAGCGTGCAAAGGTACAGGGACAGCAAGAAAACCCTTCTGTACGTGTTTGAGGGACACCTCACACCTGGGGACTGGTCTGCTGAGCTTGGTGGGGTCCCTGATGCAAGTGACTTCTTAGATATGGAAAGAGGAAAGAGAAAGACGATGTGAGTGAACATTGCTGAGAAAGGAGCCTCAGGAGAAGCTATGCCCCAGCAGAGAGCATAACCACCTTCACCTTATTAATAATCTCTTTTTTAAGGAGGAAGAGGGTCATCTTGATGCTGTCTGGTGTCTGTGCTTTGCTAGAGTGCAGTTCTCTAACAAAGAGCATGCCACTATTAGAAGTGTTTCAGGACTGAAGGAATTAATGATTATGGCTTGTACCTAGAGTTGAAACAAAAATTGCTGTGGGGCTTAAACCTGCTTTTAACAAGAGTACGTAGCCTGCCAGATCTGGTGAGAGATTAGCAATTTGATTATACAGGCCTTGGCTTCCTGCTTTCCACTAAGTGCCTAAAACCCCTCCAAAGAGGCCCATTACCTTGCCTTTTTTTTTGCTCTTACATTAACTAGGCAGTTCAGAGCAACATAAACACAGAAGCAGGACAGGGGTTCCCTTGCAGAGGTCTCAGGGTTTTATAGCTAAGTGCCTCCTGATGGATCTGTCAGAGCAACCTGTGAGAGCAAAAACTGTCACTCCCCGGAGCGGCCATTAGCTTTATTTCCAGAGTCCCTGCAAGCGCTTTCCATTTGTCCCCTGTTGAACTCGCCAAGGAGAGTATGGGCTCTTCTTGGGCAGCTGGCTGACTTTGAGTGAGAG
Source organism: Aptenodytes forsteri (assembly GCF_000699145.1). Taxonomy (NCBI): domain Eukaryota; kingdom Metazoa; phylum Chordata; class Aves; order Sphenisciformes; family Spheniscidae; genus Aptenodytes; species Aptenodytes forsteri. The sequence continues at coordinate 2,200,641 of NW_008796041.1, read as the reverse complement.
AGAGGCAAAGCGAGCAGCTGGGCTGCAGGCACACGAATTTGGGGCAGAAAGCCTCGGCAGGAGCCTTCGGGGATGTCTTAGCGGATCACTGCCTCGGCAGGAGCCTTCGGGGATGTCTTAGTGGATGGCTGAGTGCTGTTTCACGTGGGAAACAGGGGAAGGGCAGGCAGAAAGCTGCTGAGAAACATGTGACATCCAGCCTCCTGAACCCTGAAAGGCTGTTTGAAATAGGGAGCCAGGAGGAAGAAGTGGCAGCTGGGGCCTTTTTGTGTTTTCCATTCACAGGAAGCAAATTTATTAAGGATTGTGAGGTCCCATAGCATAAGCAATGAACTCTGTGCAACTGTTTTGCTTTCCAGCACTGGCTGTGGAGCATTTTCAGACAGTCCTGCTTCATAGATGCTCTTCAGAGGTGGGAACTGATTTGTGTTACCTGTGCAAGTCTATCCATGCACATAACCATTCCAGTCCCCATGATTTGCTAAGACTGCATTGGCATCTCAGGATTCAACCCTGCTCTACTCGCCCAGCATTACTTACATCCCCAGCAGGCACCCACCAATCAACAGGGTTTGGGTCCCACTGTACTAAAACCTGTTTTTGCAGTAAGATTCCTACTAAGGAGTTTAGGGAGCAGATACCATGTGCTTTTAAAAGGTATTTTCCTGATAGATGTCCTTATGACTCAGAAAAGTAGTGATTTCTGCATCCCCTAAACCTTTGTACATCCGCAGGGCAGAGCTGGGAAAGGATCAAACCCCAGAGCATCAGACTGCTGCCGCCAGAGATGTTGGCTGTCTGTTTTACCTGAAATCCTTTAAAAACCAAAGCAAGAACATCTACTCTGCAGGCAGCACACGAAATCTTGTGAGGATGTAATGGAGTGTAATCAGTGACAGATTTGTCATCTCTATTCCATTGCAGTGGCATGGGGAGGAATCGCCGCTGATTGTTTCAGCGAAGCACCGCAGCAGAGGAGATCGCTGCCTGTTCAAGCTATTTTTATGTTGTGTTAAGCCAGGGTTCACTTTCTGGGACAGGGTGAGAGAAATGTGTTTGTCTTTGGTCAGTCGTTTGGCCCTGAGGGTTAGCCCGCTTTTGGGGTCGTGCTGGGGTAGGGAGAGAATGTAAGACAGGCTGCAATGGCACTGCTCGAGTTGTTACGGTCTCCCCAGTGCCCAATTTGTGTGATCTGATCATGCCTTCAGAGGTAAGCCATGCTCCAGACTTGGGATCAGAAAGTTATTTCCCCAGATCATATTGTCAGGGGTATTGTTTGTGTCTTTACCTGGCACGGCTTCCAGTCTGCTCCCTGAACCATCCGGGAAATTTAGCTAATGCATCTTATGGTTATGTAGGAGTATTTGCAATGCTTTGGTGCCTCCTGCCACGGCTTCCAGCATTATTTGCAACAGAGTGTTGGTGGGTTTCGTGATGGCGGGGGAACAGGAAGAAGTTGTCCTCTGGCTCTTCCTAAACTAAATGTCATTCCTAGGACTACCTGCAGCGGCAGGAGAGTGGAGTGGCTGAGCCAACCAAGGTGGTCCTTCCCATCTCCCTCTTGCTGCTGGCCCTTGCCGAGGCTTTGAGGAGCCCCATGGCATGAATGGCCTTTTTTTGGAAGTGCTTGTTGGTCTCAGTTGACCATGGACAGCCAGGTGAGGCCTGCATTAGCCAAGACACCCCCCCTGTAGGGACCTCACTGAGGGTGAAATGAATGTGGGGGAAACAGATGTCAGGTCACGGAGAAGGGCATCCCCCTGGGAGTCTCACACTCCCTGAACCCTTCCTAAAACCTCAACTCCTCTGACCAAGCTATTATCTGGCAATGCCAGACTTGGTCAGAAAACAGATTTTTTCTGCTTCATCATCCTGGGGAAGAGCATTAAAGTACAGCGAAGTATAACAAAACTAGGAGGCAACGAGAAAGAGCCCAAACGGTATTTTCTATTTTGAGTTCCATAGTTGGAGGCTTTTTTTTTTTTTAGCAAATAAAATCATGCTGAGGTCTGATTCATGTTTTTTTAATGCCTCAGAAGTCTGCAGTGTCATTCTCCTGGTTTGGCATCCTAATTCAAAGTGAAATACATAAAACCAAAAGGAGCGTGTCAAGGAGTTTCTCTAGCTTTCATCATCTTTTTTTCCATGAGCAGGCGCTGTCCTTTTTTAACTGACTAGCAATGTGTAAAAAGGAATAGAGGGAAGGGCTTGGTAATAAAATGTTAAAGAGATTTTTATTATTATTTTCAGTGGTATCAGGATAGTGCCTTTATGCATATAATATCAGCTAAACATTCAACAACTGAAACTTGTTCTTACCAAGCTTATAACAACTCACTGCAGCGTACTTGCAAAGTCTGGCTATTAGGACAAATTAACAGCTATTAATAGATGCTGTCAGCAACTGGATGCACACCGTAAGAGGAGCTTTATCTTTACGCAAAATAAGGATATGAAAAAATACACGAGGATGAGACGCAAGCTCCCGCGGTTCTGCAGACCCTCACGGGTGCCGGCCGAGCTCAAGGTCTGCACGCCCCTGCCGAAGGTGAGCTGCTCACGCCGGGGCGGAGGTGGATGCTGGGGGATGCGGAGGGCTGGGACAGGGCAGTGGCGATGGGAGAAAACTTATGGACTTTTGTGGGAGTTTCCCAAAAATGAAATCTTTTGAAGATGGAGGAGGGAGGGCGATAGAGTGGGTCAGGGAGGTGGGGACCTCTTCCCTGAGAGATGGAGACCTCTAGGACATCGTCTGACCAGGTTAAATGAGAGGTTGCTTCATTACATTAAGTCTCTTCAAATTCAGGCTACAAGAGCAAGTGGGAGCCCACAGGAGCTGCTGAAAGTGGTCAGTTGGGAGCAGGTTGGAAAAACGACCTTCCTAATGCCCATCCACGGTCAGGAGAAGCGCAGGTTTCTGTTCCAATCTGCCTCTGGAGAAACCTCTCCCTCTAGCTGACTATGTACAGAGCAGCTGCCTAAATAGGGGGGTTAAAATCACTGAAAATCTCCCTGCTCCCCTCCATCCCCCGTCACCTCTACGACATTTTATCATGTGCATATTTTAAAGTTTCAGGACATTGCTGCTTCTTGAGTCATCAAGCTCTGAGAGCTAAAAGCCCGTGTGTCACATGGCAGGAAACATTGCAAATGTTTCTAAATGCCCAGCCTTACAAGAAGTGCCAGGGAAATACCCTGTCATTGCCTGAGGATAATTTCTGTGAGCTGTGTTGTACGTGAGCTAGAGGAGGAAGGATGCAAGGGGACATAAAGTTTGGTGGGTTGAGCATGGGACATTGTTTCGGTACTTTTAGGTGCATTGGATTCCTCTGTGCCTCCATGTGTCTCACTGAGTAAGTGATAATACGAGCTGAGAGCATTGTACACACTGCATCAGGCAGGTTAATTCATTTCTGTGTGCAAAATACCTGGGAATCTCCGAGTGGGGTGGAGGGGGTGTCCCATGTTCACTGTGGGAGACCTGGGCAATAAAACCCCTCAGCAAACATGGTGTGATGGAGAGGGGCTCAGCTGCCCCCGCGCCCCTCTTGTGTGGACTCCAGCCACGTGGGTCGCACCAAGGATGAGGACTGCTGTTTGTCTCGCCGGGGCCCCAAACCTTTTATGGTGCCAGACTTTGTAGAAATACTAATAGCAGAATTACAGGCATGCCTCACCAGGGGACCATAAATATCATTTTTAATTAACTGGCTATTCTACAGAGGAGACTTTGTGCTGTGCTGCAAGACATGGGAACAGAGTTCAGCCTGTCCCTGTGATAGAGCTCCAAATTTCCCCTGCTCTTTCCCAACCCAACGCCAGCAAACAGATGTGTTCTGTGCCTCCTATTTATGCGCTCCCAAGAAATTAGCACCCCGTTAAGCTACACAATGCAGCGCATTTATTTTTATTTCACTGTGCTGCAGCCTTTCAATGTTAACTCTGCACTCTTACTGGAATCAAATGCAGGCTAGCACCAAGAGCTTCTTAAATCAACGGCCTACGAGGGTATGAATTTTGTGCAGCAGAACTAGTGCCTATAGTTTAAGATTAAACAGCCCCCAAGCTGCGAAGTCCAGTGTTTGATCCAGGTCCAAAAGGGAAAGAACAGGGGAGGAAGATTTAACTTCCAAATACCTGAAGCTGGGACTGTGATTTGTCTGCAGACCCATTTTAAGGCAATAACCAGCTATATTTATATCTCCTGAATGTGCCTATTATTTCAAGGTCTTGCCCAAATGAGTGAAAGTGACATGACAAAGCAGCACTGTAGGGAGCCAGAAATGTATAAAAAACAATTGATCCATTATAGATGCAGTTTCAGGCAAGCTCAGTCTATTTTTAATTATTTTAATAATGCAGCTGATATACTACATCAAGGAGGGAAGCTGAAGAGGGTTCCCTCCCAGCAAGCTAAATAATTGGCTCACGTGGCTCAGTGGCATCTGGACATCTCCGAGCGCGTGCACAGCACAGCGATCTCCTGGGGAAATGGTATCACTGCGGAAGCCCTGTCCAGCAGGTCACCTTGAGACATGGGAGACCCCAAAGACAAGGAGATGATGCTTTAGGAAAGTGAGAGGAGAAACCAGTGCAATGTTGAATTGTGGCAAATAGGATTAGAAAAGGTGAAAGTTTCTTGATAATTTAAAAAAGCACATTTCTATTGCTGTGATTTGCACAGGTGAATTGTGTTGCAGAAATTGCTACCATGGGAGGCACATTTGGGTATGCATAGACTAACCAGGTTGTGGGACTCTTGATTTCCCCATGTTCTCCATGTTCCCCATGATCACAGCCCTCTCTGGCTGAAACAGCAAAGACCCATCTGAGCATCACCCGCTCAGCTCATCTGTGCCAAAGATGAAATGGTTCCTCCATGCTTGGGTGGCTTGTTTGGCTCTGGGGGAAGTCTGGAAGAAAGAAAACTTGAGGTTTCCCCTCCCTTTTGCAGAGTGGCCTTTAAATAAGAGTGCATGTGAGAAGGACAGGAGACAGATGCCTTCTAGCCAAAGGCTTTCAGGGCACTCAGTTAAATCATGAAAATAAAACAATGTCTTAGTTACAGAGAGTGGTGTGAGGCCATCAAGGAAAGAGGGACCACCCATGAGGAGAGAGTAATGCAATGGGGACAGTGAAAAAAGTCAGACAGTGGCTGCTATGCCCAGGAAGAATTTGAGATGTTGGTTGAATATAGTGACAATAAAACAGAAATTACAGCCACAATTTTTAAACTTAAAAGCCGAGTGCTCTACGATACCTGGGAGTCTTCAGAGGTAGGATGATCTGGGACTCCATTTCGCTGACGCTAAGCTCGCTTCATAAAACAAACAGAAACGTCCCTGTTAAAGGCTGTAAAAAGGCTGGGGTGAGCCTTGATGCCAAACCTGCCAGGGCAGAGCATCTCTGGTCATCGCTTTCCTTCTTCTTAATACCTCGGGGCTGCTGGCGTTTCCCATCTGGGGACTTTCTTGTAAAAACGTTTATCTTGTTGTCGTGTGGAAGCGGCATTTTTTCTCCGTTATGGAGCTATGTCAATCCCACTGCGGGCAAGAGGTCAGGAATGGGACTCCCACGCTCATTCTTCATCTGGCAGCATGGGCCAGCTCCAGCCTGGCAAGCTTGTCAGCTGCAAGCAATGACTTGTCCATCCCATTGCCAGCAAGGAGATGGACGGACACATGGGACCTCAGCTGGCCTGTTGAGCAGCCCTCAGACATGTTGTAGCTTTGCCTGGCAGTGCACTATGTACCTGCAGGCTTGGCCCACACAGTTTAGGATGGGGAGCTGCTCTTGAAGGAAAGGCGTGTTTGTAACTAACTGCCATCAGCCATGCTCAGCCCCTTTCTCCACGATGGTCTTTCACGTCAGCTTTGCCAGCAGTAATACAGTTACAGGTCAAAGTAGCTGCCCCTCCATGGGGTGTCATCACTTTGAGACAAAGGCAAGACTTATAAATAAAAGGAAATAAACATACATAAATCCCTCTTATAAAAAAAAAAAATCAGTAAAGCATGCCTGCTGTGAGAGAGACAGTTAGCTCCTGTTCAGTAGATCAGAGCTACAGGTTGCTTAGGCCATTGATCAGCAACCAGCGTCACACTACTTCCATGGCTTCAGCATGCTCATACCTTCCATACAAGCCTAGCAGTAATATCTAAAGGTCTGGTGACTTCATGGAGTTTCTGACATTTCTGGTTTTTGGGGGTCAAAGCACCTGATGGAGAACTTGTTTTGCAGAGCCTGGAATTGGCTTAGGCATTTAGGAAAATTCATTATAAATTTGGGGCAGCTTTCTCATACAGGACTGAAACTTAAAAGCAGTCATACTGGGTCAAAGCAAAGGTCCATGCAGTGTCATATCTCCAGCAGTGGCTATGAGTGATGCAGAGAGGAGAGTGGAAAACATATATGATACTTTGCTTGTATATTCTCCCACCTTCCACATGTTTTCAGTTCAGGGACCTCCTGTGTTGGATGTGGCCTCTAGATGTCCAGTGTCCCTCTATGGATTTATCATCCTTTAATTTATCCAGTCTTTTTCTGAACCCAGGTAAAACTTTGCATCCTTATCATCCTTTGTCAAGGAGTGCCACAGATCAACTATCAGCTGTGCTTGAATAACTTCCTTCAATTTGTTCTGAGCATGGCTCCTGCCAGCTTCGTTTGATGCTCTCTTATTCTGGTATTGGGCGAAACAGTGAACAGTCGCTCCCTTTTTGCCCTTTCTGTGTCACTCACCATCATTCCGTAGATCGCCTTCATTTCTCCTTCAGGCATCTTTTTTTTCCAGACCAAAGAGTCCACTTTGCATACTTAGTCATTTCTTTATAGGAGCCATGTTTTTACATTTAATCATCTTTACTGCCTTTCCTTGAATACTCTCCATCATCTCTGTATCTTTTCTGAAGATAAAGGGATCAGAAGATAATACTCAAGCTGTAAGTGAACCCTGGTTTTATTCAGTGGCATAATAATATTCTCTTTTGCTTGCCCCTTGGTAATTGTTAATATTTAATTTGCTTATTCCACCACTACTGAGCAATGAACTGACATTTCATAGAACTATTATAATCCAAATATCTTACTCCTGAGTGAGCCCGGAGCCCATAACCTTATACATGAAGTTCCGAACATTTTTTCTGCCATGAACATTACTTCACATTTGGCTACATTAAATTTAATTTGCTGTTTTATTGCTCATTCACTTAGTCTCTTCATATCTTTCTGTAGGCCCTTGTTCTCACTACCCTGAATGCCATGGTGTCACCTTCAAACTGTGCTCCTTCACTGCTCACCACTTTTCTCAGGTTGTCTGTGAATAGGTAGAGCAGCACGTGTCCTTACCCAGATGCCTGAAGAAGACCAAAAGGCCATCTCCTTGTTGCCTTGATTGCACAGACTCAAGGTTTGCACAACTCCTTCTCCAGATACATTGTGTCATAGCTAAATCCCTTCATCAGAAGATGTTGTTGCATTTCATCCTGGAGCATAGCCTTGAGGTTGGGCCATAGGCTGATATTCAGCCTTTGATACAGCATTAGGTTAATTCATTCCTTGGAAAATTATCACCAAGGCCTTCAGCTGACATTGAAAGCTACTGCAGGATGGGGTTGACGTGCAGCATCCTGAACCAAGGTGAAGGCAGATGGCTGTGCCCTGAGCCAGCTGGAACCTGCACGGATTCACACTTAGCTCCAGATTCAGTGAATTACTGCAGTCCAACCTGGAGGTGTCAGGTTGATGAGTTCCTACGTCCAGGATTTTGTGTGGGAAGGAAAGCTGGAGGTAGAAGGAGGGTTTTGGAAGCTGGTGCTTCCCTGTCATCCAAGTTTACCAAGAGGACAGGACCTCTCTCTTCACCTTCCCCAAAGGGAACAGCTTCATGCTTTCTTGCAGCAGATCTATTATTTGCTCTCAAGAGGAGAAAGCATAGAAAAACTTGTGTAGGAGATCAAAAAGACTCATCTGCAAATCCTCACTTTGCTTATTTAAAGCAGAGAAGTTCATAAAAGTTCTCCACTGGTTGGGTAGAAACACATCCCTGCTTGCCCCAGTTGAGTTGCCTTCCCATCCCACGCTTGTGAGCTGGCAAAGGCACTGCCCCAATGGACTTTCATCCATGTTTGTCACGTTGATAATCCACAATTACTGAGGACTTGACCCCTTGGCTAAACCAGTGGAGGTGACCCAGGCTTCCTATTCTGGTAGGCTCCATGACCCAGACATGCTTTTTGCCTCATACAAGAATAATCTGCCTGTTCTTCTCCCCAGACTCCTCAGCTCCCATCTTTGCAAGCTGGGCTGGCCCAAACATAGCATCCTGGGACTAATTAGTCTCAAATCTGCTCTCTAACCCTTTCTTGTCAGCTTTTGGCTTTACTCACTAAACTTTGTGCTCTGTTTTTACACCCCTGCCTTTGTAAGGCAGCCCTTGCAGGTAACTTTTTCCTAACATCACCAACCACCTTCACCCCTGAAACTCCTCTAAGAAAACACTTCTGGGACCCAGTGTATCCCCACATAACATTTCAGCTTTTGAAAAACAGCATATTTTTCTGAAATCTCATTTTGGCAAAAATGTTCCAACTGTCTCCACTTTTCAGCTGTCTTCTGATATCTTATTCCCAAATGGTAGAATAAAACTAGGAAGGAAGTGAGGGGAAAATGTGGGTGTAGAAGAACATCCTGTTCTGCACAAATACCCTGGTGTGTTGTCATATGGATGCTCTGCTTTAAATAGAAGAGGTCTCATGCTTGCAAAGGCCAAAATAATAATTCTCAGGAATTAGAAAAGATGGAAATAATGATTTAATAAAGAAAGTGTTTGGACTTACTGCATTAAAGAATCAACCAAGCTAGAGCTTCCCATTATCACGTGATCTCATTTTTGTGTGTACCTATAATGCACATGCACAGAGGGTTTAGGAATAGTCCCTGGGGAACTCAGTGAAATTTTCTTTCTTGTTTATTGTATTTGTGAGGCTATTTCCATAAAAGAGGTCATCTGGGGTAAGCAACGTTAAAGTGAGAGTTAGAAGAGAGCCAATGGGATAGATTCAGAGGTCCCTAAGCTTTGATGCGTCTGAAGAAGTTTTTCTGCTTAGATCTGATTTTGTGACTCTGATTTCTGCTATCCACTTTTTGCAAGAGGTTGAGTGAAATAACTTTCTGTACTCTGGTGACTTTTTATTTTTACCATCATTATTTTTTTTTACCACAGCCACACCAACTGCTTCAGTTATCAGTACAACAAGGAGGCAAATTTTTTTTCTCTTCTTCTGCACATTTTCTATATTTTGGAACTTTTCCCATTGTGCTTTGCTTTGAATGTGAAATTTTTAATGCAATTTGAAGGGAAAATGGAAGGAGAGATACCCTTGGGTACAAAATACCCTGTAGTCTAGGTGTTTGGAAAATTCCACAGGACGTACTTCAGCAAAGCAACTTTTTACATCAACAGCATTTTCCCCAAACTTCTGACCATCTCTAAAGACAGTTAATATTGATCAGTAGGAGAATTGCTAAGCTGAACATTGCAACTGCAAGAGTCTAAGAACTGGTATGTCTCATATCTCTGCTATTTATTGTTGTGATAATGGAAGCCCAGGCCATGTAAAGCTGAGCCTGGGTGAAAACCCATGAACCTATTCATCCTCCTTGCCATCGCCAGTGGACCACGTGGTGTTTTTAGTGCCAGGTGTTTCTTGAGCGGGAATCAGGGAAGCCATTATGTGTTCCCTTAAGCCATTTTCTTGTGCCTGACACTATTTTCTCCATCAGTTTTGAAATAATCTTGAAATTCATCTTTGTGAAGACAAAAATGAGCCTGTGTTGGAGTCAAAGAGTCTGTCACATGGACACTGCATTCTGACCCTGGATGATGTCTCCTGTTGTTTTCGCTGTGGCCAACACAATGCAGCTACAGGGACAGTCAAGGGGCACAAGTGATGTGGTTGCCCTGTGCTATTACACAGAGGGATCCTACAGAAAAGGATCTTTAATTTCATATTTTGGTATGTAACACATAGCCTTTGTGCAATAAATGGGGTGGGGAGGGCAGAAGTGATCACATGTTCTGTTCCAGTAAAGTTCTTGTTGTGGTCAGACTGGTTAGACAGTTGTATCAGTTAGAGGCGGACAAATGCATGATTCAATCCTGGCGAACCTCTGTTGGCTCGTACTGACACAGCCTGAGCACTGCTTGCTGTGGACCAGAGACGGGGACCTGCAAAAGGACAGTCATGCATCCTTGTACCCAGCCTGCTCTTGTAGAAACTGTAGCTTCCTGGGATCTCTGAATTTCCACACATGCCAGAGGAGATGAAGGCTTACCAGCAGTCAGATCGTCTTCTGCAAATAGTTTCTAGAGAGCAGAGCACGTGAAATCTTTTCTGCAGTGAAACCCACATGGCCCCTTGAAGCGGTGAGCCATGCATGCTAGCTCACTCATCGGCATACTGCATTATGGTTCCCTGAGTTTCGGCTGCTTCCAATGTAATACCCTCCAAATATATTTCTTTGTGGTTTGATCCATGCTCATTAAAACAGCCCCCCACTCAGACTGGTGAAGACAGGCACTTTGCCAAAGCTTTGATGAAAGGGCAGCATGTGGATGATGAACAGGCTTTCTCTGCAGTAGACAAGCTTCCCGTGCTGGGTTTATTTCTGGAGCAGCTAACATATTATCTGATGCAGGGCCTTGTGTGAATGAGAGTTGGTCCATCCGGAAAATGAATTACATGCCCTTCTTTGCTATTGAAACTATCCATCATATCATGTCCCAAATGGTCTATCATGTTGTTGTCTAGTAAAACTCGGCCATCAGAGGCAGCTCCTGTTTGGATGCTGATGCTAGATGTCTGAAAATATGATTTCAGCTATAACTCTGAGGACATTTAGTTGGAATTTATGACTAGAGGTCCCTCTAAGCTCCATCAACTCTATCCATCTCATACCTTTATAAATAATACTGGTCTTCAGTTTCTGAATCCTTTAGGACAGCCTTGTGTTTTTTTTCCAGTGTGTGGAATACATCACATGCAAGATTTCACTCTGAGATTTCAAACTGTGTGGGCACAAATTAAATAAATAAAAAAGAGTTTGGCATAGTAAAGTGGACATCACGGAAGGCAGTTTGGTGAACTTGGCACTGTCTAGGATGCAGGAGACTTCGGCACTGCTTCTGGCTATACCAAGACTTTCAGTATGTCTCCTTTTTGTGCCTCAGTTTCCTTTCTATTTGGTTCCCAGCCAGCATTAACCAAAATCCTTGAAGGATCCCCATTGGGTTTAGCTTCAGTTGGATCAGGTCCACCAGTACCTTACCGCTACATGCAGTGCTGTGAGAGCTACAGGCGAAAAGTGCTAAGCAAGCAGAAATGTCACCTTTTCTCCATTGACTTAAGTAGGAGCAGATGTGAGGAGGAACAGCAAGCACTTAAGATCATGCCTTAAACTTTCCATAAACACAGTAAAAGGAAGGGTCTGGCCCTGAGAAGGGCTTAGCATCCTGGACAGGGATGCTGCAGAGCTGTAGGGGTTGAGCGGTGGGAGGACATTTCAGAGGGGGTGCCAGGGTGTTTGCAGAATCGAACCCTGCAGGATTATTTAAGGTTATTCCCCTTCGTACATAACCCCAGCAGTCACCACGGCACTCACTGTAGTCCAATGCCTTGGGGAGTGGGTAAGGGAATCTATTAATACTCTTAGGAAAAAATTAGTATCCAAACAACTTTTGTTTCCTTGTTTTTTACACGTTTGTGCTCTCCTCTGTCACTAGCTACAGCACAGAGCCTGATATGCTCTGACAAAGAGCTATTGATGGTGTGCTTGTGTGAATTGGCCCAGCACTGGTCACAGCCAACTTCTGTGGGACCTGCTGCCCCCGTTTTACAATACGCTCCAGTGTGCTGAGCCATTTGTGAAAGGTCAGAAATGAACAGAGAAATGGACTGGAGTCAAAAACAAGTAGTCCTATAAATATCAGTCATAGTCAAAGGCAGTTTATTCCATTCCTCCCCTCTCTCTCCCTCTGTGTGTGTCTCTCCCTCCCTCTGTTGTGGTTTCCCAGATATAACTCCATGTTTCTGACTGGGAAGCTCTGAAAGGAAAGCAGCACACACATTGCAGCTCCTGCTCCCATCTTGCACACATGGAATAATCCTCAGTCCCACGAGCAGGACTGACAGCCGGCACGGAGTCCAGGCATCATCTGGACTCAGATGTTAAGTTTTGATTTCTCGGATTTTCTTTATCTGTGCTCATTTTCTACAGTTTGAGAACTAGCTTTGGCCACAGACAGTTTGGATTGGGACTCCTGAGGGCTCTTCTCTGTCCGGAGCTAACATTTGAATTCACAATGACTTTAGCGGCTAAATTAGAGGATATTGAAGTGACGCTGGAGCACCTACTAATGGATGTGTTCGTAAGTAAGCTACAATTTCCTGTTTATAGTGAGATGCTAATAATCCAGAAGGCATCATACAAATTTAATGGTGTATCCAAGTGTTGCATTGACTTAATTCCTTTACATTTCATGATAAACTGTGTGTCCAACACTACCAATGTGTTGTGGTATAGCTAAAGCATCTACTGCAAGTGGTAACATGCAAAACTGGAACAGTGTGACTCCAGGGCAGGATCTATTCTGCCTTGGGTTTGTGTATCATCTACAATTCTGATGAAGCACATGAAGAGGAAAAGAGATTTGGTCAGAACAGTTTGAGGAATATCTCTGTAAAAGAAGTGCATTGACAGAATATTTAAACTGTGTATTGCTTAGCATCAAGTGTCCTTGGCTTTAGGATTTTGACAGCTATTAGATTACAGTCTTTTACCACTTTGACTTTTTGGTTAGTTTTGTAAGAGATGGAGGAACAAGCAAAAGTAGTCAAGATTTTTCGAGAAAATCAACTTTATTCCTCCTGGATATGTCAAACAGTTTAAACCAGAGTTAATCTGGAATTGCTTTCTTGAAATCATCAAAGTTCAGTGAAGTAATGTATGATTTGCTTTTGCACATCTGAGATAAGAATCCGTCTGTATAATCTCTTTTTAAAAGTTTCTTAAAAATATCAAAATATTTCAAAACAAATTCTTTCTATTTCCAACACAATTTGATGGTTTTTACCTAAAGGTCAGAGATAGCCATGTTTTGGAAGTTTTTTGGGGGTGGGGAGAAAACAGTGATGAGGGATTGCCAGATCATTTATCTTCTTCACAAAAAAAGTCATGCCAAGGTGATCCATACTCTCTGAATTCAGACTATAAGAAATAAGATGCCAAGTGACACTCTGAATTTTCAGAAGAGTTTTTTGGCATCTCTTAAATGAAATGCTTCAAATTTCAGGGTGTAGTGATGAGGAATCTCAGGCATCAACCACAAAAGTGAAAAACAGGAGAGCTTGCCAGCTTTCTAGCCCGTGGTCCAGTTACTAAAGTGTCCATCTGTGCTGTGAAATGGATTCAAGTCTCTCTGGGCTGGCATCTCCTCTCAGCACTTTGGGGAGTGCCCTGTCCCCTTTCCCACAGGTTGCTGACATAAGGGGTAGAGGAAAATAGTTGGAGGCTGCCCTGTCAAAGCCTCTATGTAGGGTATGAAATACTGAAATACTCTTTGGGTCATACGATTTAAATCAACCTAATGATTATTTGCCACTCTGGGTTCAACTCCTTTCCCCAGCTCTGAGTACCGTGCATCCCAGAGAAAATCCCTGAGGGTTTAAATACCCATGACAAGCAAAGATGCAACATCCGCATCTCATGACCACAGCATGCTGTGAATGTTAGTCTGCGTGGGAAGGGGCCAGTGCTTTCTTTGGACTATTTGCAGTTACTGTAGAATAAACTTGGCACCACGATCCCTCTTGGTCTATTTGTAGCTCAGCATCACTTCATCAAGCTGGGTACTTGACACCTGGGAGACTGAGAGCCTCCATGCTGCAGGTGTCATTGAACAGTGGGGGGGTTAAAGGCATTTTGTCATGGGGTAGCTCCAAGCAGTATTGGAGATACTGCCAAGATCTAGAAAGCCAGGGCTGACTGAGTTGATTGAGGCTGAGAGAGCCAAAGCTACAATCCTACACATGTCTGGTCATGTTTGAAGGGCATGAAAAGCCTTCTACCCTGCTGGGAACCACCCAGCCCTATGAGAGAGGTCATAGGGAATCATTTCTTCTACGGCTCTTCATGCCATCATGAGCACTGTTTTGGAGCTGTGTTTAGGCTTTGTCTAGCCTTATATTCACCTCTTGCCTCTATCCAAGTGCCTTTCCTCATGGGTTTTGGGTTTTTTCATAATGAGAGTGACAGTAGACCAAATAAAATATGGGCCAAATTCTCCAGAGGTGCAGGTGGCCTCAGTCCGTGAAAACAATGGATCTCTTCTCAGGTTGTGTTTTGAACTGGTCCCTCAAATGTGTAATTCCAGAAACCCACTGAAACATCCCCAGCTGGGACGTTGCAGTCACAGCTGAAATTGTGATGCAGGGACATGTCTATGCGGTGCCACGCTGTGCCACGCCAGAGCCCCAGCTGGCTCTGGAAGAGCTGGTGTGTCTGTGCAGCATTGTGCAGGGGCACACTGCAGTAGTGTCGCTGCTTCGCCCCCCTTGTCCCTCTGCAGAGCCTGGTGCTGGAAGACTCAGGGGTAGCATGTCCAGGCTTCACATCTCACTTTGACTATCAGGACTGTGAGTCTAATCTAGCCTCCATGCAAATCAAGGAAATAAGTATTCCCCAATGAGCAACGATGTTTTCAGCTAGCTGGGCTCTTCTAAAAACTCCCTAGAAATTATGGCAGGAAGAATTTCAGATAATCTAGACCAAATATTCCAAATGCAGAATCATTTTGTCGGACACGATCAGGCACAATTTTCAGGTTTTACCCATACATCGCCTTGCCTTGCAGCTATATTTGATCTTAAACCACCTGTCCATTGAGCAGTGCTAAAATTAATTTCTACTACTGAATACAGAAAAGTAAATATGAAATTCAGTATGAAGGAAGGTCAAAACATAAAGCTCTGGCTGTTATAGATCTTTCTAGCAGCCAGGTTCATCAGAGGTCATTAATCCATTACCAAGTGTTTTGCCCTTACCAACAAGACTAGAACTTGGGTGAGAAGCACGGGGCCAGACCAGCGGGGCTGAATGGGCTGCAGGCGGATGGACTGGACTGCCAGGTAACAGGACCCGCCTGGGAATGATCTCGAAGGCTGCTCCGTGCCATGCATCTTCATCCGTGTCAGGTTTATTGCTGAAAGAGTGAAGCCATCTGTCACCATAATGTTTCTCTTCCAGTTCTCTGGTGCCCTCCACTGCTCCAGACCATGCGATTACTTACAAAATTGGGAAACTGTGGCCTGTGGAGCCTTGATTTGTCTTTTTTTTCCTTTGAAGAAACCTAGTTTTAATGCTTGTTGGACCTCAGGGGCAGTAACCCACTCCCAGATCAGTGGACCCTGACAAAGCCCACTTTAACAGCTTGTACCAAGCTAGCAAGTGCATTTTATCACAGTGTAGAGATAAAGGTTATAGTAGACAGCAAATGAGAAGTAACCACCATTTTCTAAAGAAAACTGAGCCCTAGCTCAGCTCAGACTAACCTACCTTGATGTGATTTGGCTTCTGCAGGAATACAGACTGAAGAAAGACTATAGGATTGGGCCAGTTTTTCTTTGGACAAGGTTTTTAGCTTAGTTGTCCTGCAGGAACTCACCTGGAGTGAGTTCAGCAGAGTTTCACAGGGAGGATGGCAAGCCTTGGCAGCAGATATATTTAACGCTTCCTCTGGAAAGCTAATATTACATGGGAACACTTTTTAATTTTTTTTTTTTTTTTTTCTTTGGACAAGGTTTTTAGCTTAGTTGTCCTGCAGGAACTCACCTGGAGTTCAGCAGTTTTTCTTTGGACAAGGTTTTTAGCTTAGTTGTCCTGCAGGAACTCACCTGGAGTGAGTTCAGCAGAGTTTCACAGGGAGGATGGCAAGCCTTGGCAGCAGATATATTTAACGCTTCCTCTGGAAAGCTAATATTACATGGGAACACTTTTTAATTTTTTTTTTTTTTTTTTTTCCCGGAGACTAGAGATTTGCATCCACATGGCATGAGCTGCCACTTCCTTCCAGGACATGGTGTACTCGCCGCATTGTCATCCCGCTATCAGAAAAGCAGCTGTTGCTGCACTGACGCTTCCTTTCCCCTATTACCAAAGGGCGTTGGAGAGCTTTGTTGGGCTCTACGAGGCAAGATAAAAGGGAAGCCTCCGACATGACATTTCATAATTAGCTGTCAGCACCGGCAGGCTGCCACCGAGCTGCTTGATGAGCTGGGACTTGGCTGCCTGGAGAAACCGGGACAGGGAGGCAGGGGCCAAAGTAGGGAGGCAGTGCAGGGACAAGCTCAGCAGGTCCCTTGGGTGTGCTAAGGGGAAAAGGGAGTCTGGGTAAGAAATACAGGCTTTGAATCCTTGTTTCAGTGCTTGCAAAAGGCAACCTTGAGCCGAACCCTCCTTGCCTCCGGACACGCTAATTATTCTTGTGCAGTCTGTGAAAGGAGACCTTTGAGGTACACCTCAGGACCAACCTTGCTGACCTCCAAGCCTTGCCTTAGGCACAGCTAGAGCGAGCCCCTGTGATGCACCATGCCCATCATGCTGGGGGCACTTTGCATGGGATGCCTGGGAGGGTTCGGGAGTGAGGTGGGCTGTGGAGCCTGCCTGCTGAGGGATGCTTTTCCTTGCATTGTGGATGTGGCTTTAGACCTGGAAGAAACAGACTATCAAGCAAACAGGTAAAGCTATAATAATCCTGGTGGAAAAGTGAGCCTGAAGTAGTCAAACATCAGCTGGCTTCAAAAAGGAGACCGATTTCTGCAGGCAGGTGTGATAGAGCTGTAGTGGATATCCCAGGAGAGAAAGAGAGCCTTAGATGAAGTCCTTAAACCATGAACACTGTATCCCTGGCCTGCTCCAAATACAACCTGGGAAACAATAGGCAATTTATCTCTAATGGTTCATGGGGTCTTAGGCACCGTCCAAACACAACCAAGCCTGCCAGCTCCACAGTACACTCCATAGCTCCATCTACATTCCTGCAGACATCTATTTCCACAGCTGGCTTCTCAGCCTTCCTCCCACCACACTCCACAGATAAATATATACATACACATATATAGAATCATAGAATCATAGAATCATTAAGGTTGGAAAAGACCTCTAAGATCATCGAGTCCAACTATCAGCCCAACACCACCATGCCCACTAAACCATGTCCCTAAGCACCTCATCTCTGGAGGGAACAAATCACCAAACTGTGATTCTGGAAGTTGGATTTCTACTCCTTTTTAAGCAGGAGGACAGAGGAGGGTGCTGCTCAAATTGTTTCATATCCCTCTGTCTCAGTTTCCTTAACTGTAAAATGATGAGAAGAAGAGCTGGCACTTGTCACAGCTGCTTTTGTTGCTACTTCTCTATTATTAATAAAGAGCTGGGTCACTTAAATGCCCCTCTCTTGGCAGCTCAGTTTTAAGAGCTGGAATATGTGGGCATTGGTAGTGACCAGTCCAGATCCTTACTGAGATGTGGTGGCCTTGTCCACCTCATGGTGTCATGCCCATTGCCAAGGTCTGCCAGGGAGCCCTGCCTCCTCTTGGCACCCTCTGGCCAAGGCACCCGACCCTTGTTTTGGACACTTCAATGTTAGGGGTTTATTTCTTCTTCAAATATCCAGCTTTAGGTCTGGCTGGATACAGGAGTTTGACTCAGGCCTTAATTCCTGTTCATTGCTAGCTGGAAGAAGAATGAGCCAGAATACTTGTAGAATCCCAGGTAATTTCCTCTGACTTCCTCTAAGTTATGGTATTGGAAACAGAGATTTAGTTTCATATCCTTGCTATTTTGGTGTTAACTCTGCCAGGACTTGCCAACGTGGGGAGGGAGAAGAGCAGCTCTTTCTCAGCCTGGAACATAGTAAATCCTGATTGCTACATCCACCCAGGGCAAAGCAACCACAGCCCCTCTCCGTGCCAGGAAGCCCTCATGAATGTCACTTTCATCAGCGAGTCTCCTATATATAAACACACAGATATTTTTTTATGTGTCTATATATAAAAATATATATATATTTTTATATATAGACACATAAAAAAATATCTGTGTGTTTATATATAGGAGACTCGCTGATGAAAGTGACATTCATGAGGGCTTCCTGGCACGGAGAGGGGCTGTGGTTGCTTTGCCCTGGGTGGATGTAGCAATCAGGATTTACTATGTTCCAGGCTGAGAAAGAGCTGCTCTTCTCCCTCCCCACGTTGGCAAGTCCTGGCAGAGTTAACACCAAAATAGCAAGGATATGAAACTAAATCTCTGTTTCCAATACCATAACTTAGAGGAAGTCAGAGGAAATTACCTGGGATTCTACAAGTATTCTGGCTCATTCTTCTTCCAGCTAGCAATGAACAGGAATTAAGGCCTGAGTCAAACTCCTGTATCCAGCCAGACCTAAAGCTGGATATTTGAAGAAGAAATAAACCCCTAACATTGAAGTGTCCAAAACAAGGGTCGGGTGCCTTGGCCAGAGGGTGCCAAGAGGAGGCAGGGCTCCCTGGCAGACCTTGGCAATGGGCATGACACCATGAGGTGGACAAGGCCACCACGTCTCAGTAAGGATCTGGACTGGTCACTACCAATGCCCACATATTCCAGCTCTTAAAACTGAGCTGCCAAGAGAGGGGCATTTAAGTGACCCAGCTCTTTATTAATAATAGAGAAGTAGCAACAAAAGCAGCTGTGACAAGTGCCAGCTCTTCTTCTCATCATTTTACAGTTAAGGAAACTGAGACAGAGGGATATGAAACAATTTGAGCAGCACCCTCCTCTGTCCTCCTGCTTAAAAAGGAGTAGAAATCCAACTTCCAGAATCACAGTTTGGTGATTTGTTCCCTCCAGAGTATAACGCTCCACCACAACTGCAGAATAATCCAGCCATCAATGTCTGGCACACAGATCTCCAGTGCCAAGAATGAAGTGTGCCTTTGCATCTAGTCCTAGCACGCTCTGGCATAGATAGGTGTTATTCTTTGTCTATTCTTGGGGCAATTACACCATTAACTTTCCTACTTTCTCATGCCATCAACACCGGTAAACAGTAGCCATTCTCATAGCTGCTACTAAGGACAATTGGAGAAAGGAGGGGTGCAGAAAGATGGTTGTGACAAACTTGCTTCAACTACCATTTGCACAGGGAACACTGCACACAGCAGTCTCCATCCCTGCTGTAATCAAACAAACATTCTTGCAATTTCTATCGACTCCTGGTGTCTGTGTTACATTTTTATTAATAACCATTGCAATAATAAGACATTATCAACATGTAAAGTGATCCATTAACCTCTATAACGGCAATAAATTGTGTGGCTTTGCCAGGCTGCCAGGACTTGTTAATCGAAGAGCAAGCAGCAAGTTCGTACTTGGAGCAGTCACAAATCATGCATAATGCAAAAGCGTGGGTGCTAACCTCACCCTCTGCAATATAATGGGTATTTCCATGTGTTTATTTATCAGAGAAATCAGTTCTTTGAAGCAGCTCCTAATGTATTTCTCTCTGGCAACAGCAGCATCCTCCAGTTTATCCTCAGTGTCCAGTTTGCAGATTTAAAGCCTTCTTCCACTGCTGGAGTCAGCCTGAGTTTTGTCAGTGTGGTGGATAGGAGCAGAATCAGGCCCCTTGACCTGCACTAAAAGCTGAGGTTGCTCAGCATGATTGTGACATTAAAGAGACCTGATTAGGTAGCTGTTCATCAGGTTTTGTTTAGACACTTCTGAAAATAAGAACATAAAAATGATCCTGCCAGGTCTTCCCAATGAATGATCTAGTCCAGCATCGTGTCTCAGGCGGCAACTGACATCAGGTGCCTGCAGACAAATATAAGAACAAGGCAAGTACATAGCCACAGTCTCCACAGTCATCTTCCAGCCACCAGTTGTTTGCACTCAGGGGCTTCCTGACCCAGAAGTGGTGTCTTCGAATTTAGCAGCCCACAGTAGACGTTCTTTCATGAATTTGTTAAGTCATTTTTTTGAACCCAGCCCAGGCACCCGAGTTACTAGGCACAGCTGCCATGAAGAGTCCTGGAGCAGAAGAAATGCCATAGTGTTGTGCTGCAGCCCTGTGCACAGTGCCATCAACCGCAGATAACTCCTAACCTCGCTCCCATGAGGGTCAGGTCACACAGTTGACCCTCAGAAAACCTCTGTGGAACAGAAGATCTTTGTGGAGTGGTCTAGGCTTGCTCGCCTACGCCAAACAACGCACAAAAATAAGACGATGAGAATGAAGAGCTGGGAGTGCCAATGCCAACAGGAATGTTAGCAAAGGCAAGGTAATTAAATGCAGCTACCAAGGGGCACAGCAGAACTTCTGATAGCTGGAGAGGTAGACCAAGAGTGGTTAGGTATCAAGCTTATTTTATAATCAGTGGGGAGACATTGACACTTTTAGGTAATCATTCACCCCCCAGTAAAGTAGGCAGCTGAAGGACCTTGCAAGTGCCCATTCCTCTTCACTGATGACAAAAGGAGTCCAGATGACAAGCTCAGATGAAAGCAACCAAAGTTAGGAGAGGTAAATGCCACTCCAGATGTCTCCTACAACTGAGGTAGAGTGTTGTTACAGCTTGGCCGACACAGGAGAGCTGAAGCAATAAAATATAAACTGATAGGAATTACAGGGAGAGACTCCAAGGCTGAAGATCCAGGGAGTCAGACAAACTTTTCACATTTCTTCATCTGTCCATACAAAACTACAAAGCTCAGAACATAACCAAATTCATTTTGTATTTTGCCAGTGTTAGCAATTCCTCTTTCAGTTTTGCGCAAACCCAGTTTTCCCCTCACTCGGAGAAAAACCATCATTATTCCATGCTTGTGAGACCTCAACGACAAAACAAAATTTGCCTGAGAGGCTGTTTACCAGGTCTGGCAAGGCTTAAAAAAACCCCTCCTAATGTCTGTCATGAGTCTTCTGCTTCCTTCCTTTCTTTAGGGGCATGTTGGCCTCTCTGCTACCCATGTGGCTTTCTCTTCGGGCAATGTAACTCTCTCTCCTTCCCTCACATAGACACATATGGTTTCCCGCAATATATTAAGATTAATCAAAGCAGTGTAACAAGGATGAAGTTTTAAAAGAGGGAAAATTACACAGAACAAAGAAGCATTTATCTGCACAGTGTTTGACATAGTCCATATGTCACATATCCTGTTTAAGCCTTAAATCTAGCTCAAAGCTGAGCACCTTCCATGCTGTGCTGAGCAAACCCCTATTTCTTCAGGAATTGAAGCAAATCAGCAGTGCTAAGCACTACACAGGAATAGCCCACTCACATTTAAGACTGGATACTGAGATGCACCAAGTATTTGCACATTCCTTGCAGTCGCCGGGATTTGCAAAGACTTTAGACCAGATTCCTGACAGAAATATTGCACAGTCATACCCCAGCTGAGTGCATGACTGCTATTGTATGCAACACATCCAGCCTCTGCTACACATGCGGGAATGCGGTGTTGTTGCCAAATATCTCCTCTTTTGTTTATATAAGCCCTGGAAGTCAGAGGTGGCCTCTGCGATCCCGTTGTGATGTTTACAGGGGCGTGTCTCCAGGGCAATGGGGTCAGGCAAGTTCTCTCCCTAATTAATTACTGTCTCTCTGAGTTATGTGGGAAAAGAGCCGACCTACCGGCACACTAAAACACAAGGGAAATGTCCTTCCATCTAGCAGAGGCCCCACTTGCTATCTGCTGCTGTTCTTCTGGCCAGGTTTTTCCAGGAGCCCCTCTGCCTGGATGCACGGAGGCTAGGACTGCTTTCCCAGGACCATACATGGGACAGTGGGTGTGGAGGAGAACTTGAGGTGAGGTGGAGGCTGCTCCTGGAGAGTCTTCTTGGTGGCAGTAGGGGAAGAGGAAGGGTGCAGGTTGCTCTGTCCCCTTTCGTGAAGACATTTTCTGGAATGTCTACATCTGTGCCATGACTTTCAATAAAGGCTGTGCCAAGAACTTGCTGGCTTGGTGGACACACCAAATGATATGTCTAACTGCTTGGCTAGGTGCAGGCTCAGCAGGTAGCATCCTGGGTTTCACACTCTGCTCTGCCAGCCATTCCCCATGACACCCAAGGCTGAGGTATAAAAAGCAACAGATGAGCGGCCATGTGGATATTTCTGCTGGAACACCAATGAATGAGGAAATTGAGGAACATCTAACATTACATTCTGGGTTAACCTACAGCAATGTGCATCAGATATGAACTTCTCTGAGTCCAGAAGTGCTTCATTCTGGGTGCCTGTTTAGGACAGCCATTCCCCATGACACCCAAGGCTGAGGTATAAAAAGCAACAGATGAGCGGCCATGTGGATATTTCTGCTGGAACACCAATGAATGAGGAAATTGAGGAACATCTAACATTACATTCTGGGTTAACCTACAGCAATGTGCATCAGATATGAACTTCTCTGAGTCCAGAAGTGCTTCGTTCTGGGTGCCTGTTTAGGCTCATGCTAGTCAGACCTACTGACACGTCTAAGGACTGCAGATAGTTAAACAACCTTGCTGTAGTACAATGCAAAGCTGTCACATGAGCCTAAATTCCCAGTCATCTCTGTCGGTACAAGTGATGGACATGCTGCACACGCAGTCCAACACCGTGCTGATCAATGCATAACCCAGAGCACCAAAACAGAGTAAAACAAAGCAAGAATCTCTGTTCAAGTGTGGGGCTGACCTTCATATTCAGCCTGGATTGCCGCACCCAGCCAAAGCACTCACATGAGCCAAAGCAAGAGCTGCCACAACAGCAGCACTGCTTGCCCAGAGGACACAGGGATGTGTGACAATCTGTGTGGCCCCCAAAAGTGACACAGCCTTGCTGCACACAGGGGAAGCCTCCAGGCTTTCTGTGGCTGGGGACCGCGAACATCCTCTCTCACCCTAGCAGGCTGCTGGGTTATTGCCAGCTCTGATGGAAAAGGCTCATATGGGAATGGAGCTCCACTTGGTGTGTTTTCCCACATCCCTCCCCAGGCTAGAGTGATCATAACGTTTCTCTGTAAAACACCATGCCAGACTGGAAAATTGGGGGGGTTTTAACTTTAAGGCAAGCTGGATTTGCAATGACAACCTGTGCTTATCTTTCACTCCCAATGAGGCCGTTTCCTTTACAGTCTGATTCTGGGTGCAATAAAACATAAGCTAAGTTACTGTAGGGACTGCAACCCCAAAGCATCGCCCTGTTCTCCTTGTCTTCCTATTGCTTTGTCATGCCCCAACAAATCAGCTAGGGAGGATTTCTTACAGTGGGAAGTAAGCAATTCCACCAAAATTAATAGGAACTGCTAAAGAGCTCGAATACAAGCGGTTTCCCTATCGGGACTCCAGGGAAGAATTTGGCTTTGCTATTGATAGAGACCATAGATAACACCCAGGATGGAAAATACTGTCAGGAGCTGCAAGTTATCCTTGTTCTCCTCTTATTCTGTTGCCATACCTATGTCTTCATGGAGTACAGAACTTAAGTGGGTTTTTCTGTACTGAGTGACTTTTCAGTTTTACAAAACAGTGTCTCATTGACAGATCTGATAGATGCAGCATACTGCATTTCAGTCTGTGCCACTGCTGTCCCTGGGTTCCATTCACTGATCTCTGCTGGGCATACACTGACTTGAAACTTGACTCCTCCGTTGCAAATATGACACGCTTTGCAGCAGTAAATGATTTATCTCTCCTTTTCATTAAAGACCAAAAAAAAATCTAGTCTAAATAGCAATCTATTGGAATGTTCTTTCCTCTGATGCATTGTTACCGCAAACCACTGTTCCTGGCAGCCTGCAATTAGTACTGAAAAGCATCCACTGCTTTAAAGAGTTTCGTCTTTCAGCAGTTAGTAAATGCGGCATGTCTCTTTTGAGGGTCTGTGGTGGCAAGGCCAGGATGTTCCCTCACAATACTTTGGCTTTTATTTCCTACCGTGCTGTTCAGTCAGAGATTGTCTCTGCAGACAATGCGGTTGAATGAAGCTTCAGTGATGAGTCTGGTCATCTTAATCTGCCTCTGCAGTCAACTACAAGAGAGAGGGGGCTCTCCAGAGGGAAATTCAGAATTTGATGGGCTGAAATGCCCATCATCTGCCACAAACACCTAAACTCCCTCTCTGGGAACAACTAGAAAGACCATCATGAGAGCATGTTTTACATTACCTATCCTATAGGGAATCTATCAAACTAATCCTAATAGACTACCCTATACACTTGACTACCGATGTACCTTAAACAGCTCTAAAAATAGAAAGTCAAAATCTCATGCTTCTAGATAATTTCCACAGTCCTGATCATTCTGGTTTGGCTTCCTGTCTCCAGGTTCATACCAACTGGGAAATGAGGAATGAGGCAGAAGAAAGAGAAAGTGTCATAGTGGGTCCAGGTCTCCAGTTTTATGTGGTTTCCGTGGAGGATACCCACAGAGTTGTGCCTGGGGTGCAGCACAGTGAGGGAGGGAGGAGTGAAGCCCATTGGGATATGCAGGGATCTTGTTGGAACTGGTTCCAATACCACATAAATGGATGGATTTCTTCTACTTTTCACATGCGCAAGAGGTTTCCTGCAAAGAAGAATATTTGTATTACTATTCAGCTGCCTTGAGCAATATGCAAATTTGCATTTCATTTGCAAGACCTAAAAACCTACGCAAAGAGCTTGTGGTTCATGGAAATGACTGAATGAATGCTTCCCTTTCCCCTGTGGAGAAAATGAGTCTATGTGGTGCTTCATGCTGGTACCACTAGACTGTCTGCCTCTGGTCCCGGAGCTTGGTTGCTCATAGACACCGGTGGAGGTGTGTGTTATGGCTCTTTGTCCCCTCTAGCAGATAAAGTTCTATCTACAAGGCTGGTCTTTCTATGAGTTGGACCTGAGGGGGACCTTGTTTTGAGGAATATGAAAGCTGCTGGGGAAGGGGGCTGGCGTAAGCAGGAGCACCCCCAGCCCAGGGCTTCAGATCGGGTAAGCAGGGAGATCTTTACTACTCTGCCCTCGTATGAGGCACTCACCTCTGAGGTCCTTACTCAGACATGACTCAGTTTTTATTCAGGCAAAGCTCCCAGTAAAGCAGATCACAGTCACCCTTGCCCTCTTGCTCCACCAGTAGATCCCCAGTGGCTCTGCTGATGCAGGCAAGGGTTCCCTATGGGCAGCTGGGAAATGCCAGCCACCTTGTGCTTAAATAAACAGGTAGGCATCCTGTGAGATAGCAGGGGGGCATTAACAATCATTAAAAAAATCTATAAGAAGCAAAGACCCTAACTCTGCACCTATTCCACATAAAGAACCTATATAAGTCAGTCATGCTTAAGATATTTCCATCTTTTCCTGTCTCTCTCACTCTTTTTGGCAAGAGACATATGGAACTAATTATGAACAAAGGCCGATTGTTTTAATATTTAGAGTTTCCCACATCAAGCTGCTGGGTTTTTTCTTTGGTTTTAATGCATGTGCATATGCTGAGCAGATACAGAGTTTCTCTTCTTTATTTTAAACTGTTGGTTTAATGTCATGTCCCTAACACCTTCGTCCTGGCTTTTAGACTTCAATCAAAACAAAGTATTTTTAGTTTTGCATTAAAATGAGAACAATACATGGAGGAAGGGGCTGGCTCCACAGCTCAGCAGATTTTGCTCTCCCAGCTAGACTGCTCCAAGGAAAAAAGCGTGAGCCAAAATCTTTTCCGTTTTACTAAGCAAATTCAGAATACCATTATGAAGTTGGTGGATTGAGAAACTCCCACTTTGCACACATTAACTCTAAACTGCATCTGGACCAGTACCTGTAACTGAGCATGGAAATGAGCACAACATCCAAAACACATTTCTGCAAAAACACAGAATCGTACCTGGTTGCTTTGGGACAACTGGTGTTGCAGAAAGTCTGTGAGAAGGGAAAGACTCTTTCCTATTTCCAAAACACTTGTGTACAATTTATAGTGTAAATATAGTTTCAAACTTTTCTTCCAGAGAAAGGAAATATCATTGTCTACTAGTCCTTAATGTGGTTTTATGAGGAAAAAAAAAGTAGACATTGAGACTGACTTTGTGAAGACAACACTTCACAGTTATAGACAGCTATAATATAATATAATATAATACATATAATAATTTTTATAATATAGAAGCACTAGGCATCACCAAGCAGGCTTTCACTGATACATATGTGTACAGACGTGAGTGTGAGTGGTAATGTCTGTTGTTTGTACTTATGCATGAACTGCGCTACGCCATACAGACCACGCAGCCTAAAACGGTGCATGCTTGTGTTTAGCTGAGCAGCCCAGAGGATCTGTTCGAGCCCTGTGCCCTGGGTATGTGCTTTCCAACATCTAAGAGAGAGGAATATCTGAACATAGGATTTAACATTAATCTCTGCACCAGATGGTGATACACCAGATATTCTTTTTAAGGTGAACATGTGATCTACTGTACAGCAAACCAGAGGGGTCTGCAGTCACATGGCAAAATGTATAATAACTCTGATAGAGCTTTGATTAGACAACTGACCTGGTTACCATCTGTAGCAACAAGAAGCGAGCTTGACATTTTTGGAACATTCTCCCCAGAAGCTTAATTCTTCCACCTCTGTGGCACAGCAATCCTGCTGAGCAAACTACACCGAGAAACAGAAGGAAGCTAAACATACGCTGCTTGAAACATGTTGTTAAGGTTACAAGGCTTGGGTTTTCCTTTTTTTTTTTTTTTTTCCCCTTTTCCCCCCTCCTTCTTTCAAACGAGCCACATCTTGACTCATATGGTCTGATGTGAAAACCCACTCAGCTATTTGATAGTTGGGAAATCTAGATGAGACTGTAAGTTATTTCAAAGGAAGCCTGTGTGTGCTGTGAACTCTGTCTCTCACACACACATGCACACACACACGAGTTAGCTCTGCACTATGGTAGTACAGACAGCTGTGACTCCGGGTAGGACCCGAAGACTTTTATTCAAAATACCATATGGATCACTGAGGAGACGCAGTGTGGAAAGGGTAAGCCATGATTTCTTTGTCCTGAATGCATGCCCAGAGGATGAGGAGGGTACCATTTGATAGCAGTTGTCTGCCCCGTCAGTAGTCAGAGCTAATAGGGGTTATGTCATGGTGTGTAGAAATTGCTATTGCTGTATGCTATGGTGTGTAGAAATTACTATTGGTGGGACCTGTATGGTGATGAATGGGAATTAGTACTAGTCAGAGGCTGTGTGATAATTTGAGGTAGTAATCGGTGCCAGCAGGAACAGTAAGACAACATGCAGCCATTAGAACTAGTTAAAGGCTCTGTGATAATACTTGGAGGTAATAATTGCTGAAAAGGATCATTTCTACCAATCAATACTCATTGAGACAGTGTGATGGCATATGGCAGCACCAACCTGTAGCAGTGGGGAGTAAATAATAATAATGTCAAATAAAGAATAGCAGCTCAGGCTGATGTGGAAGAGCTCTGTGTAAGTGAACATAGATGCAGATGCCCACTAGTGTCTATCCCAGCAGAGATGTATAGCGAGCAGTGGTTGCACACCGCCATATGGGCTATACGGTGCACGATGTGTTGCTCTGGTGAGTGCCAGCCAACGTGGCACGGCAGGGCTGGCAGTCCCTGGCTAGCCAAGGCGACGCTGTTGCTTTCTTGCTGTGGCGGGTGTAGCAGCGGGTCCCAGGGAAGCCGTAATTATGTCATTAATTTCCTGAAAGCGCATCGCCTTAGTAGCAGTGCCCAGGGGACCCAGGGGGTCCCATCACTTTGAAGGATTGACAGGCTGTCAAAGAGGCGGTGGCTGGGACACAGGTCTCGGCTCAGAGAGTGGTGCGCACCTGTGGAGCACACACCGAGCGCACACCGAGCGCACGCTGGGCGCTTCAGGCTGCCTCTGCATTGCAAGCTGCCATCACCCGAGCTGGCAGGGGTGGCACAGCCTCCCAGGGGACAGGGACACCTTGCACACCCCTCTGCTTGTCACTGATGATATCCCCTGAAATGGTGCTTGGCTGGGGGGAATGGGCATGGTCTGCACGTTCCCTGCCGCGGGGTGTTTGGGCAGGGTGCCACGGGGGTGGGTGAGCGGTGCTGCACCCGCTGGTCCATGGCTGGTGGCACATGTAGAAGCTCTGCAAGCCCAGAGTGGCTCGGAGTTGCTTCATGCAGGACTGAGAGAAACTTTTGCTCGAGGCATCTGTTTTGCTGAAAAGCAGTTTTGTGGCAGCTGAAGCCACCTGTGAGTTTACTTTGAGTCTGTTGCATGCATCACTCAAAACAAAAAAAAAATCTGGTTTTGGATATTTCAAACCGAATTTTTTTTCCAATTTTTCTTTCAAACACAGTGTAATTTCATTTGGATGAGTGCCTTGATTTTTTTTAAGGAATATGAAAAAAAATCTCAAAAATTAAATGCAGGTCAAAAACGGTTTCAGTTAAACACAAAGCCTTTTTTTTGTTTGTTTTTTTCCCTTCTCCATTTGGCAGAAGGGAAATCAGAATAACTTTGTGTCAACCTGAAACATATTTTCTTTGCCTTTCCAGTCCGTCAAGCAAACCAAAGATAATCAATTATTCACACAGCTTTGGTCTGCTATTGTTTGATTGTTGTTTGTTGCTTTGCAGCACATTCAGAAATGTCCCTCCTGGTAAATTTGGGCTTTGCGGTTCAAGATGCTGGTTCTGAGAGGGGCACAGGGCAGGCAGCCCTGCCTGCAGTCTTAACCTGCCTTGGGGACAGGGATTTTATTTGTGTCCCCTCTACAGTGCCCAGCTCCACTGTAACATCAGCCAAGGTTTGCCCCTCCGGAGAGGCACTGCTGTTGCTGACCCAGATCCCAGGAGATGGGTCGGCATCTGGTGGATTTGCAGCTGCTCTTGCAAGCGTGGGGAGGCAGAGAAGCTGGTGTCTTTTTCAAAGGCAGCTTCCCACAAGGTGGCAGGTGATTTTTCAGCTGGGGTGAGCTCTCAGCTGCTGCAGCGTCCTCCCCCATTGCCAGCCATGGCGGGTCCTCCCCAGCTGGAAGGGTTCATGTTTTCACGCAGACCATACCTGGGACCGATGAGGCTGGAGACAAGTCATATAACAGTGTGGAAAAGGGGAGATAGATACACAGGATAAAGCAACAGCAAGAGAGACAGAGCACTTTCTCCCATGCACACACACATCCCCTTTGGAAACACGCTGCCCATACTGACTTACCTGAGCAACAGCTGCCTGAGTCCTCCAGCTTTGCTTTGTGCATTAGTCCATGTGATGGAGAGGTGTAAAAGACAGCAGTACTCTCACAGAGTGTTTCCAGGAGGTAACCCCATGGTGGGAGCAAGGGAGAGCATGGAAATACCTGCAGGAGAAGGTGTCAGAGAAGGTCAGTATTTATATATCACACAAGAACGGATGCGTAAGGATGACCAGCATTGCAGGGGACTCGGTGGTGTGTACACACTTAACAGCTCCACGCATAGCCCAAGTGACTGGCTGCTGTCGAGGGGGGGTTGTGTTGTTTTATTTTCACTCACATCCACAGTTTATTTCTCTCCTTCCCACTCCTTGACCTAAGGTTGGGGTGGTTTAGGCTTCTTATTAGGCAAATGCTGGAGCCTTGCTATAAGGGTTAGGAGAGGATTTGGTAGGATGGTTTTTGCAACTGGCTCTTTTTTGTCCTAACTCTCTGTCCTTGCCGTTATTCTCTCTATCTTGTCACAGAGCTGCCTCATTAGGCACCTGGCCCATGAGGTTGTGGTCAACCTGGTTGAAGCATGCATCATGCTCTCTCTCCCTGGAGCCCCCCACCAGCTAGAGGTGGCAAGGCAGATCCCCTGCACTTGGGGTCCTGAAGCCACACAGAAGCTGTGTTTCTAAGCTCAGAGTCCATGCAATTCCACTGCAACAGTGAGAGAGCCCAAAATACTGAGTGAGCTAGTTGCACATGTAAAGCCTGAGATGTGAGAGATCTGTGCAATGCGTGGCACGCACCCAGCAGAAAAGATGGCTTTGCAAAGGCTTTTACAAGTCCAAATAAAAAAGAGCAGTGCTAAATATTAGTAGGTATGGCACAGAGGTCACCAAACATGTCAGCTGAGGCAGAATTAAGTTTTGTGCCATGGGGCACACCAGCAGTCAGTGTCAGGACTGAGACATGACTTGGGTTCATCTAAGTCAATGCTGATGTCTGTGAGACATCTCCATCCTGGCCAGCACCTCAGGCTGCCTTTGGGATCACTGCAGAGTCAAAATACTCTGTGGGGGTTGCAGAGGTGGTCCCCTGAACACCCATGTTTGGCTGAATTAATAAGTCCTTAAACTCCAGCCAGCTCTTTTTTTGCCAGCGTATACAGGGACACCTTTGTTGGAAGAGGAACACACACACCCCCCAAACCAGGTAACATGAATCCCATCCCTAACACAGTATTTCTCAACACAGAGCCCTCCCCACCAGCTCTTCCTTCTCTAGGTCTCCTTCCCCCACCAGTAAACATGCACGTTAAATATGTAGTCCTTTCTCCCTCTGCATTATTAATGTGAGACGGTTTATGCCTGCAAGCTATCTTTATTGTATCCATGTGCTGCGGATGTGTGTGAGAGGAAGATGAATAGAGTCCTGCTAATGCCTAACAAATGCCTAGCACCATTCAGAGATTTCTTTTTGCTGTTGCAAGGCACTGGTAAAGAACACATATTTACTCCTTCTCAAGACCTCACTGGCTATTTTCCAGCCACGGGAATGTTTCTCACCACAAACCCAAGGCATTGTTTTTTGAGTTAGAAAGCCTAGAGAAAACATGCAGCTTTCTTGTATTAAAAAAGAATAAGTCTGCCCTCTCTTCTGCCTTCAAGGCTCAAAGGGTGGTACTACAGATGCTGTGTAAAAAGGAAGGCCATCTCCAGACTAAATGAAGTGCTGTAAGAAACAAATCAAGTTGGGAGAGATATGGCTGGAAAAGCCATTTTAAATTATCTTGCAGTTTGCACCCCAGCTTTAGCTCCCAGCTCTCAGCTATGGTAAATTAAAGGCCCTGTGCCCAGTTGTGTCAGTGGATGCTTGCAGGTCAGCAGGATTTTAGTCTAGATTGCTTTTTTATTTCTTGTGCCTCTGAAGAAGATAAGCTAAGATCAGAAATGCGGCCAGAGCCCCAAGCCAGAACTCCACTGTCCATTACACAAGTGTAAATCTACACCAGCGTGGAACTGGGACTGGTATTTACCTATGACACTTCCTCTCTGAATGGATATCCATGAACATGCATTCATATCATGACTTTAAAACACACCAGGCAGAGATAAATCCGTAAATGGATATTTATTGCCATAGAAAACAGATGGCAGAAGACAAAGCTCCCATGTTCTTATCCCAAGCTGCAAGCACGTTAAGAATGTGGCAGGAAACGTCATTCCTCCTATAAATAAATTTCTCTTGAGAAGAGAGAACCCAGGGCTGAAAAAAAAAATCAGTCTTTCTGCTCTGCAGGCCAAGTCTGAGGCAGGTTTTCCCACGCTATTATGCAGCTTATGGCGACCTTTGCTTTTGGCAAGAGGAGATTGCCTTCAAGCAAACCCAGCAAAAGAGTTCGGGTATGTCTTGCTGCTGTACAAATCTACCAGCGCTTTTACTACTCTGAGTTATTGATTTTCTTTTTCTACTAGACAAAGCATAATTCAGCATTTGGCTTCTTATTAATCATTTTTCCAGCATGGATTCAAGAGCCAAGTGGTCAGAAACTTCTCACACCAAGGGTCTAATGGGGTGGAACAAGGCAGATCTTGTGGCATTCATGGAGGAGCGGTCCTCATTTGTTAAACCCTCTTGTGCAAGCCTCTGTGAGTGATGCTCCGAGCACTCGGTCTGACACCACGACTAAGTGAGTGCTTCAAAGGAAGTTGATCTTTGCAGTTCACGCTATTTACTTGCAAACTTTTACACTGGCATGCAGGTCCTGCAGACCTTTGCTTAGCACCTTCACTGACATTTTTTGGACGGGCCTCTTACCTTGACAGCATTACTACCAATCTGATAGACTGCCAAGGTGACAGCAGAGTTACTCAGATACTGTGGATAACAAAAGAACAGTAGTAGATATTGAGCATAGAAGTTGCCCTAGAGAGAAGAGAGACCTTGAAGCAAGGAACTCCTGTCGTCTTAGCTTTTTTCTGGAAGTCACTCAAGTCTCAAGGTGATGAAACTGATATACAAACTTAGAGCGGTGAAAAAAGCGCAGCATTTTGCAACACACTTTATTTGCAATGAATTATTCACCAGCCCTATAGACAAATAATTGTATCAAAAAAAAAAAGAATAAGAGGATAAGCTTAAATAGCAAAACTGTCACCTATGTAATGCTCTGACATAATCACTTGTGACTGCCGAAACATCAATTTTATCTGCTTCATCTGAGCTTTATCTTTTCTGACCTGTTCACAAGTATTTTGGAGGAATTGGTTTAATGTGAACTCTATCTAGACAGATAAATGCTTGGTGCATCCTCTCAGGTGTCTGGAAGTTGTAATATTTTGTGACATTTCTAAAAGGTGTAACAAATCAAAACAGACTTTCCTGTGAAACGGATCAGGAGTTGTGCCAGACTTTATCCCCCCAAAATGCATGCAGGTTAACAGTGCAAGAGGTGAGAGCACAACAGAGGCTAATGGATAGTGACTGGTGAACTCTGAAGAGTTCGGAGCCAAGATACTGCTCAAATTGGCTTTCAAATGGTTGGAGTTTAATTGAATTATTGGAAGCTCTCAAGGCCTGGAGACCTCACGAGCAGAGGCTCTGCTGTGAAATTTCCAGTGCTTCAGATTCTTATTTTGATCGGAAAATGAAAAGCTTTTTTCATTACAGTTTGGCATTTGTTGCCTTCGCGTTGGCCAGACCCTGGGACAGCAAGAGTATGTCAGGGGACAGAGCAAGGGCAAGCCAGGGTACAGAGGTTGGGAGCAGAAATGAGCCAAATGTTTTGGATTTGGGTGAAGGGAAGTCGGTGATCACGTGAATCCAGTTATAAAGCTTTGGAGGGAGTGGAAAGGTTCCTGTAGTTCATGGACCCTTTTGGGTCCAGCTAATAAGCCTGCTCAAAGGGCTTTCTCAGATAGCTAGTACCATGCCCGGATCATAACCCCACCAGCAACCCAAAGCTCAGAGTTATGATGGTTAGCACCAGAGTAGTTTGCCTCGAGGCAGTGCTCTACAGCCCGAAAGGCAAGAACTTACCACCCCTACAAGGAGCTTCCTGGAAGGGTTTTTCCATACAGAGACTGTTTCGTGCAAGGTTGGCAAGTGATAGATAATGCAGAGTGGTAGCTTGTGTATTTGAAATATCTTCCAACCTGCCCCACCCTGAAGACCTAGTCCTAACTCAGCTTCTAGCCAGGACTTATCCCTGGAAGGGTTTAGGCATGCCTTCAGCTGGGTTTTAAAATCCAGGCATAGAAAACCTCTAGACTTTGTCAATTCATGATCTGTACAAGGGATTGCTTAAACATTGCTTCAACAATTTCCTGAACTAACGGCATTTTCAGACATCAAGTGCAAGTATGATACATGCCTTTTTCCAGTTCTTAATTTCTTGATCAATCTTTTCATCCATTCAGATCAGGATACTGTAAGTGTATGGGAAAAAAAAAACCCACAAAACAAAACAGTGGGTGAGCAACAAACTTAGCCTTCATAGAGCTTTTTCATTTTCACTCTTGAGACATCTTTGATCCAGACCAGGCACCAGCACAAGTCTGGTTAAACAGCAGCAGTGACTTTAATGAAGCTCACAAGCACCAGGGCCCCCCTTAACCAGCCTGATAGAAATCATGAAAGAGACTGTTCTGACCAAAAGGAAATCTGTTCTGTAGGTAGTCGCACAGTTTCTATTTTGCTGATTCAAGTTCAGAAAGTTGGATTTAGATTTCAAACACGCTTCCAAACTTCTGGTCAAACTTTCTGTCTGAGCTTAGCTTATTTCCTGTTGAAGTATATATTACCCTCATTGTCTCAATCATTTTTAATGGCTTCAAAGAAACGGTGACTTTTCATTCTACCAGCAGATGGATATGAGTGATTCTTAAGCTTCAATTTTTCTTGTTGGGACCAAAGTATCAAACTCTCCAAATTGCATAGGCAAGGAGCACAATTAGTCTCCACTTCCCAAAGATACCACATGAAAAGCTTTTGAAAAGATAATGGGCTGCAAATGATGCCATTTAGTCACCCGCACATACTCTAAAATCCAGCTGTACTTCTGGAATATATTTAGAAGGTGCAATTAGGGTTGTGCAAGCTTTGAAATAAGTGAGCAAGTTTCTTGACTGAGGTTGAAATTCATTTTAGTTTCCAGCACTCCCTCTATAAAAGCCACCAAGTCTTGATGGGCTGTGACCACGTATATCTTATTTTCTCTTCCGGTACTGCGTCATCATAGATTAGGTAAACCCCATGTGAAACAATAGCTAAAGGACCGATAACCTGCAATTAACGTTGGTGCACTAAGCATCTGCCCTTCGGAGATCTACATGCACAACAAGTACCATTTTACTGTTTTACCATTTTAGTTCAGAATAGAAATCACTGCAAGAGTGAACCAAATTGTCCTTAACTCAAAAGTTTCTGCCACAGGGAGTTTCCACCCTGCCAACTCCCAACAGATGAGTGATGGGATGAGATGTGTTTTGGAGAAACTCATCTAAGAGATATTAAAGGTATGAGTTTATGTTCTTGCTAGTATGTATTTCCCATGTCAGCTGCCTTCCACTTGTACCTTCAGCCAGCCTACATTTACAAGTTTGTCATGCAGCTGTAATAATTTTTCCTACCTTTTTAGGCCTCTTTGGTAGTCAAAGAAGAGAGAGTAATGTGTGTCTTCTGGTGACAACTGATGCTAATATCTTCAAAGAAAATTTAGGATGGAATGAATTGCCCTCTGTGTTGACATCCATCTTCCATTAACTGTAGAGGGAACAAAAGCCTTTCCAGTTAGAGGAGATAAACACAGACTGCCACGTCTGCTCTGCATGCTTACTCCTGGAGACCAGATCCAGATGGGGCATCCAGGCTAGCCCAGCTTAGATGTGAACATCCCCACAACAGAGGTCTGAACCCACGACTGTGTGTTCACTAGCTCTGCACATGGCCCTGTGAATCTCTGGTTTATCGGCCCAGGGTTTGCCCTGGGAAGCCCTGCACTACCACCTCCGATAGCTGTGGGACTTGTGGGAGAAATTGCCTGTCTTTGGAGGGGAGTTCTAGGGGGACATGTGTACTGCAAAACAGATGGGCTGCACCCCACTTTAGAGAAGATATAAATCTATTTCACAGCCAGGAAAGCAACCAAGCTCATTCATGTTAGAACTACTGTATGCTTCTCACAGCTTTCCATGTGTGGAAGATCAGATGAGCAAGGGTTGGCTCTGTGTAGTTGTTCCTTTAGCCAAGGCTTGCAAGTACAGTGAAAGCCTGCATGCTAACAAAAAGTGTGCCTCTTGCAATACAGTTTATTGATTTTGCAGCAAACTAGGTAGCTACCATAGGCTTTACTGAAAGGTGTCAACAGTGCCATCCTTCTGGTGGCCCTGCCCCACCACCCAGTCTTGGTGGTGGTTTGCTGCTCCTCTAGATCAGGCTGGAAAACTGTAGCATAACATGATGACTATGTTGTCTTTGGAGTCAGACCAGGCAGAAAGCTCCGCTTCCTTATTGCTGTGGATTGCTAGATTGTCACCTAACACCCAGCAAAGCTAAAATTTTTGTCACAAGGGCAGCAATACATACTTTTGTCCACCATATGGATGACTCCACCAGACATAGGGCAAGTGCCAAGCAGCAGGTTCCTGTGCTGTAGCCCCCTCTCTGTGTCCTTGACACTGTGTTTGCAGAAGCAGTCGTTCAATTTTAGGTGCCTCTGTGTTTGAGTCTGTTTTGGGGAGCTCATGGTGCTCGCTGGTTCTTTTGGAGATGTGTGTTCAGAGAGCCTGAGGGAATGTCTGAACTTGCTCTGAAGGAAAGCCCATGGCCATCTTCTGGGTTAGTCTTCCACATTTACGTGCTTGCAGGCTGGAGGTAAGGGCACCAGAAGTAGATCATCGAAAATGCACAGTGTAGCTTTATGACTGATGGCTTGATAAAATGCCAGATATCTCAGCTGAGTACAGGACAGCTGGGCAGATAGGAAAGGGACTGGATCCTGTATTTTCACCCTCTCCAAATGCCCCTCTTTCATTGCAGGATAGATAAAATCTGACATTCAAAACAATATGTATCTCATATCAGTTTCTCTGCATAAATGTCTGTATTTACTGCGTCTGAAAGAGATGCTGAGATCTGGCTGGGTAACAACACTGTGAGATGTTCAGGGGAAGAGCACAGGATCAGCGCGCTCTCCTGATCAGTGTGATCCATGAGAAATTACCACTCTTCAGAGAGGAGAACACCAATGTTCTTTTCCTTCTCCACAGCACTCTGAGAAAGCTCTCCAACCTCTTGCTTTTATTAATTGCTGTACATTCAGTAGCCACAGTATGTCTCTAACCACAAGGCTTGTCCTGCATGGGTTGTAATATTATCCATGATGCTTTGGAGCACCTTAGGAAACTGAATGAGGATGGCAACAAGTGACTTCCTGTCTTTCAGTCTTCCCTTAATCAATCTTAGTGCATCAGCAGACAACGGGGAGGATGAGGAGCAAGGTTAAAACTCCACAGGTAGTTTGTCCTCATTAAAGGTCCAGATTTTCACAGAAAACCAAGAAAAGCGAGTTGCAAATGTTTCACAGGCTCTCCTTTCCTCAGAGCTGAGCTCAAAGCTGTTACTGTTGCCTGAGGGCAGAGCCTGGAGTTCCCAATTTTGAAAATACCATCCAAGAAAATCTGTCAAGGCTAATATGATGGATCAGCTATTGCAAGAGGGAAGCTTGGCAATCCTAGGTCACAATTTAAAATGATTCCTTATAATACATCGGGCTTTACATATTACAAAGGCTCCACAGACATTGATCCTCTCCAGACCTCTGCAAGACCCAGGCAGTGCTGTTGCTCCCACTTGGCAGCCAGGATGCTTTCAGAGGAAAAGCCAAGGCAAACTGCCGACACCATGCAAATCTGGGTGTGTTTGAAGCAGGACCAAACTTCAGGGCTCCCATTAGCTGGGAGTGCACATCCCCTTCCTCCCTCTCCAGCATCTCTCCACCCAACCCGTGCTTGGAAACCACAGCAGGGACTGGGAGGAGGCTTTCTAATTTTCATAATTTCCACTCTGAAATGTTGGAAAGCTTCCTTTTTCCATCCTGGACTTTGCTGTAATGCAGCCATCATGTACCCTCTTGTAAACTTTCAAATGCACCAATAGTGGAAGTTTCCTGCAGATGAAAAAGAGTTTGCTTCAGTTACAGCAAGTGGGAACTTGGCCAAGAAGAGTCATAAAACCAGAGGACGTTGGTTTTTAAAAGCACAGTTATGTTAGTGCATTCCAACACATCCAATCAGTCACCAGAGAGCGGTTAAAGTGGCCTTGGGGCCAACCTCCAGCTTCTGGCGGATGGTGTCAGGGGAAAGATAAGCAGGCTGATGTCAGCGGATGATCTAGCCCCTTTTCCTTACGATCAGTCACAGCAGACTGTGCAGTGCTAGCCAGACTCTGGGTTGCAGCAGCATTTTGAAAACTTTTCATTCCTGAGCTTTGTTTTATACTAATCCACAGATGCTGTTATCCGCCCTAGACTGGAAGGGAAATTGCCAAAAGATTCAGGACAAGGGTGTAGGCAGTATGAATGTTTTCCTGCAAAGGCCAAGAGATGCTGTGAGGTCTCTGAACATCCCTTATAGAGCCCAGCACTGGTGTTTTCTCTGAAGCCAGCAGCTTCCCTTCCCCAGGAGTCCTCTATTTAAGGGGCTCAAGGTGAAAGAACCCCATTTTGGAGAGAAGGGAGCAAAACATTTCTGAAAGTCAGCACCTTTTAGAGAAATTCCAGGTGGAAACCCACAAATCCAGATACCCTGAATCACTTGGAGATGGATCAGGTGTCTTCTGCAGCACAGGATATGTATCACCACACTCTTGCACACAGCCCCTCTCCCGTGAGGTCAGCACTTTGCGAGGAGAGACTGCAGGACTAGTCTCAAATTCCCCAGGCATTGGCCTCTGAGAAACTCTCTATTGTTTGTGTTTTGTAACAATTGCCCATGGGGGAGGCACCGACCATCTCTCCCTCCCAGTTCTTAGCTTGCAAAGCCAAGATATACCACGAAGAAGTACCATACCAAGAAATACCAGGTCCGCATTCTCTTATCCTGGAATTAACTGACCACGTCCGGTCAGATGGGGACAGAGCCCAGAATACCGTCTATGTGGGCTTTTCTTTCCCATGACAGTTTCTCAGTCAGAGCTTGAGTAAACTTGAGGTCATCACCAATTTATAATTGCTGAGATTTATGTCTCTCCCGATCACATTTTTATAGAAGCAGCAATATGCTTTCATTCTTGCTATTCTGCTCATATCTTAATCACTCTTCTGACAAAACCAAACACCCTATTTTGAAATCAAACCCATTCACAGAGGGTGTTCCCTGCCAAGGCAGTGATTCTTGTCTGACTGGACCACTGCCCTCTACAGTGTTGATTTTGGTGGGCTTCAGACATAAATCTTCCTAAAGACCATTTCTCTCACTGCACAGAATAAGAGCCTTATTGTTACAGCTACGATGCATTTGGGACACGTCTCCATTGCTTTTTAGACCAAGGCAGCCACTTAACGGGGCTGTTCTCAAGGCTAAGTACCCTGTTTCATCTCATTTTCATGATGGAGCGGAGCGGTCCCAGGCACTGTTCCTGGGGAAGGTGAGGGTGGTGGGGTTGTTGCTCTCTGTCCCCTCTTTTTGGCTGAGCAATGGCTTGGAGGAGTGTTTATACCAAAGCCTAGGCAAAAGCACCATGATGGAAACATGCAGTCATTTATGCTCCTCCTGAATCCTGCAATAACCCAACCGAGGTCAGTCAGGACCAACTTTGTCTTGAAGCACCTGGTTCACACAGACCAACACCTCGGCTCTACAACCAAAGTTTTTCCTGGCTTTGCGAAGTTGTGCCATGGCTTTGTCAATTGATGCCTGTCCGTGACAAGGCTGAACTCCAGTTCCTACCCATACTGTCAGGGCCCCTCAGAGGTTGTTCTTCAGCCCACATGTGTATGGCTCATTAAGGGCAATGGATCATGCACCACCAATACTTGTCTGTGGGCCGAAGACAGTCATGCAGGGACCAAGAACAGCTCGCCATCCTAAACAGAGGTGGAGTGAGAGCCAAATCAGGGCAACATAACACCAAGAGCCATGAGTGCAGATCAAAAGACTTTCAGCCCTGTGGGAGCTTCATGTCTGGGTAGAGATCGTGTTGTGACTGAGTTGCATCTGGAGTCACACAGGGTGTGTGCTGGGTGGGACCTACAGGAGAGGGCATAGCATGGCATTTCAGGCTGACACGGAGGGCCTGGTGGGAACTGCCCACAAGAAATGAGGGCAATCTTGCATGTGGTTCAAAGAGAATTGCATGGATAGAATATATGGCCCTAAGCAATGAAGAAGTGAGTTTATTTCAACCACATAAAGCTATTCAACTTGTGAACAACATTAGCTGGGTTTTGATCACTCTTTTTTTCTGAGCTACTGTGGCGCTGGGGCAGAACTTCCAAGTTCATCATTCTCTTAAAAGTTCCTATATTTGTTTTCCTTAGACTTGAGACTTCTTTTAAAAAAAAAAAGAAAATCTGCCATATCCTTCAGCTGCAAATGATTTAATCATTCTTGGCTTTGTGTGATCTGAATATTTTCTTGTTCTCTTGCTTTGCAGCTGTGACCTACTTAATTACAAGCAGGAAACAAACCCCAGAATCATTAGACATTCTGCCTGGCTTGAAGAAGGGGGAAAAAAATAAAAATCTCGTGTTGTTAAATACTAGGATGTCCTTCTTAATAACAGGAAGTCAAGTTCCAGATAGCAACAGTGAACATTTGAATTCTTTGTACATCAAGATAAGGACAGCAAAGAGCTTATGGGTTTTATTTTTTATGGCATGGATGTTTTGGGGGCAGGGGAAATGAAAGCCACTGCTAACAGCCAAAATGGGAATGAGTCATAAATTTCTAAATCAAGAGCGTAAATCCTCTTTGTTTTAACTTCTGAACAGCTTCAGTCTGCTGTCCATAGAGACAATGAAGTGACTGACTTGCTGCTTCGATCCTGCAGCTTTCGATCCATTTTCTCCTCTTTTCAGGAAGTACGAGCAAACAAACTAGTCAGTGAGTTTGGATTCCACATTGCAAATGATCAGGTTGGAAGGCAGAGCATGGGGGAGTTTGATTAACTGCTCTCCACCTCTGCAGATGGAGTCTGGGCTACTATTTATACCTCCTGAAACTCAGCATCCCGTCTGGACATGTTGGTGGGTATGTGGGTGTAATAGTAGCTATAGAAAACAGCCAGAGAAAGGGAAAACCAGGACTGCCAGCCTCTGTGACCATCTGTCCCACACATGCACTTCAGGCCTCTTGTCCCTGCTTATCCGCAGCTTTGGTAGCAGCTCAATAATACAAATCTCTCAATGCATCGTGAGGCAATAGAAGCTGATGTTTGTACAGGGTTTTAAGCCGAGCAGCAACAGAAGTGCAAGTTATCATCTTCTGTCAACTGTGCATGCATTATCACTGTAGATGGCATGGATCCAGTGCTGTCCTACAACACAAATGGAGATTTTCCATTAGCACAAGCCACAGGGGTCTGTGTTAGGGAGCAAACGGGGTAGAGGTCAACTCTTATGCTCTACTGAGAAGGTCTAACTGGTCCCAGCTGGGGAGATGTTCTCAGCGTGAAGATCTGCTGCAGTACAGTAATCCCCCTACATTGACTCCTGAGTTTCCCATCTGCAGATTAATTGTGCTGTGGCAATAGAAATAACCAAACCGCCCCACGTGAGTCAGCCCCAGTGCAGATGCCATGAATCTGCAACTGTGTGCATGCACTGCATTTTTTGGTGTTAAAATCTCAGCATGTCTCGCTCTGGGACCTCTCTACCCCAGAGTCAAAAGAGCCATCACCCTCCTCCATGGCACCCTCCCTACATGCATTTAGCACCACCTGGATGTATGCAGCACTACTCCCACAGGGAACATATACATACATAATCAGTCTTCACTTCAAGGAACATTTATTCACCCATAGTTATGCTCATTTTGATAATCAGTGTAGGATCTTTCAACACAGAGGGTACATTATCAATCCAATACATTATCGCTCAATGCATCGTGAGGCAATAGAAGCTGATGTTTGTACAGGGTTTTAAGCCGAGCAGCAACAGAAGTGCAAGTTATCATCTTCTGTCAACTGTGCATGCATTATCACTGTAGATGGCATGGATCCAGTGCTGTCCTACAACACAAATGGAGATTTTCCATTAGCACAAGCCACAGGGGTCTGTGTTAGGGAGCAAACGGGGTAGAGGTCAACTCTTATGCTCTACTGAGAAGGTCTAACTGGTCCCAGCTGGGGAGATGTTCTCAGCGTGAAGATCTGCTGCAGTACAGTAATCCCCCTACATTGACTCCTGAGTTTCCCATCTGCAGATTAATTGTGCTGTGGCAATAGAAACAACCAAACCGCCCCACTTGAGTCAGCCCCAGTGCAGATGCCATGAATCTGCAACTGTGTGCATGCACTGCATTTTTTGGTGTTAAAATCTCAGCATGTCTCGCTCTGGGACCTCTCTACCCCAGAGTCAAAAGAGCCATCACCCTCCTCCATGGCACCCTCCCTACATGCATTTAGCACCACCTGGATGTATGCAGCACTACTCCCACAGGGAACATATACATACATAATCAGTCTTCACTTCAAGGAACATTTATTCACCCATAGTTATGCTCATTTTGATAATCAGTGTAGGATCTTTCAACACAGAGGGTACATTATCAATCCAAGGTACATTATCGATCCAAGATATCTTAAGTATTTCTGCTTTTTGATGCATAACTCTTGTGGAATATGACCAGTTGGCTTTCTAGCAGGCTGAACACATATTTACTTCTTAATGTAAAACAGTTCCCCCAAGATTTCATAGCACCTGACAAATGTCAGTGAATTAATCTATTGAGGAAACGGAGACCCATAAAGTTATGCGACTCGTCTAATATTGCTCAGGAAACTGATGACTTTTCTGGAATAGGACCAGAACCCTCCTTATTTCTACTCTGAAGGTTATATTTTACTTACTTATATCTTTCCTCTCTGCCCAGTGACAATTATATCCTAACCAGCAAGACCAGCATTTATTTGTAATGATCATTTACAAGGAGCTTCAGAATAAATTAAATATATATGCTTTAACTTAGGCAGGAGCAGGCTTTCCAACCCATAAGCAAGATCAAATATGAGAAATCTGGACCGTTGATTTTCTAAAATATGTTCCCTTTGCCCTCCTCCTTTTTAATGAAA
The DNA here is from genome assembly GCF_000699145.1 of Aptenodytes forsteri. Lineage (NCBI taxonomy): Eukaryota > Metazoa > Chordata > Aves > Sphenisciformes > Spheniscidae > Aptenodytes > Aptenodytes forsteri. Next base: position 2,158,113 of record NW_008796041.1, on the reverse strand, counting down.
TACTCAGCTCTTGTCTGTGAACAGAAAGGACTTTGTATTAGTCATTGAATGCAGTGAGTGTTACCACTGGGTCTGAATCAGACAGACTACTTAAATATATCTGCAGGATAAGTTGTAAGAAAAGGTTCTGCTGAAATGGGCCATTTGTGCTGTATGTAGGCTTGTTTTGCATAGACAGCAAGGCTGCCCTTCATTAAATCATCCATCTTGCCATAGGGCAAAACTGCAGACTGGCTTTTTATGAGCCACCAGATTTGTCCTCTATCCCAAGCAAATAGTGCCAGTTAAGAGACACCTGCAATGTGAAGCAATGTGTCCTCCAAACCACAGCCCACAGCCAAGGCCATTTTGACAGCTTGGCCATCATCTTCTGATAAGAGGTGGGAAGCATGAGCTAAATGTATAATTCAAAATGACATGAACACAGGGGTACAGCAGAACCTCTCATAAAGGCAAATACTTGCTCCAGTCACCAAAGGAATAAGCAAAAGCTTGAAACAAGAAAAGTGTAACTGAACAAGTGCGTGACTCCTTCTGTGAACAGTCAGTCAGGTGTGTTCGATCTGCAATCTGAAATTCAGTGCCCACCTGATGCCTGATGGGCACAAACACAGGTTTGTCCCAGGTTCGTATTGCTTCACCCCTGAACCTTGCCAGAGGCTATTTTAGACACAGGCAAATAACACGGAAGGAGAACAGCTCAGCTGCTGGATGAGCTTTAGGTTGCCCCCTGTTCATGCCTGCCTCCTAAGGAGGCTGTGATTTTTTCCTGTTTTCTTCTGGCCAAAAATAATTCTCCTGAGCATTTCTGCACATAACACCAGAGAGCAGCGTGATGATAAACCTTGTGGCAATGGGCATGTGCAAGCGCGTGCTGCTTTGATTGGACACCCCGGTCACAGGACGTTACAGTCCCCAGCAGGATCAGAGTTAATCATAAGCTTGGGTTTCCAAAGTGAAAAATCATATTTAAGATCTCGCCATTCACTTTCTGTGGCTGTTCTGCACTATTTACTTAATAAGTTGTCCCGACCTACATCCCCTCCTGCAGACTCATCCACCGCAGTGTTCACAGAGAAAGAGGATTGAATAGCAAATCTCTGCACAATCTCTTTGATGATTCTGCATGGTAAAAGTGAAAATCACTTTAGCTGGTGGAATATTAGGGACAAGTAGAAGCCCAGGTTTATAGGATTCACCTACTTTTAAACCTCGTTAAATCGCTAACACAGCTTACTTTAGGAAACGAAATGCGTATGATTTGAGGATATGACATACTCTCCCGTGTCAGCCAATAAAAACCTCTCTAAAGTGAGGACACGTACAGCCTTACACAGAAGCAGCTGCTGTTCACATAACGATAATACTTAGCACTACCAGAGCACTTTAAATTTTCAAAGAGCTTTAGAAATGTTATGATCAAGGTGGATGACTGGAATAGTAAATTTTCATTCAGTTATTACTGCGAAGCAGCAGTTCATTTCATTATGGAACATTTTAGGCCATATGGACTCGTGAGAACATCTTGAGGAAATTGGCCAGGATTTCTGACTCGTGATGTTCATCCTAAAATGTAACCAGCAGAGAAGTCTTCAGTTTCTTGAATTTTCTCTGAAGGGGGTTGTAGGGCTGTCAGTGGTGGCAGACCAGGGGGTGAGGGGTGGAGGCTGTGGTTTTGGTAGCATGTGAGGGGTGAGAGTTAGAAGGTAACCGAAGCGGTGCAGGCACAGCCATCACATTTGCATGGGGCAGCAGATCTTTGGGGAGATAATTCCAAGTACAGCTTCTTGACCTACAGCTCCAGAGAGGTGAGCTAGGGGTGTTGGTGCCTCCTCTATAAGTCTGCAAAGGTTCAGGCATGATCATTGTCCAGGTCTTGTGGCCCAGACAGACTGAGGTCGTGATCCTTTAGCAATCCAAAATGATTACAGGGTCAGCAGACCCTTAGTTGATCAAAGCTCTCAGCAGGCCCAGTATGGACATCCATGCTTTATTTTTACTTTTTTTTAAATTCAGGTGAGTTTCCTTTGCCTAGAACATATATGTTGTATAATACAGCCCTCAAAGTCCGAGGATTTGCTTCTTTAACTCAAATACCATTCCCAGCTCCTTTAAAATCCTTCCCTCAAACCTTTCTTTGTACAAACAAAGTACAAAGCCTGGCAAAGGTACAAGAAATAAAGCCAATAGTATCCAGTCCTTGCACTCTGGGAAGCTCCCACCGGACACATAGAAACCCTCTCATGGTCCCTCCTTGAGTGGTAGTGAAGCCACTTGTCAGGGGAAAGACAGAAAAGCCCAAATGGGTCAGCATGAGGCATGAGACCACCTTGGTTGGGGTGGGAATAGGGCACTCAGAGGCTCAGGTTCTCAAGTGGATTCGGTGCCCAACATCCATTTGGAAACCTTGGCAGAGTTTGTGGTTCAGTGCTGTTAGAGGAGGGAGGTCACTTCTGTAAGTCCCCACCAAGGGCCCCGGCTCTGCGTGGGCACATGTGAAGGAAGGGGGGTGGCTCCTTCTCCGTGTGTTTGATCACTTGGCAGTGGGTCATCTCTAACTGTTCCCATGATATCAGCCATGAAAATGATGTGCCATTAAGGCATAAGGAGGAAAATGCAACTAGTTAAACATCTCAAAAAATATCTCTAACATAAGAAAGCGTGAAGCTGCAACATGAAAGGGAACTTTAGACATGAAGATCTAACAACATTAATCCTCTTAACATTATAGAGAAATAAAGATCAAAAAGGGTAATGGATTTGAAATAAGACCTAAAAGACCACATTAGGCTGGAGCTGCAGGGACCATTGGGGCCATATGTTGAGCAGAAGCAGGATGTTTCTGGTATGTCTACAGCAAGCTCAAAGGAAACCACCCTCCACCCGGCATGTCTGTCTCTCAACACACCCAAATACATCCACACCCATCAGAAAGTTGTGGGTAGAGATTTACTCTAGAGCGCGTTGGAAAAAGATGCTGAACGCTTCCTTCTGAGGCCAGAATATGCAATCTGCCTAAAGGCAAAACATGGACCCGTCTCTCGAGTTCCCGGTGCAGGCAGCGTCTACCTACATCAGTGCACGGCAGTGATTTGCAGGGTCCACGGTGAGGAGGAGCTGTCTGCTGGGGTTGGGTTGGGAAGTCCACCCCCAGCCTTCAAGCCTCAGTGACAGTCTCATGAAACAACACAGCAGTCCAAAGGGTTTGGGGGTTTTTCTTCTTTTTTTCATAGGAAGTAAGAAGCTATTTTTATACCCTAGTAACAGCCTTTGGACTCTCAGTAAAACGTGGGAGGTTTCATAGTAAAAGTTTTGCCTGACATTTTCTCAGAAACAGAGGGAAATAATCAGTGCATAATTAGAGAGGCTGTGTTGAAAAGACCTGGAAATGTCTATAGATCTATGTAGAGTGCAAAGGGCTTTTTTTTTTCCTAATTGACCTTAGTGAAGGTGAAGCTCAGCGTGTTTTATAGAAATGTAAGATGATTTTTACAGAAATGACTCAAAGTGTACACCAGCAGAAGAGCCAAGCTGCTGATTCTCGGTAATTTTTTCTCCTCTCTTCTGCGATTCCCTGTAGCAACGAGCTCTTCTGACATTTTTGGATAAGTAGGAGCACCTTCTGTGGTGTCTCCTTGGAAAAGAGCACCTTTGGTGGTGTATCCCTTGGCTCTGGAGGGGATGGGCTGTCATTGCCTGAGAAACGTCCGCAGTTGCAATTCCCTCGGAAGCTGCGAGGTGGGACGGGTAATCTGTATTCAGGCAGCTTTTACCCCCTCAAAAAATAGTATGTGTCTAATCAGCAGGAAAACCTCCGCAGGAAACCAAACAATCTGCTCTAATCATGAAGGTAAATCTACACACTGAAATGCTCACTGGGCCTCCTATAGATTCAAGTGACTCCTAAGGAGACTGCTCCAGTCTATCAGTTAAATAAATACATAGGGGAACTGTTTTCAGAAAGTCTGATTATGTCATCAGCCGAGTGAAAAGGCTCCTTCAGAACTGCCCTCATCTGTTGAGTAATTACTGAGTTGGGATGGGGAGACGAAAGTTTCCTTTCAAGCATACGGAAAGACTAGATGCACATGTGGAGTAGCTAATTTTAAAACTGCAGCATATCCTCCATTTCCCCTCCTCTCCCCCTTGCAGAATACCAAAGGGGTTAGGTCACATCCCAGAGCAATCACTTGCTATGGTTTCTTTTCCCCCCTCTGTTTTCCTTTATCAAACACATTTCTTTCTTTTCCTCTCTTGTGCTCCCAGGCAGAGATCTTATACACCAGGCTGTAGCCTGGAGCAAATATTGTCTAGTCAAGTTATATAAAAAAAAATACCTTTCTTCCAAATGAGGCTTTATAATGGAGATGTTCCTGGTCCCTTGTCTACATCGCTGCTAATGGAGGCAATGTGTTACCTAGTTTACAGGCAGGCAGAGAAATAACTGAGAGATGATGAGCACAGGGAGACTAGCAGCAAAGGCTAGACACCAAGAAAACAGATAGGCAGGGACAGAGAGAGGAGGAAAGAAAACTACACTTCGCAGAATGAATAGCTTCGAATAACTTTGAAGGAAATACTATTATGATTTTATTACCATATCTTATGATGCCACTCTAAAAACGATGTCCTGAAGAAGCAATTAGGCTGAGAACATGAATTTTGCAGCTGTATTTTCCTGGCCTTCCACCTGCCCTGTCAATGAGCTGATGAGCATCCTTGTGCCATTATCATGACACACTGCTCTCTTTGTGCCCTCCAGTCCTCAAAGATCCAATTATGGATTGGGTCAGGGTGGGACAAACCTGCAGAAAATCAACCAGAGATTAATATTCCTGTTCCTTCCCCATCCAGGGAGTTGAACCAGAGAAGACATCAAGGCTTTTGGGAAATGATGGCTCTGCTAAACCAGCAGCTTTAGGGGCTCAGTGCGTGCAGGTCCCTCGTGATTTCAGCTCAAAGTGGTGTTGTCCTGTCTACCCCTCTAAAAAGTGCCTCCTTGGAAGTGCCTCCATGTAGGCACTCCCCAGCTGACTCCCATCTGCTCCCTCCAAGTCCCGCTGCCTTTTTGTGCACATTCCTCTGAAGGGAGAGTGAAATGAGTGAAAAATAGCACTGACAGGCAGCTGTCTCCAAGGGCACTGGTTTGCACTGTGCCTTTGGTAAAAATACTTCCATCTCAGTTTCTCCACCTGGTTATTAAACTTTAGCCCATAGGTAGAAGGAGCACTCATGGCATTTAGTTGGAAAAGCTGTTGCAATTTAACTGCATGATTTTGTGGTGATTTAACTGAACTGCAAAATCCTTGTGTTGATAATGCATTTTCACCCTCACTGGACCAGTTCCCTCAGCCCACTTCATCATAGATGTTGACAAGCATTCAAGTCTCCACACAGACAAGCTGCTCCTGGGGGAAAATGGACAGGGAACTTATCTTTTCTCAACACCTATTTTAGGAAGGGATGCCAGAACCGGATCTTTGCGTCCATAGACTAAAAAGGATGTTTTGGCATCCAGCTCAGATGGAGAGAACTGTATTGCATTCTCCTGGGCTTGCTCAGATGAGACCCACCCTTATGAATGCAAGCTCAGCAAGGGTTAAAAATATGTCCACACCAGCTGAATCAGACTGATTTTGAATGGACATTGTTTAATCCATGCAACTTTCCAAGCTATCACCCCTTGGGTAAATAAGGTGCTTTGCAGACTGTTGCATAAGTCTCATATAAAGATTAAGTCCCCTTCTGAGTCCAAAACACATAAAGGCTCCAGAACAGACAGTTGGGTGGAAAAAAGACTGGAGTGTAACTGTGCAATGGCTAGTCAACACACGAAACAAAAGGATGAAAGGTTGCATGTGGCAAAGCTGTCTTCTCAGCTGTTCTTCGGGAGTGTTTGAAAGAGTTAAGCCCAATACTGGAATGTCTTGGGAATGTTGGCAGAGGGAGAGCAAGCGGCTTTTTTTCCTCCCTCTGGATGGAGTCCCAGGACTGAGCTTGCAAAGTGATGACTTTGGATCCGAGTTTGCTTCTTGGTTCTGCAGCGAAGAGCTGGGAAGTGATGCAGTGTAACCAAGAAGCCCTTTGTGAGGGATGTGCAATTGCCTTCCTAAGTCAGGAGAGGTATTTTTACCTCTTCCCTGCTCATCCCTGGGTGCAGCAGAACTCGCTTTGAGAAGATACACAGAGGGAGAAACCACATCCTGAAGGGCGTGTGCGAAGGGAGAAAGACACATCCCCAAACAGTTTATTTTGGCTGCTGGTTTTTGTTGTCGGGTTTAGTTTGGTGGTTTGGGGTTTTTTTCCTTTCTTTTCCTTCTCCTTCTTTGATGGAAATTGCAGTGACTTTTTAACCTTGCCGTTCATAAGGCGCCTTGGGATTAGCTGATTGCCTCCAAGGAGGGAGTCCGGGGTGTTTCACAGGGGGAGCTGGCATGGCTGCTGTGCTCTTTGGCTTTGAGGATCTGCTCTACAGCTGGGACAGCCTGGTGTGGAGCCTGACGTCCCGGGCTCTGAGGACTTGCCGCTTTGGAAACCTGAGGGTCCTGCAGCTCATGCTGAAGCCATGGTGCATTTCCAGAGCCGTTTATCAGGTAGGGTTACAAAACACCAGGCCAGACTCTCAAACCCCGGTGCTGCAGAGGGGAAACACACCGGGGAGTCGCATAGGGTCCTGTCCTGTTCCTACCAACCGCTTTGGATCCTACCGCAGGCGGTGGGACAGAGGAGACACCATGGGCAGGGGAGGTCTGGGAGGAGAAATGCAGGTTTTGAGGGTGGTGGTGGGGTCTTCCATGGCTGAACACAGGTCCAAACTCTCCTTCCTACAGACCAGAGGGGAATAAGTGAATGCAAAATAAGTCTCTCTCTGCTATATCCCCTTTCCTTGAGCTTTATACTCCTAAGTTCAGCCAGCCTTAGCTGTGCTGTGTCCTCAAGCTGTCCCTGTGGCTGCACAAGAGTAATTTAAAACTTACCTGGAGGAAAGGATGCCTAAAGATACCTAACCTGTGAAAAATGGGCAAACACGGTGGATTTTAAACTGCAGTAGCAGTACTTATCCCTACTTGACTTGTGCAATGCCTTCTGACTGCTTAGTCTTGCAAATTCTGAGGCATCTGATTGTCTAAAACTTTTGTTTTACTTGGTGTTTCATGTGGTATAGAGAGGTTTGGGGCTCGGTCGACTGGCTTCTCTGTAGAGCTACGCTAACTGCTTGCAGCTTGAGGTATACAAAACAGCTCTAATAAACCATGTGTGTTTCTGAGACTGGCTAAACTGGGTTAAATAAACTGAACATCACAGTGAAGTCACTAGAACTGGATGCCACTTTGAATAGCAACTCATTCCAGTCCATAGGCGAGTCCAGGTTGAAATGACACTGTAAACCAAGCAGTATCCAGCTCATCTGCTTTTTTAATCAGCCTTAGACAATTGAGGCTAGACATTTATTCTGCTGTGGGGACAAACCTGTTACAATATTTACCAACTTCACAGATTTGGCTAATGCCGGATGCAGAATTGACCGATCGGTGTTTGCATTTGGAAAAGGCATTTTCTGCTACTCCCATTTGCTGGGTATTTTGCTTTTCCTGTGCTTTGGAAGTCTCCATGTGTGAAGCCAGGTTATACAGAAGAAGCCAGATTAAAAGCCTGTAGAAATTGTGTGCGTTTCTTAGAGGAAGACCAAGGAAAGGCTCTTAGTAATTTCAGCAAACTTTGAACCAGCTTCAAATCATGGCCAGGTTTCAGCAGGCTTCAGGAATAGATTTTATGGCCTTCTTTGGGGTTCAGCAGGCACAGGCGGCATGTTTATTTTAAGTATTTGCTTATTCTCGAAGATGCCTGCAGCAAATAACACAAACCCATTACCCAGAAGGACCCTTCAACCCACTGATTGCCCTGGTGGCCCCGGGGCACGGCTTTGAAACCCCCATGAGAGGTACCACAGTGATGGCTCCAAGTGAACCAAGCTGCCCTCCCTGGGCTGTGCTTGGTCTTGGCTGGTGTGAACCTGCAGGTCAGTCCGTGCAGAGGCTACCTATGGTGTGGGGTTGCCCCATCTGCTCTCTGCAGCTTGTTTTAGGAGCCTGAACCTGAAGCCAATTAGCTGATGTGGGCCTGAGAAAGGAGAGGAGGAAACAAGAGGGCTCAGTGCTGAACCCTCTTTTTACCCTCCACCCATGTAAAACCATCCTTAAAAACTAAGGAGTTAGTTTTTAGATGTGTCCAGATTCCAATTACAAATAACCTATCCCAGCCTATACACCATGCATCAGGGGCTGCTACTGCCTGAGATAACTCCCGGGACTGGTGGTCTTTTAACAGATTTACTCTGTTGCGAGCACTGAGCACATGCATAAGTGCACTTTTCCCATTACAACATGCACATGTCTTCAGCCATCCCCCATGGCATTATATCATGTTCCTGGCATGTTCTCCCCCTTTGATAGAGTCACCAGGGAAATGGGACCGGCAAAGGTGCCTCCCTTCCCATCCAAACAAGCATCGATGCAGCCTGACACTCACAAGGCAGGGTGGACTTGCATAGTTGTCTGTTTCTCGGACAGAATCAGTGAACATCTGCAAAAGCTCAGTAAAACCACGTCACTTTATTTGTCAATGCCCATGAGCTTCCAGTTCTTTGGAGAGGACCTGAAATGGTGGGTCAGGTACCAGGAGAGTTGCTGCTGGGTGGAGGTTTGCTCGGGAAAGGCATCTCGCAGCTCATCACCACAGAGAGCCAGCAACAGCAGTATTATTAGTGGCCAGCATGAGCTGATAGCTAACTCTACACTTAGGTATATTAATCCTAACAGCATTTCCTCCAGTAGCCAGCATCCTCCAGTTTAAACACTGACGGGGTATTTTAGTAGAATATTGCTTAGACAGAAAGTCTGACGGTTTAATCACTTCCCAGAGACAAAGACTTCTTCAACTGTTTATTATTTAGATGATCAAATAAACTTTTGACCATGCTAGTTTTTGTTGCTGCTATATATCAGTCCCTGTTGTTACTGCATCTTGAGAGCAAAGCAGATCAGCTGTAGGACCTCTGCATGGTACCAGAACCAAAACAGCCCTAAAAAGAAACATTAGTCAACTTTGTAAAATTAAGCAAAACTTTTTCATACTCCAGAAAGTATGCTTTATGCTTTTTTCTTTGAGTTAATCACATCCCAGTGCATCTGTGCTTCTGGAGCCATTTGCTGGCTCATCCTTGCTGAGACTGACTTGGGGGTACCGCAGCAGCGTACCACACAGCCAGGTTCCTGGCTCAGCAGGACCCACCCTGCTGTGCACACGTCACTGAGAGGACTCAGGTTGTCCTTTGCACCACCAACCAAGACCATGGCTGCTCGGGTATGACACCAACTTGGAGAATTTTTTGGTATCCTTTCCCTAGACTCTTGTCTCCAGCACACAAACCCTGAAAAACATCCACAGGTTTGGTAATTCCCTTCTACTGTCCCATCTACAAAATATATAAAACCAAAGCTAATACTGTACAGAGGGTATAGTCCAGATTTACTGCTAATGCAACAGGCAATGGGTTCCTGAAAAGAAAAGGAGCTCCAGGCATCAACACAATCAGTGTAATTCCCCTTATTTCTGACAAGTGAGATTTTGCTTTCTTGGCTCTCGGGAAATCAGCGGCAATGCATTAGCAGAGGTAGATGGAATAGCAATTTTGGGGTGATGCTGGCTGTGGTGGTCAGGATGGGATCCTGACTTGAGATTTCAGTCTTCAAATCCAAACTGACACAGCAATCAGAAGTCTGGACTTGCTCAGGCTGCACTCTGAGCAGTAGCTGTTATAAAATAAGTTAAAACAATCAAAATTTTTTCCTTCATTCTTGGTCTCCAAATTGGATTTGACTTTCAGAGATACCAAGAAACTCTTTCTCATTGTCTTTAAGTGATGCTGTGGTACTCACAACATCCAAGAACTAGAGACTTTTGGTACCCTGAAGCAAGGTACCATCATCTGTCTCAGACTGCATTTCTCCTCCTGGCAAGTAAGTTCTCCTGCAAGTCTGCTGCAATTCCCAGGGATACATTTGTCTGCACAGTCTGAACAAACCACTTGCCTTGCTCTGTTTTCAGCGGGCTAATATTCACCAGTTGCTGTATTTTAATTGTGGTGAACGCTTGTTATATTTTGTGTTTTGTGATCCACCATGTGGCTTTCTGACTGCATGATTGAAACGGATTTGAAAAAGGAGATTAACAAATAATAAACTTCCAGTCAAGGCTTTCAGACAGTCAGTTGTGCGAGATGCCACAGAGCTGTCGGGTGTATTTTTACCAATGCCCAGAAGACGTCTGACTGCTCTGACCTACTAAAAATGGCCCTGTGAACTAACACAGTGCCTGCTTTTGCGGAAATACTCACATTTCAAGAAGTGCTGGGGGAGGGGTGGTTTATTATGGAATAGGCAGTCAGTTCTGCATTTTAACATCCTGAAGATATTTCAGTATTTATTTAATCTCCAAATCCATCAACAAATGTTTTAGTTTCCTGGCTATGTCTGTGCAGTGTCAAAGAACATTAGGCAGGCCAGGACCTACATCTTCAGTAAAAATGTGTTTATGTGTCTTGTCTGTTTAAAATCCAACCAACTGCTTCTACCAAGTCGGAGGCAGATTGCTGGACGCAGAGCAGTCTCTCGAGGAGCCGTAACACTAATCACAGACATTTAATTCCCTGCACACTGTACACAGTAGTGCCGTGTACTTTTTACACACTGCTTTTTATCCACCAAGTACTTGGAAAGGCAGTTGAGTAATACCATGCCTATTTTACTGCTGTAGAAACTGAGGCAGAGATGGATGAAATTACTCACTTCAGGCTATAGACACAAGCGCAGAATTGTCTTCAGTATCTCATTGCTCCCCATATATCCAGTTACAGGTAATGGGATTAAGGAAGGAGGTGGGCTGTAGCATTCAGGGGCTGGATATTAACCTAAAATGAGGAAGAGAAGACAGCTTTTGCCATGCTGGCAGGAGGATAAAGGCCCAAGGAGCAACGGCAGGAACAAATGCAGAAGCCAAGGTCCTGTGATGGGGGAAGGATATCTGGGGGCTCTGGGCACCCCCAGCCCCAGGAGGGAGATCGCTGCTGCTGTGGAAACCCCCAGCTCCTTCAAGGCAGCATCAAGTCGCAAATCCCAGCTCACTAACTGGTTTCCAGCTGTGAAAATCACCCGTGAATCCTGGCCCCTTAGTACTGAGTGTGTTTTTGTAGTGCTTCAACTCCCTGTCACTCCTCTCAGATCAGAGCTGGCAGGTATTGCAGCCCAGAAACTGTTTTTTCATCTATGTACACACAGATGTACTCAGCCACGTGAGCCCCCAAACTAGGTCCTCCTTGGGCCTTATGTTCAGTTCCTTCATTCCCCTTATTTTCCAGATCCTTCAATTTTATTTTCCCTGGGGAGAAGGCATCTCAGGTGTGTTTCCTACATGGTGCCCACTGCTGGCAACTGGGTGCTAATGGGTTTTCACTCAGCTGCCATGGGCACTGGGGAGTTGGGCTTTGGGGCTTCTCCTCCATTCACCTGGGGGCTTGCTAGCACCCTGCTGGGTATTGCATTGATAAGGGACAGGCTGTTATCTACCTCGCAATGGGCTCTGAGACATGCCTACAACCCCTGAACCCTACCAGGAATGTGGTCTTCCCCCTGATAAAGGAGCAATTTGGGAAATCCATTCTTGTTTCAGCATCATTCCTCACCCTGCTTGCCTTGAAGACATCTTATTATGTCTAAGCACAATTAGGGATTCAGGAGCAAAAGCAGCATTTTGCAAGCCTGCCCTGCTGCTGTAAAAGGCTGTGCAAATCAATGTCGGGCAAGAGGGAGGAAGGAAAGGGTTGAAAAGTTAAACACATCATTTCAGATTGGTAAAACTTCCAGGTTTTGATTTATGGCTTCATCACCAAGTAGATTAATGTGGAATTCAAACACAACCAGCTCTTTGCTTTCCTTTCTGGCCTGATATATTAGCATTTCCCATTAATCTAGTTAGCTCCAGCACGATGAAGGCTGAGGAAATGGGGGATTAGGCGTGTGGGAGTGTTAGGTGGGCAGGAGAAAAGAGCCAACAAAATTCACTTCAGCTAACTACCTCAAGTAGAGAGCATGGGACCTTATTCAGGTATCAGGTTGTAGCTGAAGCTGTTTCTGACTCCCTCGAAGTCAGCAAACCCAGATCATTTCTCTTCTGGTTTTGGGCAGAGGGTTTTTCAGTGGGGTTGTTGATTTTCACTCATAAGCACCACGGTGGACGTGGGTACTGGTGCCACCTGCAGACCTGCGCTCACAGGGCTCTTTGCTGGTGGTTGTTCTGTTCTTAAGACACCATGATGCTCCAGGGCAGCTGGCTTTCAGGAGGCTTTGGGACCCCCTAAAGCCATCCCATGGGGTATCGTAAATGGATCTGGCCTCTCCGAGCTTGCAGCCTGCCTAATTCCCCCTTTTAGTGGGAGGTAACTGTGACTTTTTTCCCCAGCACTCTTCGTTGAGCTAGTCCGCAGGCTCTGGAGCTGCCCTGAAGACTTCTTAAACTTTATTGCGACATATTTAAGCATTTATGAGACTTGAACTGCTTCCCTTAAAAAAAACCCCAACAGCAGCAACCGAAATGAATCACAAAAAAAGAGGAAAATAGCCCTCCACCCAAAAGCCCCAGGGTTGCAGAAAGGGCTAATGAGCCTCACATGTTTCCAAAAGCCACTCGGGAGCTTTTGGCTTGCAGAGTTTCTCACCCCATCTTCGTTACAGGCAGAAGCAAAGAGGGTAACAGACAGGCAGGGGAGTGGAGAGAAAATGCAAACGTTAAAAATTCATCTTTGCCAGAAAACATATCCAAACAGAAAAAAAAAGTCAGCCTATGGAGCAACCCCAAGCTGTTTCTACTCAAGGCATCTATGGAGAAAGCACAAGAGGTGTTCAATAAGTTCCCATCCCCAGGTATTTTTATGACACACTGTAAAATTGACCTCAGCATTTGATACAGGCTTCTCCTGTTTTTCTAGAGCTGGCAAGGGCCGGGGCAGTCTGGTAGGATCCGTGCCACTGCCACCAGCCCCACTGTAGCCCCATGGAGCATTGATGTCGGTGGAGAGGAGGTCAAAATGTTAACAATGCAAAATATCCAGCTAGATACGAGTTCTTATCCCCACTCCGGGGCATGCCAAATCAGCCTGCCCAGGGCTGGTCTCCATCCTACACTGCATCAGGTGAGAGGTCCAGGTAAAGCTAGAGGGCTACTTGGGATGTCTTGCCCAGGTCCAAGGATTCAAGGTAAAATGTCATGGTGGAGCTCACCAGAGGAGCACAAAGGTCTTTCTTACACACCTGGGAAATTTGGGGCAATAACCCGTTTGCCACCTGGACAGTCACAAACACCTACTCCCCTTGGCAGCTTGTGGGGTCTCATCTCTCCTTCCACTGCCCCAAGGCAGCTGTGGGTCAAGACAAGAGGCACAGGGGTTTCCTGGAGGGCAGGGACAGGCACCAGAGGTTTGCTGGGCAATGGTTGAACCTGAACCATTAAATCACCTCAGGGGCTGCTGTGCCGCCAAGCACAAAAGCTAATGTGGAGCTGCACCAGGCTGGGGCTTGCGCTCACTAATTATTTGCAAACACAACACTGCAGTGCTTTCCATGTGCTGTAGCAAATTGTCCGGTTCTGCTAGAAAATGAGGTAGACTTTAAACTCACATTGACCCTCCTATCTGTCTTTACATGAACTTTTAGGGATGGTAGGAGGAGATTGAGTGGTCAAGTCTCATGACTGAGCTTTGTTTAGTTCAAGAAATACAGCAGCGTCTTAGAAGGGGATGGGTACTTGGCGTTGTTTTACTCCTATGTGGATTTTTCCAACTGCCTCCTTGTGAGAAACATTCAATCTCCAGTACTAGTCTGTTCATGAGAGAGGAGTCTGGCTGCCCCGGTTATGAACATGGGCAAAGTCTTTCATGGTGTTAATTCTAGCCCACTAATAAAGGGGTTAGGATTGCCAATGCAGCTTATATAGGCTACTGGCCAAGGAGCAAACACAAGAAATGCTGAATTGTTTCTAGCCCGGGATGGATTTGAATCTGTCCCAAAGCTGAGCTTTCTTGAAGTCCACCACCAATGACCTTCCTGCCCCTGTCTTTGCTTTTGGCTGCAAGGGATGAAAACTGTGCTCTCCACAAGGAATACAAACCATTTCAACTGAGACGATCCCTAGCAGCTCAATCTGCTTATAACAGAAATGCACCTACCAGCAAGGCAAGGGAAATACTGTTTGATCCCCTGGGTTTGCAGAAGCCAGGTCTGAACTGCTTCTTCCTAGGCTTAGCTATTTTCTGCTCAGTGTCTTGAAATGTGAGATGGAATGCATCTCATGTTCCTTTAGTTATCAAAAATTAGGCATTTCATCTATGCTAGTTCCTTCCAAGATGGGTGTCTTGGTACAAGTCACTCTCTGGAGATGCCTACCCCTTTGTGCTGAAACCAGAAAGAGCTAAGACCACTAAACCCAACTAGATGCCAAAGTATTAAACACCCACAGTCCTGTGAGGTACAGCCCAGTCACGTTGTTCTGATTAAATGTCATCCAAGGCCTGGGTCCTAAAGTGGAAAATGCTGGAAGCCCTCAGGAAGGTAGGCAGCCATCAGGACAGAGTGCCCAGCAACCTTGCAGCTCAAGTCATCCAGCTTCAGCTGTTGCAGTTGATACAACTTGCTCTGTAATGGGACAGGCGCCCAGGAACCTGCTTTTGGTAAAGAGCTTTGCCTTCCCCAGAGAGACATCTGTGAACAATTCAATCCTCTAAACTAATTGAAACCAGCAGGGAGTTTTGCCTGAAGAATTTTTGTTTGAGTCAACCCCTTCTTCCTCAAAGAGAAATCCATCCTGAATATATGGCTCAGAGTAGCCCCAGAACAGGTCCACTCCCATCGGGCATCCATGTGTTTCTTCTCTTGCATAAAATAAGATGATCATGGGAAAAACCTGCTTTTTCTTTCTTTGTTTGCAACATGCCTTTGTTGCTCCACCAAAGGCTTTGTGCAATGGATGCCATTTTTTTTGAATGTTCTCCTGGAGCAAAGGTGGAGCTGACTAGTGCCATTGATATGATCCCGCCCTAACTGTGTTTGCGGCTGCATCTGAGATGCTGCCATGAATCATCCACATTCTTGCAGAAACTCTCTTCACATCCAACCGACAGCATCCAATTGTTTAGAGAAAAACAGTCGCTCTTGGGCATGTGAGCTTTGGGGAAAAACAAGCCCAAATTATGCACTTGAAAGATAACTCTCATGTGATAGCAAAAAAGAACTGAACAAAGGCTTTTAATGCCATTGAGGTTGCAGTACCAGAAGGCACCGAACTCAGGGTATGCCCTACCTCTCTTTCCTTCCCTCCATCCCTCCCAGGTTGGATTGAGGAGGATATTAACTTCACACACCTTTGACACTGGCGAGTGGCTACAGCAAGTGTTTTACCAACATTTGCACATTAATTACTTCTGAAGTTTAAATATAAAGAGCCATTGTTAGTGTCCACTTATTTTGATTCATCTGTAACACTCTTAATTTAAATCTCCTATGCACTGCATGTGTTCACGTGGGCTCATGGAGCGTTGTTTTCCTAAGTTGGAAGTCTATGGGGCCAAGCTGGAGGGAAATTGTCATGGGATTTCAAACCCTGCCCTTTTTCCTTCTTCTTTCAGTTTGGGAGGTATTTTTTTAAACTATGTGAGTCCACCAGCAACTCCAAAACAGCTGACAAAGCACAGTTTCGGGCTGCCCTATCCCCCGCTCCTGGAGAAGAGCTCTGCATGACAGCCAGTGCTAAGTCTCAAATACAAAAAGTTATCCAAGGTCAAATTCCTCTGTGCTGTGAACTTCCATCTGGCACCCCAGTGGGGGATTAGTGTCTGTCCGGCACCTGGCGGGAGTCACCCAATGTCTGCAGCATTGCATAACTTGCAAACCCCGTTACATGCAATTACTCGCTAACTTCACTGGTCACTGAGCTGCTGGAGCTGCCGGCCGCTGGGACTCAAGGGGCTCTTGTAAAACTCCGGGAGGGCAGGAATGTGGGTTTTAGAGCCATTGCAAATCCACTTTGCTCCACTTCCGTGGGACCTGATCTCAACCTCTGTGTGCTTAGGGGCTTAACGCATTTGTACAGTCACTTCCATGGTGGTGAAGAGGCAGCTCGTGATGAAGAGAGAGACCTGTTTGAGGGCTGGGAATTTTTATGTTACTGTAAGTTGCTGTACTTGGTTTGACCTCTGCTTTTTCCTTTTTTTAATGCTTTTTTAATACTTTTTAGAGCCCCACAGCCACAGGAGGCTGGAGTCAGGTGGGTCCTCATGTATGTAGCCACAGCTGAGACAACAACAACTTTGAGTATCAGCAGGGCTAGCGGCTGAGCTGGGCTTTGCAAAACGTCAGGCGATCAATCAGGGGTTTTGCAAAACCAGACTGCAAATGGGGAACGGTTTGCTCCCGACAAATTATATCAGAGTAGCCACCAGAATGAGGAGGTAGGGAAGAAGGAAGGGGAATAAGCAGCACAGGGCTTGGCTAATTCCTAATTAAAGTGAGAATAGAGTCACTGTTCATCTTAGAAAAGAGAGGTTCTGGGAAGTTCGCTGCGTCGCATATTCTCAGGCATTCATCATCTGAAATGTCTCTTAATTGCCACTATTATATCATATCACAAACATTCCCGTAATTTATCTGTCATAACCTCCTACAAAGGGATTCTTTCATTCAAGCCGTTTTCACAGAAATCTTTTCCCCTTGGATGCCGGTCCTGTAACACACTCAGACCAGGAATCTGGAAGTGGGACTTTTTTTTCTTCTTTTTTCTAAATGCCAGATGTTGCTTTGCGGAAAATATGTTTCAATAAAGGACTGTGTCCCATTTTCAACCTCTTTCCTCTTTGTCCCAAGATAATCAGCTCTTAACAGCTCTTCTTCCTCTTATGGTAAAAGCTGAAACGTAAATATTCAGGACGTCCTAAGTGTCAGGAGCCAGCCGAGTCCTGCTAACCCAGACAAAGGGTCCCCGACATAGGACTGCCTTAAACATTTGGCTCAGCCAACAGACTGTATTTATAATGTAAACTCCCCTTGTCAGTTCCTAACTCCTGGCTCCAGTTTTAGAAATTTTAACATTTCTGGGGGTTGTATTTTCCCACCACTTAGTTGAGAGCCGAAATTTTTCCTCTCAGAAAATACACTTGTGTGTCAAAGGCCACTTGTGTGTTAAAGACCTAAAAAATATCAGTAGTTTTGCAGCCTAAATATAGCGCAGGACTGAAATCCTGAATTCCTGCAAAGGAGCCAGTGTAAACAGCCATCGTCTGTGTGACTGGGGGCTGGGCTGCAGCCTGGGGCTTTTTCTTTACGTTATCGCACGCTGCAGCGCCTGGATGTCCCGGCACAGATGAGGAGCCTTTTGTGCAGGGACCTCCTGGCCAAAGCCTTTCCCATCTACGGGCTTTGTTATCCAGCTTCAGCAAAGGGCGCACAGCTTCAGAGTGACCCCAACCTGAAGATGCTGTCCTTTTGCTGGCTTACACCCACTTGTCATAAGGGGTTAGTCTTGATGTGGAAAGCCCCAGGTTCAAGCATCGCCATTGACTTTGCCAAGCAGTCGCGTCACAGTGATAAGCCATGAGGACAACACCCCTTGTGAGCATCGAACCAGCCAGAAGTGATTAAGCCTTGACCCATCTTTGGGTGGTGGTGATAAACGCTGGCTCCAAGGAGAAGTTGGGAGCTCCAAGGGAGCTGCTGTCCCCTGAGTGGGAGGCTGTGATTCCCAGCCACACCACTTTATAATAGCAAAACTAATCACATATTTATCTTTGGATGCTTTAACAAACACAGACTCATTCCTGTGATTCATCTCATCTTACAGTTCATACATAAAGTAGATCAGAAGTCTCTCCTGCCAGCGCTGATGATAGCTGGGGGTGACCAGCAGAGATGAACCCATCTGCCCTGCAGAGGTCTAAGATTGCCCAGGACCATCTCCCACTCACTCCACCTTCAGCCTGGGCTGGCAACTACGATTTATTAATACACATGGGTAATGTCTTAACCATTAGCTGTGGATGGGGAAGGCATGATAGCCATTAGAGCTTCTCCCTTTTGCATCAGACTTGGGCGGGTTGGAAGTAAATGAAACCTTAGCCAGGAAAATGCAGCAGGGAATACGGTGCGCACGGTGTTGAAAAGGTTTGTGAATGCTCAAGGGTGGGCAGAGCTAATTTTTGTCAGAGCTGATAACCTTTGGTTTACCTCACCCCTTTTCATTCCACATTTCTCGGTGGACTCATTATCCTGGAAGTTGTTCAGGAGCCTCCCCCTCCTCTAACAGGGCTTCAGACACCTTGCAGGTCTCCAGAGATTAATTGCTATTAATATAGGCCAGCCATAAGAATTCTCAGTAGGGCATTTGCTCCCGTGTCTCACAAGTTTGTTGTGTTTTAGGGATGAGTGCATCTGGATGGCCTCTTGGAATTTTCTCCAAAGGTTTTTTCAAAGGAAAAGTCTTCTCCAAAGCTTTCTGTCCACGTGCATCTTTTCCCAGGACATGTTGTCCCTCTTTCATTCTTAGCCACTATTTGCTCTGGTCATGTAAAGAGAGCACCTAGTGCAACCAGGCTCCTGTCTGAGTGGCTGGTGTGAGAACCGGGCAGGGTGATAGACCCAAAGTGATGACTAGCCTGTGGCCTTGAAAAGCTGCACTGCCCTTGAAATACCATGTATCTGCCCTCTTACAAATTCAGGCAGAGCTGCTTCCCTCCCATCTGCTGTTTCTCCCCTTGCTTTTCAGTATTTTTTGCTCTGGCTGTTCTTGCCAAGAGTTGCACGCCCATTTCCACCCTATCTCCTGTTCATAAGCAAATTAAAGTGCTTGCAGATGACACTGCTTCTAGCTCCCCTGAGGAAAAACCCAAATGCCGCTTAGGATGCCAAGCGCTTCACATGTCCATGGTGCACCCCAGGAGTTAGTGCAGCTGAGTGATTGAGCATTGTACTGCAGCAGCTGTGGAGCACAGGACCAGTTATCTGAAGAAGACTCCTATCTTTAGTCATCACTGACCTAATTCACCCCACCCATCAATATGGTCTTCCTTTTTTATGTCAAACTACCCAGAACGTCTTCATGCAAAACACACTCAGAATCAATATGGTCTTCCTTTTTTATGTCAAACTACCCAGAACGTCTTCATGCAAAATGAAACACACTCAGAAAAAATACTCTGAAAGGATTTTACTGGGCCATTTGGCAGTTTGGGAAATCTGCAGAATCACTAATCATTTGACAGTTTTGTAGCTATGAAAATAAAGGGAGTTTTAAATTAGTACTGTTGCAGCAGTGTGAAGTCTGGAGACAGACGGGGACAAAGCTGGACCTGAGATCAGCAGTTCTTCTGATGCTGTTGTGGACTGGAGGAGGCTTTTGGGGGGTAGTTGAATGTTGGGAAGTGCTGGATAAGCTGCTTCATTTTGGAGGGAGGGAAAAGACACAAATTAGTAATGCTAATTTAACAGGTGAAATGTGCCTTGGGTCTGTTGTCTTGTCTTGAGACAAGGACACTGGCCTCTGCACCCAGCTTTGCCAGGGGGACTGTAGGATCTTGGGATCTTGCATGACATTTGCCTCCTGGGTGTCAGTGTTTCCTCCTCCCGTTGTTCAGACCTGCTTTGGGACGATCTGAGTTTATAAAAGTGCACTTCACAAGAGGCTTCAGCCAAGTTTTTTATACATGCTGCAATATGCATAATGAACAGATATCTTGGTGAGAGAGAGCGGAGTCGTTCAGCACAGAGTTCATACGGGCAATACAGTCTGCATCATAGAATCACAGAATCATAGAATGGTGTGAGTTGGAAGGGACTTTTAAAGGCCATCTAGTCCAACCCCCCTGCCATGGGCAGGGACATCTTCAACTCGATCAGGTTGCTCAGAGCCCCGTCCAACCTGACCTTGAATGTTTCCAGGGATGGGGCATCCACCACCTCTCTGGGCAACCTGTGCCAGTGTTTCACCACCCTCAGCATAAAAAATTTCTTCCATATTTCTACTCTGAATCTACCCTCTTTTAGTTTAAAACCATTAACCCTTGTGCTATCGCTACAGGCCCTGCTAAAAAGTCTGTCCCCATCTTTCTTATAAGTGCCCTTTAAGTATTGAAAGGCCACAAAGGTGTTCAGCAGTGAGTTCATACAGGCAATACAGTCTGCGTCATGGGCTCTCGTCTTACAAATGGCTTCCACACCATGCGCTGGTAGAAGTGAAAGTCACTGTACAGGGTTGAGACCATACGTCGGGAGGCAGAGCTGGATTAACGACCTTTTTCTCTGCAGAAAATATGTACAGCAGGAGCTGGTGTGAAAGCAGGGGTAGGTGTGTGATGTGGCACTGCCACCAAGGCAGGGCAGCCCACTGCAACCAGCCAATGGCCCGGGCTGCTAAGGCTTTCTTGCAGAAGCAAGCAAAATCCCCCATTCCAGATTCTTTTGAATCTCTTGAACTTGGATTTTTGCCAGAAATCCAAAGAAGAGCAGTGAAAATCCAACGAACCTCTTTGTTGCCCATTCTCAGGCAGTGGTAGGACTGAAAAAGATCTTTCAAAGAGCTAAGGGGTTCATTACAAAAAGAATCAAAGATCTTTTTTCTTTCCTCATTTTTATAGAACCATCCCTGGTTTGTTTGGGTTTTCCTTCCCTTTCATGACCCTGAGCATCTGGAGATGAAAAGTGTCATAACCCGTCACAAAATGGCTCAGCAAGGCAGCATTAAACATGTGCTGTTTGAGAGCAGAAACCCAAACCAGGCACCAGCACTGAACATTAGCTGAGTCAGAAGTCTTTAATTGCCTTCAGCAATAAAAGTGTGTGAAGTCAGGAGTACATGAGAGGACTTGGACAACAGGTTCCCTCTCTCAAAGCACATTTACCAGCAAAACATCTAACCCAGGGGATGGGCAAACACAGGAGTGAGGAATTAGGGGAAGGCACGAAGCTGTGATGCATAGTACCACCTAGTGACAGAGCCCAGCTACATAAGAAGGGCAACCCCGCTTTTGCAAAATTCAGGGTCCGTTTCCCCATCCGATCTTTAATCCTATTTCCTAGCTGTGCCACATACGCTACCGTCTCCTGCGGGTAAAGGGACAGCACCGTTCAAGCAATCCTGAATTTTTTTTCCTCCTTTTCATGGTTTCCTTTTTGCAAAGCAGACTTGGGTTGCGGTAGACAGGGCTTCTTGTGTCTGGCGAGAGGCGGCCAGCGGATGCCGTTTTGTTTGCTACGTGGGGTGTGCAGGTTGGGCTCGGCGTGCATCGCCCGCTGAATCACCCACGAGGAATTCCTCAGTGCATTGTGCAAACGAGGAAAGGAAAAATGCAAGGTCCAGTGAGTAATGCAGCCTTTCAGAGCATCTGAAATGAAAAGAAATGCCACGGACTTGTTCCATTTGTAGTAACGATGTGAAAGAGCAGTGTGACGGGCTCTGCTCAAGAGAAGGCTTGTAACCTTTTCCATTAATTTCTTTTCAAAGAATTGCTTATTGAAGGCTAAGCTGCTTTTTATAAGCCTTAGAGGCTGAGTGTGTCTTTGTCCTTTTTTATTATTATTGCTGCTCCTCTCCCTTGTGCTCTCTTTTAAGAGAAAGCAGTTACTGTACATGGGTGGTGTTTCTCTCCGTGGCTATCTGAGACAATCCCAGCATCAAGATGGGAATTTTGTCACCTTTTGGCAATGGTGGGATTGCATTGAGCAAAGTGAGTTAGAAGAAATCCGGATCTGTAGACTTTCCCCATATTCCAGCCCATGGATTTACCCACGATCCAAGCAGCTGGGCTTAAAAGGATTTGATTTCTTCTCCTCATTAAGGTCCCTTTACACATATTCTTGAGCAGGAGCTAAAAGGCTCCACTCAGTCTCCGTGTGTGGGTGAGTGAGCAGAGGCGACTCGGTGTCTGGGTACCATCCTGCAGCTTGTGGGAGGCAGCGAAAGAGCACTGCACCTCCCTGCGAAGCCCCACGCACATTTAAGGCTTCTGCACACAGCCTTAAATGTTTGCACAAATTACAGTTGGGCTGGAAGGGGTTGGGGCCACCACTATGCCCTGTGCTTTGCATGGACAGACAGGAGGGGCTGGGTACCATCCTGCAGCTTGTGGGAGGCAGCGAAAGAGCACTGCACCTCCCTGCGAAGCCCCACGCACATTTAAGTCTTCTGCACACAGCCTTAAATGTTTGCACAAATTACAGTTGGGCTGGAAGGGGTTGGGGCCACTATGCCCTGCTGTGCTTTGCATGGACAGACAGGAGGGGATGTATGCATAGGGTTAGGGTTAGGGTTAAGGTTAAGGTTAGGGTTAGGGTTAGGGTTGGGGTTAGGGTAGCCTTTTCTTCCTCTTACCCAGGAAAAGGCTCCCCAGGGAAAGCATATTCAGACCCTCTCCTGGACCTTGGCTAGAAGCTGCACTAGTTGATAGGCAGTCCCTTACTTGTACACCAGGCAAGCTGAGATGGTTCTCAGAGCGTTTAAATCGGTATCCCTTCCCTGACTTCAGTGGACGTCTTCCTCAAAACACTACATGGGAACCCAAACCCCAGTGCTATGCTTCCTTCAGTAGCTAAAATTTACTAAATCACCTGAGTGCAAAAAAATAGCATATTTGTTGGGGCCACTAGCATGATTCTGTCCTGAAAAGGTAATGCAAAGCTACTGAGCTCACTGCTTCTAACAGGAGCGCCTTCTCGCTGCCAGCCAAGGGATGAGGCCGTCTTATGCACGTGGCCATCACATGGTAAATACGGCATTTCCAGCAGGATTTCTTCCTAGGCTTATCCTCCTTCAGCTTATTGCTTTTTTTCTTTCCCACAATCCATGGTGCTACGTCTGGCTCCCAAGCTCGGCAGCCCTGGAGAAACTCCTGCAGCTGGGTAAACACGTTGAGTGAATAGGACCCTTCACAATGGAGTCACCAGGAAAGCCAAGCACTGCAAAGGCCAACAAATCAGCGGGGACATAATCATGTCATTACAAGACATGCCCCTCCCAAGCACCAGGAAAACACAGCCTGAACGCTGCCTAGCAGAGTTGCTCCTCAAACAATAGGTTTTCCACCCCACAGGTCTCCAGGAGTGGCTCTTCCTCTCTTGTCTTCTTTCAGCCATTCATGGTGGTGAGGAGGAAGATGAGTTTCTGCAGAGAGATATTAGGATCTTCCCTCCCACCCGGGATGTTTCAGCTACAACGGACTGCACCAACCCCATTCCCTTTGCAGGGCTGAAGTCGGTCTGGGGAAAGGATGGAGGGATGATAAGAGGGGAAATATTGACAGGCTAAATACTGTCCATGATTATGCAAGGGTAAATGTGAATTATGACAGTGAGTTTACTGCTGATTTACACTGGACTGAGGGAGAGCTGGGTCAGGTCAGCTGCTTCCACAGGCATGGGGTTATATGGGCTTTTAGGCACCAGGGTGAGGAGCAGAGGCGGAGAAGTCTCCAACCCCTTACACTTTCCCTGGCATGTTGCAATGGGTGTTGGAAATACAATGTCATTTACTTCAGTCTGCACATTTGTCTAGTGGCTTTGCCCACTGTGGTCTCTTCTGGCTCTTGGATTTGTTGCTTGGACCCATGCAAGCTCCCTTTTCCCTCGATCTTCTAATCTTATATGTTTTCCTGAAATGCAATGGTTAGCATGCAAAGCAACTCATATTAGTCTCCGTCCATTGCTGCAAGGCAAACTTTTCCTTGCTGTAAATTGCAAATTTTACCACGATCTGACCTTGAACACAGAAGGCAATATAATATATGCTGATATGGGCAAACTGGCTATGAGTCTCAAGTGAGCCTATACCAAGCCAAATCCTGAAGTCAAGAATTAGGCAGCTTTATACTAACAGAGGAGCTGGCTCACTGTGTTATTGGCATACGTGGAAATTAATCATATCCTGCAACAATGTTCACAGGATGCGTTTGATTTATTACTAATCCTGTATACTCTTGCAGCTGCTGATCTGCTGCCAGAAGGTATCGTAATGATGCAGCTGGCACCCCTGTTGCGATGGCCATCAACATAGCCAACGGCACGCGTTGGATCGGTCATCGTCAGCAATACTATTGCATTTGCTACCTGAGCTGAAAAATCAAGCCCTGTAGCTGTGGTTTTAAGTTTGTCTCCTATATAGAGAACAAGAATATATTATTCTTACATATTCTTATGCAAGGATAAGAAAGTATAATGTGCACAGATCGGGGGAGCACGTATAAAATCTAAAATATTTCAAAATGTTCAAATCTGCAGAACAAAACTGATTTTGGCTCAGACTACAGGAGTTTCTATCACCCAGCTGCCCCGTGCTAGGTGGTCAGCAGTGGAGGTGTGTGGGGAAGCTGTGCATCGCCCTGAGGCTGAGACGGTTTGTGATCAAGAATGGAAAGGCACAGCTACTGCAGTGCTGTCTTCCCAAAACACAGCTGACCCTCCTGAGATTAGGCCACAGAAAGAGGAGATGGAAGAAATTAAATTCTCGTTCTCGGAGGGTTTCTTGCCTTGTTTTTATCCTGGGCCCTGCCTGGTATAAGGCATTTCAGATTTTAAAATTCACCACCAAATATTTGGAATAATTGAAACACATTGCCTTTACTGTGACAGTATTTATATTACATATTCCTCTTAAGCTTTAAAAAAAATTGCAAATAAAAGATTTTATTTTTTAGGGAAAGTCAACATAGATTGTTAGGAATTTTCCCACTTTTTCACCGCCAAGTATGACTTTTAGTAAAATGTGTTTGCAGGGCATTTTGGCATGAGTGCTTTCTCTGACAAAAAACTACTTTCATCAACATTTTTCTAGTTTACCAAAACAGCACCTTTGCCCAGGGGCTGACCATGCAGACACCATTGAATGTATCTGCTGACCAGGAAAGGGCTGTGTCCATCCTCACACCAACAAGCTCATTAGAGATACCCGTGGCAAAAGGAGATTAGATTTATACAGTTCAGCTCATTCCCCGTGGAAAAGCTTGCTTTGTGCAGAGCGGAAAAGTCTCATTTTCAGAGCAAAAGTGATGCATTTCCAAAGGTGAAAGTGAAATGCGAGGTGAAGATAGCTGCTCAAGAGGGTCCCACTGAGCTCAAGGCTGAGTCAGAAGACTTTACTCCACTAGGATGCATAGTCATGTCATGAGTTGGGCCTTGCTTTAATTCCCCCAAAATCAGGGATTTAGTGGTAGGGTTGGTTTAAATGCACATAACCCATAGACTTGAACATCAAGATATAAGCCTTTACCTGTGTTTTTAACACTGAGATAGCATTTTTGCTTGACCTCCCCATCTCCTTCCACCCTGGCCAATAAAGCAGGGGAAAGGTGGTTGCACAGCAGAAGACCCCTGCATCATCTGGGGACCTTTCCCCGGGGCAGGGTCCTCCTCGGGCACAGGCAGGACATCTGTCACCCAGTGTGGGTGACCCTGGGGCAGAAAGCCTGGTCAGATGTCGCCCAGCCTGGCTGCTAATTATCCCGCAAGGAAAGGGAACTGGCTGCGCAAACTGTGAAACATGAGAGCTGTCAGCATCAGAGGGGATTCGCACTGGGGATGACAGGCATGACCTGCTTTTCCTGCTTTGTTTATTTATTTGGTGACATGCTGTCATTCGTTGAATAATCTGGAGTTTTCCTCTTGGGGGTTTCTCCCTTGTTCCTTTGGTACTGAGGATAACCAAGATGGGGATGGGGACAGACACCCCGCTCCCTGACTCTGGCAGGACTTCATTGATGTCCCCATTATACTGGGGGGAAACAAATGAAAAGGGCACAGCACGTGGTCCCCAAAATCCTGGGAGGAGACTACGGATCTTCCATCCACCTCAGGGGAGAGCAACGAAGGTGATGGGACTAGAGGAATCCCATCCCACTCTCCTGCTCCATTGTCTCTTGAACTAACTTCTAGCAGAGTGACTGCTGCATGCCGTTCATCCCCGTGCGGCTGGCAGTGCGAGCTCCACATGGCGCTCACCAGGAAGGGCTTCTCCCACACCACCGCCTGCTTTTCATTACTCACCTTCATTTAATGATGTAGAGGGCAGGGAAGGAGCAGTCCCACATCTTCAAACACCCCAAACACAATCTGTTACAGCTGGGCAATTCTAGTCATCTCGGATGCATAAGGTCTGCTTAAACTGTGATGGTACATAATGTGCAGCACCTTCAGAATTGCCTTCAAAATTGCTTCAGCACAGCCATCCACTAGCCCCGGTTCTCGCTGAAATACATCCATCATTAGAGCAACAACTATACATTAAATTTGCACATAAGCATATCCATGGGAAAGAGTCCATAAAACAAGCAAACTGCCAGCCTTCTTACAGCAAACTTTGGTTTTATTCTGTGTGTATGTTCAAGGAGGGGAAGGTGGGTTCTGAGTTAGGACATTTCTTGTTGTGCCAAGAATGGAGATACTAGTCCAAGTGGGAAAAAAGCCAATTCAAACACTTCAAAAAAGTGGTCGGTCTCTCAGCAGCTGGGCTTCATAATTTACTGGCACATCACCCCCGAATGAGTTGCCTCAAGGTCACTGCAACCCTGAGTCTCTATTTGGGCTGAACCAAGACCTGCCCTCTGTGCGCCTAATGGTGTGTGGTGCTCGGCTACAAACTCTCTCAGCAGTGCACGAGGGCAGCATTAGGCACCAAGATGAGACGTGGCAGCATGTTTAGACACGGGGACATTCAGGCCTCCCTTAACTGATTTCCAAACCAAAACCTACCGAGTTCAGCAGGAGTCTTGCTTTCACCCCTTCTTGCTCCTCAAGCTGCCTGTTGATAATTATAAATCATAATTATAGAATTATAATGATAAGCCAATTACTAGAGCAAGGCATCTTTTCAAAATCATGTAATAGAAAGAGAAGTGCAAACGTTCTCTAAATTCGTGCTTTTGCAAACTGATTTTGACAGCCTCTCCTCTGCTGACAGCACCTTGCATCCGCCATACTGAGCACAACAGCAACCTCAGTACCGGTCACTACCTACACAATTGTTGTATTTTTATTTTACTACATTGCGTATCTTACAGTGGGGTCCAGCAAAGTGCAAAGGCACCAGGCATGGATCCCATCCTGTGTGACTGCAGAGCTGGGTCTACTCTGAGCATTTTGCAGGTGCAGAACGATGGAGGGCACAAGTCCTGTGCATTTTCAAGACAGGTGAGCCTGCGCTCTTTGCTTTTGCCCAGAGCAGCCATCTCTATAAAAGCTCCTGACAGGCAGGCAATGAGCTGGGCAATGCTCTCATTCCTGTCAAACTCCTGTTTTCCTCAGCATGCATGCCTCAAGCATTGTGCTGTTTTCTTATTTGCACGTGAAATCAGGCAATCCTTCAAATGGACGTGGCATCCTGAAGTTGAATTTGTTCCTAAAATGTGCATTTGAATAACCAATTGCTCCTCTTTGCTTTCCTGAAGCCTGCCCTGGGAGGGCAGGCCTTGGCAGGCAGCTTGCACATGGCCAGGGGCACCTGTATGCTCGGATGGGGTGTGCAGGGACAGCCACAGCCACCAAGTTCCTTCATGAAGGAAGCACAATGACCTGGCCACCAGCTGGGTACTCCACAGGGAGCCGAGGTGGCCGCATGCCTCCTGTGCTCTGCTGTGCTTGGCGGGGAGGGCACTGGTGAGTGCATCTCCTCACCTTGCCCGGGTCCCTCCCTGGCCATCTTTTCCTTGTAATGGGGATTTTTTGCAACCAGGGTGGATGAGCAGAGGGGAGTAGGAGAAACTCTGGGAGTCAGGGCCCCTGGCTGTGCCTATGCCTTCACAGGGCTGTGCCTGTGGCTCCTGTAGCTTCATCGATCGCTGTAGCACAGGAGCAAATGTGCCTTTTCACAAGCATCTTCTGTGCCCACATAGCATCCAAAATGCAGGGTCAGCTCCTCCAGCCTGGCCAATGCTGGATGCAAAGCAATTTCAAGCGCTTTTTGGAGTGATTTGAGGCATAGCCATCCTAGGAGGTATCATCGCTCCAGGAAACCTCAGGTGGCTTTGGGTACCAGTGTTTCCATGGCCACAAGCTCAGGGAAGAGCAAGAGCATCATGGTTGCTCAAAAAAGGCAAAGCCCAGGGAAAGCCAGGTTATGTTTATGCCTCCAGAGCAGGCTGGCATCCTTAAACACATCTTAGAGATGCTGTAGCCATAATTCTGGTCCTTAAGCTGCTGCCAGTAGAGACAGGGCATTTGGTTGAAGAAGGGAGCAGCAGGGCACAAGCCACCTGCTCCCATCTCATCGCCTGAGCTGCTGGTGAGGCACAAGGAACAGTGTTGAAGAAACAGCCCCATCTGCATGAATGTCCATCCGCAGAGGGCTGCACAGCGGGGGCTAAGTGTGTCGTATTTATGTCGCTTTAGGCTCTGCTGGCTTCAGATGAAGAAGGAGTTTTGGGTAGTCTGGCTCACTGGTGCAGCTCTGTAATTAAGTCTAAATGCCACTTTTCACTCAGAGGCAACCATAGGCCACTTCAGATTGTACTGGGGGTTAGCCACGACCTTCAGAAAACTATGGAAAAATACTCTGTTTGCTGTCCTTTGTCAAAACGCTAAATAACAGCCCTGCCAAAGTTGGTAAATATTCCATCGAAGGCGCAGGAGGCCACAAAGAGCATGTTTTAACAGTCACCAGTACAAAATTTGCATCTGGCAAAGATCCTGCTCTGCACCGAGAGCCACATGAGCTTCTGGAGTTAGCATTGCGCCTTGTATGCATTTTTCACCCGACCTCCTCGTTTCTAGGGATGACATTATCAACAGAGGACCCGGTTTTATTGTTAAATAGCAAATCAATCCAGCTATGCTGAGCGCAGTCCAATCATTGCTTGTAGTTACTGTAGGCTGAAGAAGTCATAAATAAATTAGCATGCTGGAGGTATTCAACATTTCAGTCCCACTGTAAGCACCCAGCCCCTCATTCGCGCTGGCATGGGGCGCGATGGCTGGGCATCGATCCTGCCATGAATTGTTCAGTTTGGGGGGGATTTTTGGTCGGTGTTGCAGGGCAGGGTGGTCAGAGGGCAGGTTGCAGTGCTCCGTGTGAGCCCAGACAATTGCAGGATAATCGGAGGTAAATGCAGACTCCTGTTTTCTTTTGTTTCCCAGGGCCAAGGCAGGGCAGGGGCCTCTTCCTGCTCCTCTCGCACTCGCCCGGCGGGAGCGAAGCAAACGCAGGCTCATGTGTCAGTCCATGGGCGCAGGAAAGCCGAGAAAAGGAGCTTTGCAAAACCCCGGCCAGCTCCCAGGGGGACAGGGCTGAGCTCGGCGCCTGCTTTCCTTCTCCTACTGCTATTCCCAAAGCACCCCAGCTGTTTGGTTTTGGGTTTCGAACCTTATTTTTAGAGGGTTTTGATTGTTCAGTGGAAATAAAGCATCATTTAATATACAGGCACCTAGTTACTCATTACCTCGTTAGCACAATGATATATGAACGGCCCCACCAGTAAAATGATGCTCAACTGCAATATAAACACAGTCACTGCTAAATGGACTCATTTAAAACAGTATTCCTTACATCTGGCTTTCTTTTGGTGAGATTTTTTCCCCCCTCTTCTTTCTCTTTCTTTCCTCCAGGCCGTTTTTCTACTTCTGCTCATTAGGATCATTTTGAAGCGTCCGCCCTCAGTTATCACAGTTTGGGCGGCAAGTGCTGCGGGGAGGGAAGGTGGCCCCATGCAGGCAGCCTGCAGGCAGCTGCCACACGGAGCCCGTGCCCATGTCGGTGTCCATCCCCAGCCCAAATGGCGTGTACAATGAGCTCTGCTCATGCGGCACTAGCGGCGAGGAGGATGATGGTGTTTAACTTGCACGCTCGTCAGTATTCAACTGTAGGGTCAAATGAATCATTTTTTCTAAGTTGTTATTATTGTTGTTGTTGTTATTATCATTATTGTTGTTGTTGTTGTTATTATGATTCTCTTTTTCTGCCAGGGAGTGTATAAAAATGACATTTACAATCCTGCACCATCATTTATGTGATTTTGTCCCTGGTCACTTGGTAATGCAGAAATCAGTTGTTTTCACTAGTTTGGCAAAAAAAAAGAAGCTGGTTTTGCAACAAAGCAGGTGGCAGCTTCGCATTTCTGTTTGTCACAAGCAGCAAGCCATCTTCAGCCACCCATCAGTTTAAGGAGTCTGTTTTGAGGGAATAAAAGGATGAGAGGGAAATGGGGTATTTCTTATGGATTGCCTTGTTTATTTGCTTGGGCTTGCTTGTTTCTCTGCAAGGGGAAATCAGCAGGAAAAAGAACTTCTAGTGAAAGCCGTGAAAGGGGATGACTTCCAGATTTCCCTCCAGATATTTCACACAACACTACATCAAATATTTGGAAAGCTGCTGTTGAAATCAGCTCCTCTCAAGGGTTGTGCTTTCCTTCCCTGACAGGAGCAGAATGGCCTGTTATGGGGTCTTCACTCTCCAGTTCTGGGTGCTATCTGAATTTTAGCAGAAATAACTGTCTGAAACCTTGAGATTTGCCATCCTTCTTCTCAGGGGGAGCCTTGTAGCCTTTCCATGGACATGGTGCCATGGAAAGCCACCAGGCCAGAGATCAGCCATATCCTGATCTCCAGAGCTTCTCCAGCAGGGTTGAAGAGCAAAGGGGTGGCTGCTGCACACTGCCCCAGTCACTCTAAACAATCAAAGGCTAGAGCACACTTCACAATGTATCCAATGTATCATCCTAGAAAGTTAAAAATCTAGTGACATGACTTGAAAAACCTTCATATTTCTAGGTAGGCTTTAGCCAAGAGGCCTGAATTCAGACATCATAAGATTTCTCACTTGACTTGGGAAGTGGAAGTCGAAGGGGGAAGGTTTCTGTGGGGTGTATTGGCACAATCCTCAGACTTTATTGGAGGTCTGCACCAGCTCAAAATCTGAGTCTGTATGCTCTTCCTAGAGGGTTTATTTATTTTGGCCACGTGCAGGTGGAAGTACCAAGCCCAGGGCTGGCGGCTGCAGGAATGGTGATGCTATAAGGGCTCTGGGAATAAGTGTGCAGAGAGACAACCTATGTGATCACCACTGGAGAAACCCACCATTCACCACCAATTATCACACTCAAGGTCTCAAGAGAGGCTGCAATTATTCCCTGCTCCAAGTCTAGAGCAAATCAGCATTTTCCCAGTAATTGCACTGTAGTAACTACTGTAGATGTTGACTTTTTAATAGCAAACACTGCTCAAGAATTAGATTTACAGTCATGTTAGTTAGCTTTAGTGACTTGGGAATCAATTACCTTGCCGTACAACATGACCAAAGATTATAGGGTAGCCCATGTAATAATTTATACTGCCATCTAGGAGTGAAACTGTAACTTCATCGTTCCGCATAGAAAGACACACTGTTTGCACAGCAATAATTGCAGTAATAATAATAATAACCATAAAAAGGGAAAAGGAGGAAAACAGTGATTACAAAATAGGGGAAGACCTGCGTACAAATAGGGCACTGAGAGGTGTTGGGAGCTTTGCCATTATCAGTTATTATTCAGAGTGACAATAGCAGTAGCATTTTGTTAATGAGTTTTCCCAGTTCAATTCACTTGGGTTGGCAAGTGAGGCTGCATGGCTCTGCCCTGGCAGAAGGGTTCTCCCAGCCCAGTTGTCTCAGCACAGTGTGTCGTGTCATCAGCGACACAAAACCCCCGTTAACCACTTGCCCTCTTGACTGATGTCAGCACTGCTGATTTCCAGGATCAGTTTTATAGGCAGCATTTTTCCCGTTTTCTGCCCACCTCTCTGCCTCCCAGCACTTGTTCCCACACCTGACTCCCTTCTCCTGCTTGGGACAGGAAAAACTTGTGCCTATTTCTCCAAGTCCCTCTGCAGAAAGCAAACATCATTCTTTTAAGTCCTTTGAAACAAGACCACCCAGGTCAGCTTTTCAGTCTGTGTTTCCAAGCAAATTATGGAGAAAGAACATTAATTAAATTTTTTTCCTCCTGCAAAGGAGTTGTGTCTGTGACCCTTTAACTATTGGCTTTGTCTATTTTCCTCTCATTTATTTCCCATTTATTTCAGTCCTCACTTCACATGAAGCTGGCAGCTGAGCTTTTTGAACCACCAAGCACAGTGGTCCCTTATGAAACAAGGACCAGTAAAACTATATGAAAACTGGTTACTGTCATTATAAAATGGACTAGGACAGGGTCTTCCATAGGCAAGTGTTCATTACCAGACAGTAGAAAGTTTGTACTAATATATCAGACTATGCCCTTGACTCTAAACAGCAAAGCACGCTCCATTTTTAAAATTGCTAAAGCTCGAAAATATTAAGAGTGCCTTAAAATAACGGAGTTAATAAAATGCATAGAGTTGGGCTCTCTTCTCCTTCACCTTCTGGAATCAGCCCAGAAGAGCAGGTTTTCAGAAAAACGTCATCTATCATGAGATTTGGCAACCTTGCACTCTCAGATCGTAAGGTCACTGTCACTGCAGAAAGGCAGCCGTCCTGGAATGAGGAGGAGGGGGAGAAATGTCTGCCTGCGAGCTGGGGGATGGGAAAATTAGCATTGCTCTAAACGAGGAGCCTGAGCTGCAGTGGGGAAATAGCATCACTGCCCTCTGAGATGGTCAGAACCCGCTGGGAACGTGCAACCCCCGCTCCGCCCATGAACCCATCAGATGGGTGCATCCAAGCCATGGTCTGTGGAGAGCAGCACAGCCCTGCCACACCCGGTGTGGTGGGACATCAGTGAGGACGTGCTCCCCATCCACAGTAGTGGCTCCCGAGCAATTTGCAGACGAGGCACAGGGGATCCTTTTATCACTAGTTTCCCTCGTTACAGCTTGAATGTGCAAAGGATGATGTATGAATCCAGTCAACTCTTTCCAGGTGTTTGTACCTATTTTGGAAGCACAGTTTAGTTGCATCCTGTATGTTAGCAGTGATATTGCAAACATCAGAGACCGTGAGGCATTTGGGTTTTATTTCCTCTCTTTCTCCCGTGCAGCCTCCCATGAGAACCACTGCGGAAACTCTTCTTTTGCCTGAAAATATGCATTTGACCAACCATGATTGTATTTAAGCCTGTTCAATTGCTTTAATAACAACCCTTCCAACACACTTAATCTGAAAATGTTTTCAATGTACTCAAAATCTTATAAACAAAGATTGCAGTCACCATCACAGTGTTCCTGCAAAGCCAAAACCCAAACATTAGTCGGTTTGTTGTATAGCTTAATTGCTGTGTATCCTATCTGACTGGTGGCATATGCTGCCATAGCTAATCTGAATATAATTTCTCCCCCATTTTTAAATAAAACAAGCCCAAAGAGTCATTGTAAAAAGTATCACCTTAGCAAGAGTTGACTTATGTGTTACATCCAAAGTCTATATTCACCTCTCAGAGTTTAACGAGTTACACTTCACAGTCCTCCCAGGGGAGGGAGAAGTGTGTTATGACCAAACTCAGGTTATAGGTGAGGACAGAGGGATAGCGCAAGGCAAAATGTCACTGAGAAATGGGTGGAAGAGAACAGATCCAAGCATAAACCCATCCTTCCCCATCGTAAAATCAGGCACCTGGTTTTCCGTAGCCCAAAGATTGCAACAACATTACAGAGCTGCAGAAACTACGATTATAATAGCCAACGAGTACTGTTTTGCTGGTAGTTGAGCAGTTGATGAGTCTTCAGTCTTCAGAGGCAAAATATCTCCTGCTTCCCACTTCCAGGAGTCAAGGTGGTCATGGGGAAAAGGTGCTATAGTGTAAGTCCCACGTCTTGCCTGAAAATGCTAGCTCTGAGGTAGTGTCAGCCAGGTTAGAGCTATACCCAAAGTGGGGACTGGATGTTTAACGCTGACTTTTTAGGAACAGGCACCTCCATCCTTTCCTGCAAAGATGGAGCAGGGGATGAAAAGTTGAGCAAGGGGAACATTTCTGAAGCCACAGCTAGTAGGCAAAACCTTCACCCTTTTCATGCAGGAGCTCTGTGGTTTGAGACCTCCCTCAGGATGTATGAATTTGAGCTTCTCACCTCTTTTTTGGGGGGGGGAGTATCAATGCCACTTATCATACAGCCTCACAAGTGCCTGCAAGGCTTGTTACAGCCATTAGGTGAAAGACACAAAGAGTCCTCAAAGCAGGCATCGATAGCAAAGTCTCTCCCATCCCAAATAGCAGCCAGCAAGGACTGCTAAGTCTCATCAATGGGCCACTTCCAGGCTCTCCTACCCTTTTCAGGGCTGGTCTCTAGCTGCTCTGGGTCTGTGTGGCCTCGTGCAAACACAGCTAGACTTCGCAGAGACGTTGCCTGGATCAAACCGTGCAGACCACGAGGTGCTCAGAAACCAGGCCACCACCACGTACAGAGGGGAAATGAGCAGCCTTTATGGAGTGAATTAATCAAGCACTTCAATCCTCTTAGCAGAGGGTTAATAGTCTTGTGGTGACCACCCTGGACAGGGTATCAGGAGAGCTGGGTTTTATTCCTGGTGTGCTTCAGTAATGAAAAGGAAATTGTGTTCAGACGAGTGATAGAAGCCCATGCTCCCAAAGACATCAGATACACAGCAATTAGACTCAAGTTAAACAATAAATCAAGTAACACCGAGCCTTTGGCTCTAGCAGAGCACCATTATGACTAGTGCTATGTTTATTTAGAAGATGCTGAGCCCATTTTAAATGTTTTCATATTAAATGTAATTTGGGTGTTTGTTATTAAAGCAATTGACTGGGCCTAAATGCAAACATTATTGGTCAGATAAATATTTTCTGGCAAATAAGATCTGTTCACTGCACTTTTATGACATGAGGGCTTACTCGCTCCAAGATTTATTTTCTGTTTGCTTCCTCTCTTTGCAAGGATTGCCTCATAAAGATTAAAAAAGCCAAAACGAACCAAAATGTAAAGTAGAAATCGCCAATTAAACTGTCAGAAATGGAGCAGCCTTTGTTAATCACCGATTCATTAGCTGGGGGAAGAAGAGGGGTCTCGAGTTAGCACAAAGGCTTTGGTGTCACAAGGTTTGCGATTTATTCCCAGGTCTCTCTCTCTCTCTCCAATTTGGTACGGGATCTTACCCAGGTAAATTGATCTCTCTATGACTCCATTTTCCCATCTGTTCAACTTAGGTAATGATCTTGCCTCACAGAGATAGTGAAAACTTTCAATAAGAAGAAAAGGTTACCTTAAAAACCACACCTGCATCTGAAATTAGGCTACCCCCCTACTACCACCTACAAGAGCATTGGCTAGAACAGCTATTTCCTACTACAGCCAGGAGGTTTCCCTGATTTTGTTTTGTGGGCAGGCAACAGAGGAGAGAAAAACAGTTTATGAAATAGAAAAGTATGACTGAAAAGTAACAGAAATTGGAAAGCAAGCTAACAGCACTCTTTTTTCAGTTGCTAAAATTGTCATTTGGCTGTGTCACTTTAGTATTTCATGAACGCTTTTTTTAATGTTGCAGTGATGTATTGAAAGCATCTAACTGGCTTTTGATTTAGTAAAATTTATTTAGCAAAAGCTGTTAATAATTATTTCAATGCCATTTTGGAACATTCTCTGGATTTTATGCAAAATGTGGCACCCTTTGAAATAGAAAGCTTTTCCAACCGGTGTAAGTTTTGCAATCCTCAGTAGAAGGCAGTGTAAAACTACAAAAAGTTCCTCATATCTGACATCATGCAAAATACAAAGACTACTTCAGTACAAAAAGCCAAACAAATGAGAATTAGTTTGTTTTATTCTTCTGTACAAAAGAAAGTACTTCATTATGTAGCTCCATGCAAGAGGTACATGTAGATTTTGCTTAAACAGGAGGCACGTTTCTGGGCTTGGATCTCTCAGCTGACTCATTTGATGTCCTTCACAATTACCTGTGCTGCCTTTTGTCATGTCATCCAAGAAGGCTTTTGGGTGCCTTTCACCAGCACCGGTCAACTGCAACATCTGAGGACAGAGTGGGGAGAATAACCTCACCTTTCTTCAGCCTTGTTCTCAGGTTCTTGCCATTTACTCATTTGCTATTTACTCAGCAGTTCCCTTGCATCGATGAGGTTAGTCTACTTGCCTTTGTAGGAATGAGATTTCCTCTTATTAGTTGCATTTTACTTCTGTCTTCACTGTGGTCATGTCAGTGGTCTGCAAGCATCCCTCCAGGTCTCCCCCCGGCCAAACAGTGCCCTTTGCCAACAGCAGGAGTGTTTTGTGGTTTTCCTCCATGCCTCCACCACCCATCTCCTCCACCAGCCCCTGCTCCTCCCCTCCCCTGGGGCAAGGTCTCCCCGTCTCCCACCACCACCCAGCCCATTTTATGGATGGAAGAGGCCCCCGCCATGTCCACACCTTCCTGCATTGTTCTGTTTTCAGGACATTTCAGGTGAAAATGGCAATATTCTGGGAATAGCAAGAAGTTCCTGAGCCAGAGTTTTGCTCAGCTTTGAAGAAAAGGGCAGCGGGGTCCCACATGTCCCCTCCACCCCATGGGAGGGTAGAAGGGATTGGTGAGGACCTGACCTCCAGCAGAGAGGGGAATCCTCACCCCTCCTATTCCTCCTACAAGGACAGGGATGGCTCCCAGCACTTTCCATCAGGAAGATTTCCTTCTCTCTTCTCCTCGCCCCCAGCCCCCTGTGGGTGAAAACGGGGGGGACTACAAGAACGGCCCTCTTCCCCGGCATCACCCCACCGAGGCATGGGTCACCCAGAGAGGGCTGGTGGCACGCCCAGCTCATCTTTATTCCCTTATGCACACTTCAGCTGTTCGCTTTGTTTGGCCTCTTGAATGCTGGGATTACCCGGCGATTACTGGGACGCGGGCGACTTACACTTGAGTCCTGTCCCTCTCCGCACCAGCCCCAGGCTGGAGCTGGAGGCAGCAGGCAGGATTTGCCAGCCCACAGGTCATAGCACCGACCAGCTGGAGTTGGCTTGTCCCCACCATCCGTTTCAGCTGTTGCATGAAGACCGAGCTTCGTTTGCCTGCATAATAATCCTGCCGGCATGCACTTTCTTCGCCTAATGAAGGGAGGATTTATTGCACCGGCTCTTTGGGAACGTCAAGGTCTGCTTACTTCCCTCTTCAGCTCTCAGATATCCTTTAAGTAGAATCTGTGTGAAAATTAATCAGACGCCCTGGAGGCTTATTTTGTCCAATGATAAAGTCCTGCTTCTCCCATTCCCCCCTCCTTTTGTGCCCCAGTTACTTAAAGGATTGTCCTGGAAATTAATGAAACCATGGCATGGGAAGTAACACCCACGGTTCGTCTCAGAAGTGAAGCATTTCTGTGGAAGGCTTAACTAGAAACATCTCGTGGTTCACTCAGCAAACTTGGAGATTTTCCCAGTTTGAAGTGCGCTGCACCATGACAGTTGGTATTGCATGTGCTCTATCCCCTAAGTTGTTTGCAGTTTTCCAGATCCAGTTATATGAGTCAGGTCCTGCTCCTGAGTAATTGCATTTTACATTTCTGCAGGAGATCCCTGTGGTTTCCACCTGGTTTCCAAAGTTCTCAGCATGAATTAGCTCAAGGACACAGTTCATCCCAAGCTGTTATAGAGGGAAAATGAGGTGATAGGGACAGGTTTGGTAGTGGTACACACAACCCTCCGCCTCTCTCTTGCTGGCCCTAGTCCATGGAAGTGGGTGAGAGCAACCTGGAGGTGGCTTGGGTGACCAGCTGGGTCACGTCAGTCCCTTTCCTACTTCCCAGCATTGAGGCAGATTTGTTGCTTGGAGGATACAGATTGTCTCAGCTGAACAGAGGTGAGGATGCTTGCTTCTTCTCCAGCCAACCTACATCAGAGCTCAGGAGCAGAAAAGACAGTGCTATACCATGAATTTCAGAGGAACTGCATGAATTAACCCATAGGCTAACCTGACACTTAATTTTCTAGGGCTGGCTGACCCTTGTCATGGTTAGAATAAGTCACCTGCATTGATTTACAGTGGGATTCATGTACCTAACAGATTATATCATCTCTGAAAATGGACTTCAGTTCTCAAGTTACTTAGGACCGTGTTGCTTTTTAAGTTTTGGGGCTTTTTAATCTTTTACTGCCAGTCAAATATTTTGAGTTAAGAGTTGTGCAATCAATGGAATTTAGGCCATTAAACACCTCCCACAGGGAGGTAGGCAGCTAGATACCTTCAGCAAAACCTAAATATTCTTTGAAAGCATTTCCCTCACCTTCCATGGGTTTCAGATGTACCATACGGGGGAATGACATTGACTTCGTAAAGCACTGCACCACTTATGGATTCAAATCTTTGTGTAAGTGTGAATATTACTTCCTGACGTGACATCTCCTCCAACCCGTTAGTGCTAATTAATGCAGTTCTGGGATAGACAATATTCATTAAGCTTTTCTGAAAATACTAGAAATGTTCATGTAACAGCTCACACACTTTGATGGCACCCACAGTCCTATCCCCACGTTCCCTGTAAAGTATTTTGATACTTTAATCTTTGCTGAAGAGAGTGGAAATTCCATTACAGTGGAACTACTGTCAACAGTAGTTCTCCAGCACAAGGCCATGGTGTTTCTTCCTTGCTTTGTTATCAGGAACCAATAAAAAAGAATCAGCATGTTGTTATTTTGGCGCAGAGGCATCTGGTTGCTGGAGGCTTCCCTCTGTGTATGTCAAAGTTAAATATTTGGGTTACTGTTCTCTTTTTGGGACTTCCCATGATATGAACCAGCTTGGAAGAGATGCAGCTATCGCCTGCTTCTAATCATTGCAATGACAGCAGCTCTGCTGCCTCCAGACTAAATGGTTGTTACCGGGTTGTATTGTTTGGGTATTGACAACTCCAGAGACCTTGTGAAATTACAGAATCTTGCTACTGCTGCTGAATTATAACTAGGAAATTTAGAGAGCAATATGCATGAGGTGAATGGTGGGTTTTTTCCTGAAAGGAAGCTGTTGAGGAAATCTGAATTGCAGCATGTAGAATCATAGAATCATAGAATCATAGAATCATTGAGGTTGGAAAAGACCTCTAAGATCATCGAGTCCAACCGTCAACCCAACACCACCATGTCCACTAAACCATGTCCCTAAGTGCCTCATCTACTCGTCTTTTAAATACCTCCAGGGATGGGGACTCAACCACTTCCCTGGGCAGCCTCTTCCAATGTTTCACCACTCTTTCAGTAAAGACATTTTTCCTTACATCCAATCTAAACCTCCCCTGGTGCAACTTGAGGCCATTTCCTCTTGTCTTATCGCTTGTTACTTGGGAGAAGAGACCGACACCCACCTCGCTACAACCTCCTTTCAGGTAGTTGTAGAGAGCGATGAGGTCTCCCCTCAGCCTCCTTTTCTGCAGGCTAAACAACCCCAGTTCCCTCAGCCGCTCCTCATCAGACTTGTTCTCCAGACCCCTCACCAGCCTTGTTGCCCTTCTCTGGACATGCTCCAGCACCTCGATGTCCTTCTTGTAGTGAGTGTCTGGGAGAGGAAGAAGGGGAGAGCGAACTCTGGGTGGCACAAGGCATTGCCTCTGCATTGCAATGCAGCCATCCTTCTGCAGGCTTTAATCGAGCTGGTGGGGGCTTCAGCAGCTGTTTCACTGAGCCAGCAGCGAGCCCTGCATGCATTACAGTGATCCATCAGGCTTTGGTGTCTTCCTTGGACTAGTGGTCACAGCCTTAGTGGCCTCGTGTCTACCAGCATCTAAGCAGCCATCCAAAGCTGTCCCAAGTATGGACTCACCAGGCTGCACTCCCAGCAGTGTACAACTGTCCCACAGGGTGGTGCCCCCCAGTTTATTAGCTCGATTTCCCACACATCGAACCGCCATGAGTGCCATTCTGCACTCATGTGTGTTTGCCCATCTGTGAAACGAGGCTGGCAGCTCTCCCCGATGTCATGGGAGTGCTGCAGGGCTCGGTTAACTGCGGCTGCAGAGCTTTGCAAGCGATGCCACGTAACTGCAGACAACAATTACTCTTTATCCAGGAGGCTCTTTAACATCCTCTGCTGCCCCAGCTCACTGGTTTACCTGAAGAGGGCAAGGCTGGAAGGAAGGATAAGGATCCCAAAAGCATGATTTTCCCCTTGGAGGCTTTGCTAGGGACAGCATTTCTCACTTTTCCACCCCAGATAGGTTTTCTTATTGTTAAGGTCTGCAGCCACTCTGAGAGCTTCTGTTCCTCTCTATTTATAGATCCCAAATTAAAGGTTCTGTAAATGTTGGTCCCTCCACAGACCCTCTATCCCACCCCACTGCGCTTGTAGCTCAGGGTACCACCCTGCTACCAGGGAATCAGCCCAGATCTGGCTGCGGTGTTTCAAGGAAGGAGGTGTGCAATGAACCAGTGAGAAGATCTGGAGCAAATTCCTTGTCTAGTTCTGGGGGAAAACAGCACTTTCTGGTTGAGCTTTCATGATCACCTCTTGGCAGGGACAATGCTCCACTATCTTTCCATGTTATAAGAAACAGTCCCCGTTTCTAAATTCTTTGTTAGCTCCATCAGGTACCTAGGGGATGTTATCTTCACTCAGAGCAGTAGTTTATTTTTATTACAAATGTTGCATCTCTAATTAGAGGATTAAGGAAATGTAGCAGGAATATCTCCCACCATTGCAGAAAATTTTAAGCCTTTGTACCAAAGCATATTGCACTTTCTTTTGGGGGAGTGTTGTGCATGTGGTCCTGGATGGGTAGGAAAAGTCATGTCCCTACAAGGGATCTGAGGAGGACTCAGCTTGTGGTTTCACAAATATGATGATCCAGCCTCTCTTTCTGTGTGGTGGGGCTCAAAGGCTGCAGAGGTGCTGATCTGTTGCACCTGGAAAACCAAGGAGCTCCCCATCGATTTCTACCCCAAACAGTTTCCATGACATGACACCTGTCAGTCAGTTGGTCTGTGACTCAGGTCCTTTCCTGTGACATAAACCAACTGATGCCCCAAAGATGTTGGAGGACACCATTAAGATCACACAGTGATGGGATGCTCTTTGGGCACATCTGGTAGACAACCCCACCGTAACATGGGGCATGAGAAAGGATGCTTTCTTGCCGTCTCCAGACTAGTCCAAGATCCATGCCTATTTATCCAAGCTTTGTGCCAAAGGAAGAGAGTGAACTGTTGTGGGGAGCCTGTAATTTCAAGCTAAGTCTAACAAAACTCCCCACACCTGCACTGAAAGCTGAAAATTGCGATTCTGGGCAGAGTGAGCCTTGCTTTCCAGTTATTGCTGCTATGCATGAAACAAGTTACTTTCCAAATAGAGGCTTCCAATCTCTGTTGCTGCTTCTTTAACCCACCAGGTGAGCTCTTTTATCACCGGCTGAATAATGCTGCACCACACCCTGGCTCTGCTCTGGGTTTGGAGGCAGATCCTGCCAGGAGAGGATGGGTTACCTGGAAGGGCAACATGTGCCATACAGTGATGGGTGGGGAAATTGCCTTGGGGCTTTGCTAGTTGAAGGATCTTTCTACCCCAAGGGCAAAGTCCATTGCCTTGGCATATTCCTGTAGAGCAACAAGCACAAGCAGGCATCTGCATGGTGAGTGCACCTTTGAAGCAGCTTCCCCTCCTGTTTTAGTGAAAGACAGCCTAGGAAGGTGATTTTTCATTGCTAGTCTTAAGCAGGGTTCAGGAGCAGGGCTGAACCACAGCTGGGGTTCAGGTTTGCATGTTCTCCTTTGCCACCACCACTGAAGATGGCAGAACCTGCTTGAGATATGTTGCGACCTCCATTGAAGGAAAAGAGCAAAACAGAATTTAGGAGGCAACTTGAAGTTTTACCCCGCTCTGAAATTATGGGTTTAAAATTCCAGGAGGCTTTGAAGTTTGTGCTTTGGTAGTTTGCCCCTCAGGGGTACTTCAGCAGCCAGATCTAGACATGGGTTAGATGCGACCTGAAAACCTGAACAGGATCTAGCTTTACCTTTGCAATGTAGTTGTGGTCCCCCTGCTTTTCCTGGAGCAGAGATGGGTACTTCTGCTGCCTCTTGGTCACTGTGTCCTGACCTTGGGATCACCTCCAGGGCAGAGCTGGGCCACCTCAGCCACTCGCTCTTAACCCTCAGCAGCCAGAGGCCAGAACTGCCTCTATATTTATCCCCTTAATCAAAACCAGCCCCTTGGGTGGAGCGAGCTGGGCGGGTGAGCCTGCCTGTGGCTGCATGCACAGCTCCGTTTTTATGTCTGTGCCCTTAAAGACAGGAGAGAGAACTGCACTCATGCATTTGCCTATTGTACCTAAAAGGACTTTTCAGCCCGCTGCCCCCCCAAGCCCGTTGCAGAGGAGAGGACATCAAGGCTCATGGCACCTCCATGCTAGCATGGTCTTGGCTTTCAGTCTGGCAGCAGACCAAACCCAGAAACACCCCCAGCTAAACTCAGACATCCATCCCGTTCACCACCACCGCGTTGGGAGAGCAACTTTGTCATCTTCCTACAGGGCAAAGAGGAAATTTCCTATTTCCCATGTAAGCCCCAGCTCCATCCTCGCCACAAGCAGACTCGTGGTGGCATAAATGCCAGCTGAAAACAAATGAAGGAAAGGGCTCTCCTCCACACCTCCCCTCCCAAAGCAGACCTCTTCACGGCCAGCCTGTGCCAGAGTGTGGCACAACGGCAACCTCAGGGTTTTACCTTCTGGGA
Source organism: Aptenodytes forsteri (assembly GCF_000699145.1). Classification (NCBI taxonomy): domain Eukaryota; kingdom Metazoa; phylum Chordata; class Aves; order Sphenisciformes; family Spheniscidae; genus Aptenodytes; species Aptenodytes forsteri. Next base: position 2,115,438 of record NW_008796041.1, on the reverse strand, counting down.
ATAAGACCAATCCCAAAAAGAAAATGCTGACAGGGAAGCAAAGCAGCAGCAGTAAGTCAGAGCTCTAACTGCAGGCGTTGTAGTGTGGGTGCTTTGCACTGTGCTTGTTTAAACCAAAAAATCAGCACTTTTTGGAGCTCACACACATTGTCCTTCTTGACTGATCTAATTATTTAATAGCAATACCCTTGCATCAGGGCTACAGCTAGTGCAGTCTGTAAAGACGCTTTATTCCCGGCAGCATCCTCTGCTGGTGGGTGCACTTTTACACTGTCACAAGTTGCACTCTTGTCCCAGCTGGGGCAAGAGGAGGAAATCGGGGGTGCCCCCCAGCACCAGGGCTGCAGCCTTGCAGGAGCTGCTCTGCTTGCCCAGCCCCATGGGTGCCCAGGGCCCTCGCTGCCCTCCTCTTCCTCCCTGCCAGTGCTGCGTGAGCAACTCGGAACAAGCATCCCCGCTGCTCTCGCCCCTCTCCATTATCATTTCAAGGTGTGCACGCGTGGGTCGGGAGGGGATGAATGCCCACACGCCCGCACCCTTCCTCCCTCCATCCTTCCATCCCTTCATCCTCCTCCCAGAGGCGAGGGGGAGCCCAGATGTTGGCAGGCCCGAGCCGGGTTCATCAGTTTCACATGACCCAGCGCCAACTGCTGCTCGCTGCCCTCCTCCCTCCTTCCTCCTCCTTCCTCCGCCCCCCCCCCGCGCCCCCCCGCGGGGGGGGGGCGGCCGCGCGGGGGCCGGGGGCCGGGGGCCGGCAGGCGGGGAAAGGGAAGAAGAAGAAGAAGAAGAAGGGGGAAAGGAGGGTTACGGCACCCCGGCTCGGAGCATGGGACCGCCCTAGGACCGCCCGGGGAGCCCGCCGGGAGCGGAGGGAAGGGCCGCGCCGGCCCCGCGCATCCCACCGCCGCCACGCGGGCGATGGCGGGGGGGCG
>NW_008796041.1:2096152-2114061 GCF_000699145.1 Aptenodytes forsteri | reverse complement strand
CCCCGCGCCCCCCGCAATCTGGATGCCTGTCCCCACTGACTGCTAAGATGGACTGCTCCTTCCCTTTCCAAATGGCTGCAGCAAGTTTAATGCAGAGCTGGGGGCTTCGCAAAGGGCAAAGCCCCTGGCCTGTTTTTCCTTTCCCCTGTGCACCTTTTCCTAAATCAGGGGCAGAAAAGTTGCTACAGATCCAGGGCTAGAAAAGGCAAATAAATAGCTCTGTTTCCAAACTGTGCCTGTCTGGGTGTATCTGCATGCCTTGCAGACATGCTCCGCGTAAGGAGCGTTTCTCGGCCGCATTGTTAGCCTGCTCGCTGCTGGGGAGGGCATGAGAAAAGTTGTTTCAAGCCTCTATATAAAATTTCCAGGAGAGACAATTGTTTCTAATAATAGCCCTGGCAGTGGTTTAGCAACACAATGCACACAGATGCGGGAGCAAGCTAGCAAATCTCCTCTCCCAGGCAAGCCAGGTCGCAGGGAAAGCTGAACTCCCAGCTTGTTGGTTGGGTTTGGGATTTTAAAACATTGTCCTGAACAAAAACCCCAGCACCGCTCGCCCTTTCTGCCAGGAAGGGGGTGTGGTGCCTGTGCCTGCGCACCGCACTTTACGGGCACGGCTGAGCTGGGCTTTCCCGGTGCCTTGGGTATTGAGAGAGGCTGAATCCCGGCTCTGCCCAGTGCCAGCTGGATATTGGGGTGTCTCAGGCTCAGCTCCCTCTAGATTGGCCCCCGGGGTCTGATGAGCATCCCCCGTCCGTGCACGGAGGAGGCCATCACCAGCGTGGGTGTCTGTGCTATTTTCCCTGCCTAGAATTGCCTGCCAGGCACTAGAGAGATCTCAATGGAGCTAAAACTATCAGACTGATCCCCTTTCTCCTTGCGGCGATGGCAGAGGGCCTGGCAGGAGGGCTGCTGCCTGCATAGCTGCCTGCACACTACTTGAACCCGCAATGCTAACCCTGGCTGGGCAATGGTGCACCAGCTCGGCTTGGTGGCTCAGAGCTGCTTGTCTTGACCTTCCTGGCACAAGTTACCAGTAGCTTGTCCTCTTCCAAATATTAATATTTTTAAGGGGTCTGTAAGTACTGGTGTCAGGCGGGGATGTGCCACGTGCTGCAGGAGGGAGAGCCGCTCATGGGGCGATTTCCGCAGCCCAGCTGTGCCACTGAGCAAGGGAGGCTGTGGCAGAAGCCGTAGGAGCTAAGGAGACATCGCTTCTTTTAATGAGAGGGGATAACTTGAAGGGTCTGCAGCTCAGCACCACCTTGCGCTGCTGCTTAGGTCAGCTCTGTTTCTCTGAGGACCAAACAGGCTGAAGGGGATGACAGGAGTTGGCGTTGGTCATCCCTCGTGCTGCCAGTGACCCCATCCAAATCAGTTCCCAGAGTGGGGATAACTGCGCCAGTGGGGCACAGCATGTGGATTTATGCAAATGTAAAATAAACATTTTGTTCTTAGGTGAATTTTTGTTTTAAACATCCATGCAAGAAATACAGGATCTTTGCCATTATTTGAGTATAGATACACTAGTGAGCTACTCACAACCCACTGGGGCAAGCTACCCATTTCTCCTGGTAGATGGTTTCTAGTGGTCCCGTTGCTGTGCATCTGAACTGATCATTGCATTAAAAATACAAGTCAGTATTTGGTGATACCTGTGGTCACAGCATTGGGTCACTCAGGGCCATACAGCAATGCAGCGTCACTTGGCGCAGAGAGCATCTTCTGTAGAGATCATGTCAAATTGTTTAGCCAAGTCAAGAGCTTTGCTTAGTGCACTGGGTGTTGTTAGTAGGGACATAAGACTGGGGAAGACTTCCCAAGTCATCGAGTCTAGTCCCACATATCACAGGTAATTACAATAATACATATCCCCTTTGTTGCTACTGTTTCTTGCTGTGTGAATAACAGCAGAAGGTTTGAATGCAGCTTAACAGACAGCAAGGGCAAAGTAAAACTGCATGGTATGAATGAGGGAGAAAAAGCTGTGTTAGGGAGAATTTGAAAGGGGCTGGGGAGTGACTGACGTCTCAAGTCCCAGTCTAGTAGGACTGTGAAGGAGAAGGAAGGGTCATGCATTGTGAGGGGGGTGAGACACACAGGGAAGGTATAAAAGAATTGTGTTGATCCAACACTAACCAAATTTGGGGTCAGGGCTTAGTCCCCTGAAGATGCAGCAAGGCACAGCGTGACCCATTTCTCCTGAGCTAAGCAGGAGCAGGCTGGATCACTGGGACAAGCAAAGGCTGTTTTCAGGCATGGGGCCACGCTCACGCTCAGCTCGCAGGGACCTCGGGTGTCTTTCATTCAAAACACTCTAGGTTTGAGGCAGTCAGTATTCCTGTGCCTCTGAGCTGCACCCAAAATCTCCATCTAGCTGGGAGCCATCCCACAAATGCTCCACCTCTTGGGGAGCTGGGGGGAGGCAGTGCTGCTGGGTGAGCTGTAAGAGCAGGTGATGGTGTCTCCCTGGAGTCCCCACGCTTCAGCGCAGGATGGGGTGTGCTTGGGTGCACAGCTGGATTCCAAGGTCACTCGGCAATGCCAATCTCCAGTCATCCTTGCTGGCTTGCTCCTTCCAGTGGTTGGAGGTGTGGATTGCCCTGCGGCCCCAGTGCAAGCAGAGCACAGCAGCCCAGCAGGCAGCAAGGTCTGACAAGGTTAAGCTGTGGTTGAATGGCCTGCAAGCCTCCTCCAGCTCCAAATCCCAGTTTGTCCCAGTCTCTCCCAGGCCATACGGTTCCCTAAGCCAGCAGTGGATTTCCCAGCATGGCCCTGAGGACAACCGCAGCTGACAACATCCCCTGATATTTCTCCTTCTCCCAGACTTTTAACGACTTAATCCCCAGCCCTCCTGTAAATCTCAATATGTCCTCTTTCCTAGAAAGCCACAAATGATTTTCCAAGGCTGCACAATGAGTTGGAGGCCCTGCCTTCTGCTCTGGAGGTGAATCCCCTTAAGGACCAAAAATGTCATTGACTGGTTTTATCTCTGACCTGACACTGAGAAGATGCCCCAGCCAGACGTTTTATAAGCTCTGAGCTTCTGGAAGCACTTTCATGTTGATGAATCGCAAACATGTAGGGTTTGATCCTGCCTCCCTCTGCTCCAAGTCACCTTTGCACTCCACCTACTCACGGTCAATGGCAGCCTGAAGGTTTATTCCTTGCCTATGTCAGGATCTAGTAGGCTGCCTGCCAAAATAAGTAGAAGAGCCTGATGTTCCTCCCCTTCCCAGTGCATCCCTGCTTCATGGCTGTGTTATACTTCTCTGTGGCCCCATGCATGGTGTCAGATATCCTGGGTGCATCTCCATGGGGTGGGGTGGGACTTCAGCCCTTGCCCAGCTTTAAAGCACAAAGGAGACCAGAGGAGCAAGAACCATCTGATTTCAGGTGCAGTTAACAATGTTCTTGCTTACAACTCCCTCTGGCTCCTTTCCTAGCAGATACACCATCCTTCTGCTCTTGTCCTGAGCTGCTGTGTGGCATTTTCACGTGGTGTTAAACAGTTGCTGTGTCCCACCCTCAAGAAAAGAGCACTAGTGGGTAGCAAAATGCCCTTTTCACCCTCTATATCTGCACTGGTGGGATGTGGTGTGACATAGTGTAGTAATCTTTGGGAAAAGTCCTTGAAAGCAGAAAAAAAGGAGGCAAGTTGACCCTTTTTTACTTAAATTCACTGTGAAAGGGTCCACTGAAAATCTCGTAGAAAACTGCAAGCCAAAAAGAGGTTGATATTCCCATTTTGGCTACAGAAATCCTTTATGCATACACTTCCACGTGTAACATGTAACATTTTGACAATGGCTGTTGGGCTTGCCAACCCGCAAGGCTCAGGCTCTGTGTTTAGATTATTTCTTCTTAGAAGTTCCCAGATCTCCCAACCAAAATAAATCCACCCTTGTTTGGGTTTCCTGACCGCGTGGGATCGAACGTGGCTGCAGCCGTACCACACACGCTGCAAGCGCTGTTTGCATCCCGTCCATCTGAGCTGAAATATTTCACACCGGGATGTGCTTTGCAGATAGCAGAGCAGCCACAGGCTGACCCTGCTGCTTTCACACTGGGTTTGTGTAGGACGAGCCGGGGTGGAAAGCTGCTGCATCAAGTGGGCAGCTTGGAAAGACAGCAAAAAATCTGAAGCTGAAACGTGGCGCCTGTCCTAGAGAGGGGAGCATGGATTGAGCTCTTTCCACCTTTAAAAATATTTTTTCTCCTTGCTCTGTGCTGATGGTATCTCTCCTGGCTATCCCCAGCTAGGGTTTTGTGAAGGTGCCCATCATCTCAACACATGGCTGCCACGTGTGTGCTTGTGTACCACCAGACACTCTCATTTCACAGCGAAATGGGGCACTCAAGGGGACACAGATCATTTAGGGAACGTGTAATCAGATACAAAGCTTGCTTTGTGCACACACACACCCCCCAGCATGGAAGCAAGCTGGAAAATAAATTTGGAAGGTAACTTCCACTGCCTTTCTGCAATTCTGAACTGGAAAGGCCAAAAAACTGCAAAAAAAGCACTGTCTGAAGTGGTCTGGGCTCCCTGGGATGCTTTGCAGCCCTGTTGGGGGTGGTGATACAGCTGCCAAAGGTGTCACCCGGGCTTGTGCTGCTTGAGGTGGTGGGGATGGGGGGGAAGGGGACTTGTGCCTCACCAAGACCAGGGAGAGCTGGAGGGAAGCACTGAGTCTGCTTTGCCTCTGCTTTGCACTGTGGAAAATGCTTTCTGAAATGCTCTGGGAGTGCCGATGGCAATTCTGGGGGGAATCTGCAAATGTAAAGGTGCTGGGCTGTATCCTTGCTTTCTCAGTCCCCTCTCACAGGCACAGCCGATTGCGTATGTAGCAGAAGGTTGCTCCAAAATGGGTATCAAATCCTGGGAGCGTAGGGCTCGGGGGTATCAGATCCAGCCGTTGAGTTTGCAGACGTTGCATCAGGCTGTTCCCGCTTCACTTCCCATCCTTAACTCTTCTGCGTCGATTCTGCATGGTATTAAAGAGCTGCTGTGTTTTCTTCCAGAAAGGGACATCCTTCCCTGGCTCTTAAAAGGCAGAGGCGTCTGGTACAAAGACAGGCTCAAGTAGAGGTGTTTATTCCAGGTTCCTCCTGTGCAGAGGTTACTGGATGTCCATATTTATTATCTTGTGAGGTGTCCTGATGCAGAGAGGACCCAGTCTTGCTGTACCAATAGCCAAAGCATTCTCAGTCCAGCCAATGCAAAATCCTGGCATTACTCAGAAGATGAATGGGAGTATAAAAGCGCAGGCTATGTGTCATGGAGGCAGTTTTCCCTGCTTGAGTCCAGAGTGGGGCTAGTCTTAGCTCTAGTCCTCACTAGACATGCAGGTGCTCAGCATCAGGAGCTATCAGGACAAGAGAAGGCAGGTAGGATGCCTTCGTGCTGCTCACCCATCTAGGTGTGCAGGCAGAGCCCATAGAAGATGTCCCAGTCCTGTAGCCCTAGCTCTGCCCTGCTCAGCATGGGGTGTGCTCCCGAACAAAGCAGGAGCAGAAATGGTCAAACCAGACTTTTGCGGGACCTGTTTCTGAAAACACCTGCATCTCTGAGCATGAGTCAGCTGCTTGTCATTTGAATGTGCTCTGCATCTCGCCCTGTCCTTCCTGTGAAACCCTGTTGGGGGATGATGTCCACCCAGCACGGACCCCGTCAGCTGCTGCAGCTCAGGCAGAACCGCTGGCGGCTGCCCAGCCTGGGCACCAGCCGCAGCCCTGGCTCTCGACATCAAATGTATGTCAAACCCACTGATCAGCAGTGGCTGGAAACAACCCGGTGACATATTTTTCCACTGGAAGCGTATCAGTTCTTAGAATGTTATTCAAAACAAGAAGAAAAAAAAAACACTTCTGTGTACAGATTAACATTTTACATTTTTTTTCACATCTGGAATGACTTCTGCAAGTGCGTTTTCTACTATGTGTTATATATAACACTGCTCAGTGCTCTCTATTGACCCGCTCTGTTACAGAATATCTGAGTGATGCACTGCCCAGTGCCTTGGCTCCATTGATCAGGGCGATCACCGCTCACACCTCCGAATGCTTAGTGATACAGTAGGTACAAAACACTTAACGAGCACTAAAAGGACACTTTGATCCTTAAATCTTAATTTGTCCTTTAAAAATATTTCACACATGCTACTGCTTCCACTGCCTTGGGTCACTTTGGTCATCTTCCTGTGAACCTACATTGATTTTTTTTTTTCTCCAGCAAATCACACTAGTTTCAGTAGCAAATAAATCGTGCTGTTCCTCCTCTATAACTAAACCAAACCTCCTGCAAATGTTTTCCCAGAAGGCTTGGATGCTCTCATGTAATTACCACCCTGTCTGCATGCACAAACGAGTGATATCTGGAAGAGTTTGCTGAAAATATGTCATATTTGAAGTGTGAAACTGTACAAAAAATTACATTTTTATGTACATTTACAAGGAATTAAAAGTCAGACGTAGGAGAGATTAATAGACATTCTAACATCTTTGGGAAAAATAATAGTAATAATCTATTGCTATGTACTTTAGTGCCACACGGTCATTATCATGTTGATGACTCAGTACGTAGTAGGGAATGAACCAGAAGGGGACCAAGTGTCCCCAAAGGGAGGTTCATGCGACTTATAAAAGGCTGTGGAGTCCACTGTTGGTAAAGGGTTGCCCTGGCAGATAATTTAGATGCCTTCCCTTAGACCGTGCTGTGTCCTTTGTGCACAGCAAACAGAGTAAATACGGAGCTCTTCCAGGGGAAGCAAGACCTCTCCCAGGACATATCGCAGTTTTCTTGAAGCACGGCTATGCTCAAAAGTTGATGAAGCACCTGTCCCAGGACCACGCTGCTTGTCCTTGTGCAAAGACACCAGAGATCCTTCATCCTCTTTCCCTCTGAGCATCCCATTTTTGTTCTGCCGTTGATATTTATTTCTTTGGGCTGCATTAGAGACAAATGGTGGATCACAGCCCTTGTATATAATGTGCAAACATGGGATGAAACTACAGAACTTGCCTTAAAGTGACTATTATCTAGAAAATAAGTTAATCCTGGGGGGGGGGGAAACCAGAAAAGCTCACAAAATAAAGGTGTTCTTCACACAGTTTGCCTGAGCTGAGTTAGCTCAAGAGAAGTTTACATACAGGGCAAGTTATCTTGGGTGTTAACTGGGAGGTCTGCAGCAAGGAAGATTTTCTACTCATCATTTTATTAACATAGGCTTGAGGGGTCTTATTTTTTTGCTGTGTTTTTTGGTGACAGTGGCACTTTTTCAGCCTTTGGGAATTACTTTGGCGTACAGATGAATAGCATAGTTCGGATGAATAATCCCAAGGTCCATAAAGTGGGATGAGGCCGTAGGCTGCCCTAGCCACTTGCCTTCCACTTCCCGTAGGATGCGACCCTCCGGTTGCAATGTTTTCACATGGATCAAGCGGTTTCGTCGCACCTAAAGATGCTCCTTAACAGTCAGCACAAACAACTTGGTGTCTGTTCCGCAAGGAGTCACGAATGGCTGAGCAGCACTGCAGCTCTCCTCTCTCACCGGGACTTGTGGTCGGCTCCAGGCAGAAGCTGGTCTACCAGGTCTATGAGGCTGTGCAGGAAAGTCCAGCAGGAGAGGATGGAAATCCCATCCCCTGAATTATTTAAAACTCATCTGCGCTGGCCACAGGGAAGAGCCCTGAGCTGGCAGGAGGAGGAGCAGCTGGGCCACCTCGATTGTACAATTATTTATTTATTATTTATTCCCTGCACAGCCCTTACCCATTGCTGGGCGCAGCCAGGACGCTGCACGTGCAGGAAAGTTGTAGGAGCAACACAGTCAACACAGAGCGATACACAACCACCTGCACAACTGACTGGCTGAGTCAAGGTTTATCAAGACACACTTTTCCTGAGTGCAGAAGGGGCTGCAAATCTGTACGGTCTAAGACTTCTACGGCCAATGAATCCTCTAGACTAAAAATAATAAATAACACTGAAAACTCTGCCAACTCCCTGCAGTCAACCTCAGCTCCAGAGGATGCTCTGACCAACCATCTCAAAGCTCCTACGCTCTCCACTCCTGCCTTGTAAATAGTGGGGATAATGCCTGGATGCTGATATGTTTTTAAGCTGGCAACTGGGTTTTTTTCTAGCCAGGAAAGGGAACGGAAAGAGTTATAAGGGCGAAAGAGTCAAAAGGTAGTGAAAAGTATGTATTGGGATTGCCCTCTCCTCCTGCATCAACTTCAGAAGGCAGGGAGGGCATGAGATGTTCTGCTTCCCTTTGTATTTGAAAAGATTTAGATCTGTATTATTTTTAAGAAAGAAAACAATACGTGACATAAACCAACGCAACCTCCATTCTAGTGAGGAAGCCAGCCTGTCCAGGAAAGGACTTTCTTATCTCAGGATATAACTGAAATCAGGCCTCCGAGGCTGGCCGCTCTCAGAGCGGTGATTTAGGCATCTGCCGGGTAATACCCTGGTTGGTTTAAAATGCAGCATCGGAATTAGATTTAATTCTAACTACATGGCTCAAGCACCAAGTGTTTTGAGGTTAAGACGCGGCGTTCCCGGCTTTAAAGTTCGTCTGAGAGTTATTGCTTGATGTTGTAAATGGACTTAAGAACCGTAGGAGACGGTTTTTCATTTCAGCCCTGATACAGTAAGCCACTTAAACACTTGCTTATGTCACACTGAAATAAAAGGGATTTATGGACATGGCTATGCGCTTTGCTGAATCAGAGCATTTTTGCTGAGTGCTATTTAGAGGAAGCATGAGAAATAACCTGTGCAGATGTCCCTGGGTGATGCGGGAGCCCGAGCAAGGCTGGAAAGCGCTGCGCGGAGGAAACGAGGAGCCCCTGGGCAGGCCAGGAACTCTTTTGTCAGCTCTCAAGACAAAACAGGGAAGTCACAAGGTCACTCAGCCTGTAGCTCGCCTTAATTTTTCGCCCATTGCTCCCCGTCGGCATCTACACAATGGCTGGGTCGCGTCTTTCGCGGCGTGCTTCTGCCGGGCTGACGCCATGGCTGACACTGTCCCACCTCCTTTCTCGAGGAGGACTCTTGCTTTCTAATTACTGAAGCTGTTTTTTTTCCTTTCCTGACAAATGAGCATTTGTAGAAATGATTGCAACACTTGATGCAACCCCTCTTAAATACATCCCCTGTGCAGATCCCCCATGCGTTGGGTAGCATCAAGCTCCTCCGAGGGATGGCAGCACTCCCTTCCTGCAGGATAGGAGACGTTTTTAAGAGCTGTATCTGTAACCATGGTTTCAGCAATTTCATCTCCATTCACTAGTCCATGCGTAAGGACATTGATTTTTCAAGGGGTGGGATAAAGAGGCTCACAGGGAAAGCCAAAGGCCATGCACATGATACACTCCTCCAGTCCTACCAAACCTGTGGGAGAGGCTGCATCATCATCAGCGTATATTTTCTGGCCATTCAATCCAGCTATGGATTACGTATGTATTTCACAGAGCCTCAGAGCACTTCCATAACAGGGAAACCCATGCTGCATTAGAAGGTGGAGTCTGGTTATGCATCAGCCATCGCCTACTTCTCTTCGCATCACCATTATCCACATCTACAGCATCTCTCCTGGGCCCATCTTTTCAGCTCCAAAGCTCCATTTGCCACCAAGTTCCCTTCCTAAAAAGGACGCTCCTGTTTCTTTGAATATGCAACATCTTCATTCTCCTACAGAAGTACTGCTAGAAGATGGCAGATGCCTGAGGATACATCTGGGATACCCTTCCTAGGGAAAAAACAACTGGCTTACAGCTAACCTCTCCTGCTCAAGAGCACCAAATAGCCTTTCCAATCAGAAATCATCACATAACAAATTTGAATGGTAGAAGTATTGTCTAATGGGTTCCTACGCATTGTAGTGAGGAACATTTGTACTTCTGTATTGGCTTATTTCAGAAAGGTCAGCCCATGTTATGTACTGTGTCGCTGACCTTTACAGACAGGGCAGGCTATATAGACCTATGCTCCCTATGCCAGGAGCCTTGTACCAAATTAAAATCATTTTTCTCCCTCTTGAAAAAATAATTACACACCAGACTTTCCACTTTTGGTTTAGGAAAGACTCATGGAAATAAGTGGTAAAAATGAGGGCCCTATTCAGAAACAACAGTTTCTCCTGTCTCCCCATCCTCAGAGCTTCGAGCCACCGAGGCTCAGGTGCAAGCCAGCCTGCCTGAATATGGCCCTTTCTGGTGAAGGGGAAGGTCAGGGGAAGTGGGTGTGCACGAGGGTGTTGGACCTGATGATGGCATGAGCAGTGCTGCAAACCACAGTGACGTGCATGCCAGCGCAGGGTGGCATGCAAGCCCTGCGGCTGGGACAGATGAACCAGATTTACACCAACAGTCTTCTCACTCCCCTTCTTCAGGGCTTGCTCCCACTGAGTCACAACCAAAGGACTGCAAAAACAAGCAAGCTCCGAGGGCAGGCCCCTCTGGGCAGAGCCTTGCCGGCTCCCCAGCCACCCAGCCAGTGCCGCTCCCCTTCCCACCACGCACAGAGCCAGCTGTGGCCAAGATCCTTCTCCCCAGGTGCCCATGCAAGGACTGGCTATGTGGCTCAGCTCTCTGCACACCATCTTGCAGTCGTTCTCATCCCAGTCACCGTCGGTATTATTTATTAGGTGCTGATGCAGACCAGTGACTGGGGAGGATGCTCTGCGAACACATGGAATAAAAAAGAAAGATAGTCCATTCCTCCAGGATCTTGAAGTGTGAGTGTAGGACAGGAGATGACAGATGGATGCAGGCAAGCAAAGAGACAGTGCTGGTCAGTGTGACAGACAGCCGCTTGCAAGACGGTCCTGATTCAGCAAAGTGAAGTGCTGCCACATGCACAAAATAAATGGTGCAGGCATCAAAGACACACCACTTTTTCCCCTCTCTCTCTCCCTACAAGCTTAGGAGTTGCCAGGATGACAAGGCAGTAAGAAGTGGTCAAGTGGGAGAAGGATGTTTAATCTAAGAGTTTATTGTAATCAGCGGGCTGTCATCTCTCCCTATCTCTTTTCAGTGGGTCTGTCCAAACGACGAGGAAAGCGACACCAATTTTTGCGTATTCAGCACAGTAATTGCCTCCCATACAGGCAGCAAGTGTTTAGGAAATATTCTGCCTCCAATTATAATTTCTGATTTGAGTCATGGAAGAATAGGCTGTATTGCTCTTTATTTCTGCAGTCATCAGCTAATGAAACGTGCCACGGATATTTATAGAACTGCCATTGTAAATAGCATTTGCATTTGGTGCCTTTGAGTTATTTAGTGTGACGGTGCTTTCACCAGGAGGGTTTTTTCATTTTGAAAGGGAAAGGTTCCCTTTGGAGCTGTTTCCTCCCGTCGCCTTCGCTGTTTGTGTTGGATGGAGCAGTTCTGTGGGCAGTTGCTGATAATTTAGTGACGAAGTGACGGGCGCGCAGGGATTAGCTGAGCGCGGTGCAGGTTTTCGGGCTGTGTCACAGATAGTTTATAGGATTCTCCGGGACAATGTTTGGAGTTGCAGCGAAGATGAATAGAGAGGAGGGCAGTCGACAGAGCAGTTCATGCCGCAGAGCAAAACAACTGCCAGCCTGCCTTCCCTAGGAAACTCATTGTGTAAATATTTGCTAGGAGTCTCAAAAGGACATTTAAAGTCTTGTGATAAAGGTAACTAAAATGTCCTTTCCTTGAGAAAAACAGCTACGATTTGGAAGATCCCACAAGAAACCACGAGAGATATTTCCTTTCTGTAGCATCCCCATATTAGAGTGAACAAGCGTGTACGTCAGGTCTTGTTGTCACTGATGGATCTCAAAGCATTTTGCAAAGGAGGTCAGCATCAGTTTTCCCATCCTCAAGGTGCAGAAGCCAAGGAGCGGAGAAAGCACGCATGCCTTGTGTATGATCAGCGCTCCTGCACACTAATCCAGCACCTCATCCACACAAACACATTGCTTCAAATCTTCACGTGCCTTACAAGCACCATCTGTGTTTGTGTATTGGAGATATATTATCCCTAGTCTTTACACACTTATGTACATAAATGACAGAGCTTTTCAAAAGCACTTGTGTTCAGCTCTTCAAGTGCTCGGGGTCATGCCGCATGTGCAGGCACTAAAAGAAGTGGCAGATTTTTAGAAAAATGTGATGTACTGAGCTGTTTTGAAAAAAAAAATCTGTTCTGTATTTTGGCGCATAATTTCCATCTGAGTTTGTGATAAGTCTGGCCCATGAAATGCATGTGGCCCATATTCACACCCGGCGTGTGCAGCTCCCTCCCATATGGATGAACTGTTAGCACTCAGGAGTGTGTAACACAGTCCCATCTCTTCGCACGTCTTGAGAAACATTGGAAATTTGGGGGGTTGATGTGGATACAGCATCCTTGGCTGTCGGAACGCTCTCCTGGGCTAAGCACTAGAGCCTGGCTCCAGGTATGGGACAAGCCATGTGCAAGCGCCTGAGCAAGCAGCAGGCACAACTGTGGAGCTCACCTGGGAATTGTCTTACCTAACTTGAAATGTCTGAAAGTTCACTCCATGCTGAGCATCAAGGGCATCTCAACTGTTAGGTTGAACTAGACACTTAACTTTTTACTTTCTAGAGTTAGAGTAGAGGGCTCTTGCCCTCCAGAAGGAAACTGGGGGGCTGTGTTGGTACAGGAAAACTCACTCACTGAGCTCACAGTGAAACCCAGGACTTGATCAGGAGCAAACTCCACGTTTCCCAGCCACATCAAGTGTCCTTCTCTTCTGTCAACATCTCTGTTCAACCATTGTTTCTTGTCTCTTTGCTGGCATTTTGCTTTTCCTTGGTGAAGGGAAAGCTGTGACTTTGTGCCTCTTATCTCTCAGTTGCCCCGTCCTTCTCTGGGTAAGAGCCTTGGGAGTGGAGAACCTCAATTCACTCCTTGTAGTCATTCTCCATTCAAACTCTGGTGCTGCTCAGCTCATGCTTAATGACCTTCTGCTCCCATGTTCCCATCTATAGGGCTTTGGTGTTGATTCCCCTTCTAAGGTTACACAGAGAAGCAGAAGGGGTTTCTTGACTTGTCCCCCTATAGCCAGCCGCAGCTCCCTCCATTGCAGTGCAGCAGATAGCACAGATCAGCCAATTTGCAAAGCGTCAGAAGCAGCATCTTTCATGCAGGCAGACTGTGCTAAATCAGTTCCTTCTCGCTGTGCTTTGAAATGTTCCCGTTTCTTGCTCTGACAAACTAGCAGAGTTTGTATTGACCTGATGATGCAAAAAAGCACATAGTGTGGGCTTCAGACACCTGGTGGAATAATAAAACAGAAAGGAGGGAGGCAAAGACTGGGGTAGTTTATCTTATATCAAGGAGGATGTCTGTCTTCTACCTTCTTTTCTTTTCTCTTGGAAAGCATCACTTGTTTCTAAGGGACGTGAAAAGCCCCGTGGTTGGGCACCCTGTCTACAGAAGGAAATACTGTGGCAGATCTCCAGCCACGTACGTTGTGGTCCTTCTGGGCTTCAAGGTATCAGCCAAGACAAAACCAGAAGCTCCTTCACTGTCTGTGTTGGTATCTCTGGCTGGGAGCAGGGACCAGTGTTGGGTCTCGTTCTCCCCCTGAGGCTGTGCGGTGGCTGATGCATCCTTTCCAGCTCCTGGAGCAGCTCTTCACCCTTTCTTGTGCAGAAATGCCTAGGTGGAAACAGCCTGTAGGCCACCATCTGGGGTCACTAGCCTGTAGCATGAACCTTCAAACCACTGAGAGGCACAGAAACAAGGTGGCACTAAAGAAATAAAGCATATGCCTTGCTGTGTGCTCACACACTGTGTGATCAAACTATAGAAATGATCGTAGTCTTTGACAGCCACTTTGCTGATGGACAGAACTGCTGGGGACAAGCTGATCTGAAAGCAGTGTGTCTTCCCTCCCTTCGCTCCTCCTCCTTCCCCCTTTCCTGCAAGTGATATTCATGAATGCTATGCAATTAGCCAACCATAATGTGCTGCATTTCAGAGCTTCACTTTATTCAGATACTTCATGTTACCAGCTGTTTGCATTTGGGATTTCTTTAAGCAGTGAAAGCACTAAGGGGATACGAAATTCTGGGTTGGAAAAGCGTGGAGAGCTAAAGAAGCTCCACACGGAAAACAAGCGCTTTGCTGAAACACTAAAGCACAAAGTCAAACATCTCAGAAAATTTTCCCTCTTCCCCCTTTCACCTTCCTTTATTCTTATTTCAACTTTGGTATAACCAATGGAGCGTAACACACAAGAGCTGGACTGTGTTTCCATCCCTGTCATCACATGTTACTGCCATGATAAACTCAGTGCTTTACCTCTTGCCTTGGGTAAACTCATATTAAGACTGGAATATCAGTGCATACTCACCATCTTGGGGATGCAGCAGATATGTGACAGTAAGAGGACGAGAGAGATGCCGAAGCGGAGCTCAGCCACTGAGTTTTATCCACAGTGCCGCGTGGTGCGGTGCTGGGGGGGAGCCCAGCAGAGAAAGCTTGCGGCTCCCTGTGCCCACGTGAACATGACCCACATCACTCTTATTCCAAGCAGGGCAAACCATTACAAAGCCCTTCTGCAAGCCTCTGGCGTAGCTTTACAACTGAGCTGAAAGATGTTTAATACAGAGTTCACAGAGAAAAATCTCACTCACCAACTAATGTACCTTATGAGAAGCCATATTTTGCATAATGTTACTTACCAGAGGAAACTCTCGTAAGAAGACAATTTATTGCCATGGTGGTAACTGCCTGACATTTATGACAAGCCTTGTTTTACAAGGCTTTCCTTTGGCTGCAATGCCAGGGCTCCAGTTGTGCTCACAGAAAATGAGAATGAAAGCGATGTTATTTAGTGCACACGATACTCCAGAGGCATGCTGGTGTGAGTAACAACGGGGGTAAAGTCTGCTTGGACTGCATGGGATTGTGCATGCCAGGACTGTAAATTTGGGATGAGTTGAAGGGTAAAGCTCATTTCAACTGAAGTTGTCTCGTAATAACCTCCATATCTTGCATGGCCAGCTTGAGGCTCAATAGAGTTGTTGGCACATCTGAATTTTTGCGACGGGGAAGAGGCCAGGGCCAAGGTAAGACTCGATCTGTCCTGACCCCAGGAAAGGGGGAGATGGATGAGGGACAGAGTTGGCAAGAGTGAGGAGAGCAGCACCCAGGAGAGCCTGGTGGGGTCCCGCGCCGAGAGCTGGTGACCAGCAGGGTGAGGGTGATGCTGCTGGAGATGTCCGAGGTTGCTGACCCCATGGCAATGGCCATGCACTACCTGGGCTCTCAGAGTCAGTGGTGGGGCATTGCCACTGCACAGCCAGCAGCCCTCCACCACTGCCTCCTGGATGCCAGAGCATCCGGCCCCATCAAGCCACAGGAGCAGGTGATTTTTAACCCACAGAGCTAAAGCAGAAAGCCGAGCTGTCCTCAGTTAACCCCCTGAGCCCACATCTCCCGGCTCTCTGCAAGGCGGCTTTGCGCTGGGGGCTCAGCTCAGCTGTCACCAGTGGGGAGAGGTGATGGGTGAGGGCAGAAAATGCCCAGGGTGCTGAGACAGCCGCGTCTCCAACAGCCTGTACCCTCCCTGCTAGGCTCCTATGGACCCTCTGCTCCCTTCTGGTGATGCTTTTGGACTCGCCATGGCAAGAAATATCATTAAATTGAGCTGGGGATCCATGCAGCACTCAGGAAGGTGCCTTGGCAGTGGGTCCCCAGGGGCCTGAACTGCGCTGCGGGGCTGAGCTGGGTCCATGCCACCATGGGTCTGGGCATGCGTGAGTGCCGTGGGGTGAGACCCACCAGGGAGGCTGCCTAAGTCGTGCTGAGGAAGGGATTTCCAAGAGCCAAAGAGGTTTAGGCAGTCCATATCCCATTAGCAGATAGCAGGATTGTACCTGTGCCTGTGTGCGCTGAAGGGCTTTGTGGGGCTGAGTGCAGATCCGTAACTCTGCAAAGCAAAGTTGTTCCTCACTTACGGTGCTCTGTGCAAGGGGAGAGCCAGGAAAGGGCTTGACCGACTGTAGAGAAGTTTCCTCGGGCTGTGGCTCATTTATTTCTTAGCATCCCAATTGACAGACCTTGGAAGAAATAATCTTCTGTACCTAAAAGTTTTATTGATATTATTTGTGAACAGTTGTAATAAACTATACTGGTATGGAAGCACCTTTGGACCAGTATTATAATATCACGAGTGGCTCCTACATCTTAAATAGGACACCCCAAGTAGGACAAGCCCATTTTGGGATTCAAGTCGAAATGAGCAGCTGGTGCAACCCCAGAGAGCACCATCAGCACAGCCCAGGGAGGAGCCTTGCTTGCTCTGTGCTACCTCTGGGATGGTTGAATCCTTGCTGTTGAGGGGTTTGGGGGAAACTTTTCTGGATGTCTCCTCCGCCAGCCAAGCTGGCTGTGAAGCCGGATGCTGCCGTATGAAGTGTCGGGGCCCCTGTGCTGCAAACCGTCCCCCTGCCTCATTTTTCACACTGGAACGACCTCCTCCCAGCAGCTGCGTCCGAGCAGACACCACACACTGCTCCGTGACAGCTACCGGGGTGGCTTTTCTTTTTTTCCTTCCAGCCTTTTCTTTCCCCTGGTGCCAAAAGAAGGGGGATTAATTAAAAAAAAACCAAAAAAACAAACAAACAAAAAAAAACCACAAACTGAAAGCACCACAGTGAATTAAAGCCTCCAACTTGCGCCAGGGGAGCCGGCAGGCACGTGCCGAGCTGGAAAGCTGAGCGCCCTGACACACATGCCTCTTCTCTCTTGCAGATGACGGAGGGCCGCAGATGCCAAGTGCACCTCCTTGACGACAGGAAGCTGGAGCTCCTCGTTCAGGTAGGAACTGCACGTTTCACCTTGCGATAGCTTGCTACGGCTGTGGATTTTTGGCTGGGTGGGGAGAGAAAAGAGTTTTCAGCTGGTTTTCTCAGCAACTTCATGCTGCGATTGCCTGCAGAGCTTAGGGAAGCTGCATTAGTGCTGGGTGGGGAGGATCTGCAAGGACATATCTGTGTGGAGGACTAATTCAGGATGTATTTTGATTTATTCTGTGCCAAACCAGTACTATTAACTGCCATTGAGAAGGAACGCAGCTCTGGTCATTTTTGGCACTGTTACTATATCACTTAGCTATTTTTTGAGGCGTTGCTTAGCTTTGAGAAATGTATTGCATCTGCTTAAAATACCTCCAGCATTTGTTTTTATTTTCTTTACTTGCCATCCTAAGTTGCTGGGCTATGATGCCAGGCTCCACACCGGAGGTGGCTGTGCCCCACGCACACACCTGTGCCGGGAGTGCAGCCAGCAGCAGAAGAGGCTGCGGTGGTGGTGCCACGGGCAGGCATCGCTTGAGGCATTACAGAGGCTGTAAATCATGTGTCAAACACAAACATGCACTAAAATAAGTCAGCGCTCCATCTGTCTTATTTTTTATTAAAAAAAAAAAAGGAAAATTAGGAAAAATGAGAGTCTGGTGCTGGCTGTGTCATGATGGTCTGATGGAAGCTGTAGTATCCTGAGCTTTTCTGACAATTTTGGCTCATGTCTTGGAGATCACCAACGGGTTAATAACAAGAATTAGAAGAATGCCTTTCCTTTTACAAAGGCTGCCGGCCAGCCACAGGCAGCCCAAGAAGAAGGAAATGAAACTTCCCATAGTGACCTGTGCCGGGAGTGCAGCCAGCAGCAGAAGAGGCTGCGGTGGTGGTGCCACGGGCAGGCATCGCTTGAGGCATTACAGAGGCTGTAAATCATGTGTCAAACACAAACATGCACTAAAAAAAGTCAGCGCTCCATCTGTCTTATTTTTTATTAAAAAAAAAAAAGGAAAAAGGAAAAATGAGAGTCTGGTGCTGGCTGGGTGATGAGGGTGAGCGTTACTCCGGGGGTTGCCTGGGCTTTTTTC
>NW_008796041.1:2033802-2096065 GCF_000699145.1 Aptenodytes forsteri | reverse complement strand
TCAGCTGATAAGCTGGGAGGGGGGCAGGATCCTACCCAGCACAGGCAAACCTGAATGGGGATTTCTGAAGGCGACTTGAATCGCCGGAAGCACATTCAGCCTCGCTTTCTGGAAAGCTGCTTAAAAATACCATTAACAAAATGTTAATGGGTAACGTTTTTTCAAGTACTTAGTCACCAAGGAGGTGAAATCTCTTAGCTCTCCGAGACACTCGGAGTGCCCATGAATGAGCCAGGCCAGGGGAATGAGAACAGCTATATCAGGATGACTAATTAAACCAAAACACCATACCAATGGTCTCAGCACGGCAAGCATCCCTGCGTCAGGCTGCACCGGGCTCGCTGAGGCTTAGCAGCTGGCTGGGGGAAGTTCAGCCACCTTCATCACAAGGATGCAGCACTTGGCTTCCTATTTCATATAAACGCCTTTTTGAATTTTCCTTAGTTCAATGAAAAATGAATGGGCTGTTGGAGAACAGCTGTGCTAAAGCACTGCTCACAGTATTAATAATCACAGTTTAAAATATACTGCGGGAAATCTATATGAGCTGTCCTGGCCAACCTGCTTATTTGGGGTTTTTTATCAATAACAAAAAAACCACAGTGAAGATGACAGTCGAGGAGGCTGGTTTGGGAAGCTCTGTGTCCATTTCTGAGTAAGCAGAAATAATATCACGTGATATTATTTTTTTAAGTGTTCGATCACACCTTCAATGGGAACTTCTCATGATCAATATAGGAAGCAAATTGCTCTGTAAATCACACTAACTAGTTTGCAAGTGACCCATGGCTGAATTTTATTTGTACGATAAATTGTTTCGCTGTTTTTAACTAACGTATGAATGGGGAAAGCCAGGAGATGCGATTGTGAAAAATTCATACCCAGAAAAAGCAGTAGCCTCTGTTGCGTGCAGGTTGATCCAGCTCTCTGAGCAGCACCATGTGTACAGGATTGTCCACTCAGGCATCTCAGATGCTTTTCTGGTTAAATGAGGCTTTTCGATGCTGTTAGGTAGCCTCTACTCAGGGCGATAGTAAATAAATCGATTTTGGGTGGAGCAGACAACAGAGGAAGAGGTTATTTGGATTCAAGTGTGTCTCCAATACTGATACTCTTTGCAGATGTGGGCACAAAACTTTTGTTTGCCTGCCTGTAAAGCATGGGCAAAGCCACCAGCTTTGGGGTGGCTCTAGGGCTGCCCCGCTCAGGGCAGGAGAGGGCTGATGCTACCCAGACGGGTAGTGCTTTGCCCTGGCAGGTCCCAAATCAACTAGGCTCCCTTCAGGAGCAACATGCACTTTGCCAGGGGAAATCTCACCAACTGAGCTATTGTTTGTAACTTGTGTTGAGACTTCAGATAAAAGTTGCTTTGTAAGTTCTGAGCACCATTATTTTTTATTATTACCTTAATCCATAGCTGAACTGAACAAGAAGATGTACATAAAATGTTCATCCAACCCCGAGCTTCTGGGTGTCACTGCAAAGCTGCATTTTTCTGTGGGTATCTTGCCATGAGCTGAAACAGAGGGCTGGTCTGCTGGTTTATGCCGTGAAAGAGGTTCTTCCATAGCTGTGTTGGGCCTTAGCATCTAGAACTGCGTTGGCTTGAATCGCTCAAGAGCCGGGCTTTCAAATCCTCTTGTGAAATTTCCTCCTTCCCATCAACCTCAACCTTTCCTGGAAGCTTTTCCATAGCTAATTTCACACTCCTAGCGCAAGGTTAGGAGAGACCACTGGGAATCAGTAAAACTGATTTCTCTGTCGTGGGTGAGATCAAAATACCGTCCTCACCTGGATCTGGCTTTACACAGCCTTGCAGCACTTGCGTGTGCAATATCAAGTGCTCTGCTTAGAGAAGGGTTCAGGGGTCCTGCTGCTTGAATGGAAAGCCGTATTTTGGTGTGGAAAAAAACAGCAGGAGATGGGTACATCTCCCTTGAACTGATGGAGGAGGGCTCCTGGAGCGCCTTGAAACTGCGTAGGCCAGTGACTCTGGGAAGCTGAAGTTATTTCCTCTCCTGCTGCCTCGAGTGCTGCTGGGCAGAAACAGATACATCTGGGAACGATCAGGGTGTTTGCAAAAAGCAGTGTATTAAGCAAATGTACTCCCTTTTCTGTTTGTGAATTATCTGTGATCAGACTCAGGGGTTTATGAATATGTCCTTAGAAACATATCAATTGATGGTTAATGAGGACCATCCCTCAGGCTGAAGGAGGACGGCAAGCAGTAACTGTGCTCCTGCGGTTGCTCACAGGAGTCAGCCTTGGCTCTGTGCAACAGCTCCGCCAGACCAGATTGAAATGTTTTGCCACAACAAATTCTCTCCCAAAACTACAAAGACCCCTCAGACTGGCCACACAGCTATTGCCAGTGGGACCCCCCACGCACATATGTTTTATTTGCATTACTGAGCCCCAAAATTAAGATTTTGGCTCAGAGGCAGCATTTATGACCCCTTCTGTCAATGCTGGCTTGCTCTGGTGTTGACACGTAACGCAAGGGTTTGGGGTTACCACCATCAGGAAAGTGATCCTGGATTTAGTCAGTCAAGGGGTCTTGACTAAAGTCTTTTCCTCCCAAGTCGAGCGGCTGCAGAGTGGTACAGCAACAGCTAAGGAAAAGCAGAAACACAGGCTTTGCGGATAAAAGAAAGCCCTCCCCAATGTGTTTTGTCAGATAAATGCTGAAATTTAGAAGGGCTAATCATAAACGGAGACAGAGGAGGATCATATGGAAATCTCTTCCTGAGGGTCTGAAACTCAAAGCCTGTTTGACTTGGGATTAGGAAGAAGAGTTGCATTTGGTATGTGGTTCATTTGATAAATGCCTGTTGATGATCTGGTGTGTGTGGCAAGTTTACATAGGATATTTTTTTGACAGCATTTTCTTTCTGAGCAGGAGCAGAGCATGGCTCCTTGGATCTTCTTACAATCTACAGTCTGGTTTTTTTCCTGTTTCTGTTTGATGCATGTTTAGTTTCTAACACAGTTTTTTTTTAAAGTGTTTGGCTTTATCCAGCTAATCCTTTTCAGTGAATGAGTCCCTTTTCTTGCTTCTGGAAAATGGATTTGCTCACATTCCCTGCTCTCAGCCTCCCTATCTGTTATATTATTTCCCTGTGACCGTGTATCATTTGTCTGCTGCACATGAAAGGTTTGCGTTGCTTTATTTAAAGCCTTTTGCGTAATTGGCAATTTGTTCCTTTTCATGTGAGTTTTTATAAACATGGCTTTTTTCTGGGCTGGCTGAATCAGGCAGCCTGGCTCGCTCCCGGCTCCTGTGCTGGCTGCCGGTACCTGTTACCTGACAGCAGCTCCAGCAAATGTCATCTGAAAGTGTTAAGCCTCCTAATTCTTTCTCTCTGGAAGAGTTATTGCAGAAATGGAGCTCACCCGAGGCTTGTAGCAGAGCCATCTGTGGGGTCTGGAGGGCTCTGAAATTTGATCGTAGGAAATAACTGGGCATTTTGTTTCTAACCTTCTCCCCGAGGAGCACTGAGCCCGATTTGGAAGAGCCAGGGAGAGACGTGGAGGTCAGCACCACGCTTGTCCATAGGTATTTGGGTGGTTAACCCACCTGGATGTCCATGTTACTACTTCTTAAGTAACTCTTGCTACCCAAACAGCTCAGGGTAAGCTAGGTAAGCTTGTAGCATTTCTATCTCCCAGCTGTGATGCAAGTGCATCCAAAAACACGTTAACAGCGATACATGTATATGTACAGCCAAAATTAATGGGATGCGCAGAACATCCCTTTCCAACCTTTTTGCCTTGCGCACCGACTCTGCTTTGAGCAGGTCAGGAGTCCTTCAGGAGCCCAGGACTTGTCTCCAGTGTGCCTGCTGTGCTTCAGCATCTCATCCGCAGGAACCGCCTCCAAGCCAGACTGGGAGACGCTGGTAGCTGTGAGCCAGCGCCAGGCTGGTGAGATGCCTCGTGGGCTGGTGACTCACTGCCACACGGATGGCTGTCACCAGTGTGGCCGTCCCGGTGGAGATGCTCAGTTCAGAGCGCACCGGTGTCCCTTGCTCCTCCAGCCTCAGCCTCACTGGGGCAGGCTAAGGCATGCTGTCCTGGGGAAGACACAGCATCTTTTGAGAGCAATAACTCCACTAATAATGGTTAGAGGGAGAAATAAAATGTTCCCGAGATGCCGTTAGAGTTTTTGCAATATTTTCAGTATTGCTCATGGTCAGGAAATTGCAGTCAATGGGGGTTTACTCGCGTTTTCTTGCTGCCTCACTTCTGTATACCAATAAGTAGGGTGGTTACCTGGGCTGGCATGGTGGAAAAACTGCAAAGGTTCCCCTTTAGGTGGTACTGAGGATGGCACCTGCCTGCCATCGGGGAGAAGCTGTGTGAATTTGCATACAGGTTTTACCTGAGGACCACAGCAATATATCCCATCCTCAGAGTGGGATAAACAAGCCCCAGGATGGGCCGAATCTCCCCTGGGAAGCCACAAAAATTGCAGAAAAATGGAATCCAGCCCTGCTCCACTGCTGAAACTGGGGATCCCTTTAAAAGTACCAGCTCCCAGGCTGATACAGAAATGCAGCCGCGCGGCCCTGACCGTAAATGGAGACGTTTGGGTGCCAGTAGCCGTCCTCGCTGTGCGGGAGAGGCAGCACAGTTCCCTGCAGTGCTTGCAGGCTCTGATCCAAAAGCGCTTTTAACCATCGCTGCGGAAGGCAGCAGCAGCCAGCGCTGGCCTGAGAGCAAGGAGGCAGGAGTAGGCAAGAGGGTAAGTACTGCCCTGCCGGCCCCGCTGCCCTCCCTTACACCCTTGCAGGAGCAGCATGGTGAATATATCACTGGGATTGCTTATAGGGCATGTTCTATAGGGCATGGAGAGCTGGGATGGGCTGGCAATGACGCCCTCGGTGAGTGTCCAAGGGAGGCTCCCTGCATCCACTATTCCCACCCAGCCTCTCTATACCTGCAACGAAGTAGCTGGAAAGTGCCCTTTCATCTTAATGCAAGGGCTCAGCATTGCTTTGACAACTGTCCTCTGAGTGGCTTTGTAGGTTGTGGGTTGGTGTGTTGCTCCTCTCCCCAAAAAAATGCATGTTTTCTGTAGGTCAAACAAATAACTGGAGACCAGGCTGAGCTCAAGTGGAGTTTCCTGCTATGAATCTGGCAGGATCCAGATTTCTCAGTGCAAGGGCACAGAGAAAAATGTGTAAAAATTGGATTTGGATCATAATTTAAAATGGATTGGAGCTGAAGGGGTGCTCAGATCTGTGTTCTGGAAAGGAGGCTTTATTTCCCTAACCGCAATGTTAGGACTCTGGTATAAGTCTGATTTCAAAAACAAATCCTGATTTACTACAGCAAGAGTGAGACTGTAGTCCAGCTCAGGAAGTGTTTGGAAAATTGCTAAGTAGATTTTTGAACATCTTTGGCATTAAAAATTATTGAGATCCACAGCTTTGGATCGACTTGGAAGCTGTAGAAGAATCCTGCCAAGCAGTGTCTGAGGTGGGATTTACATCACTGGGACAAAACACACAATTCCCCCTCCACAGCCTGTGGCTCCTGGCAGATAAACAGTGTGGAGCCATCTCTCTCCAGCAGAAAAGACTCCTCCTGGCCTTTCACTGACTCTCAGGTGCCTGTTTGAGAGTTTTGATCATTTTGAGCGTGGCTGCAAATGCGGCAAATGTACGACTGCGTTTGGTCACCATGGGATGGGGAGGGATGGAGGAGAGATTGCTCTGCAAAAAGGGAGGTGGGAGCCCAGGCCGGCAATTCATGTCTGTGCTTACTCACTGAGCAACCAGTGAGCTATGAGTTAAGAGCTTTTCTGCTGAAAAGTTGGCCGTTTACCAAAAAAATAACGTTAGGAAAATACGTTTAGCATTGCTCCGAGGGGAATGTGGTGCTGGGAGCATTGCTGGCTTTCCCAGTCAGCGCACCTCCTGCAGACAAGGTTGCTGCACGATACCTAGATGTTGTCTTAGACCAGATAAATGAAAAATGGACCAGGAGAGCCAGGTCTGCTCCCAAACCCAGCCTTTCAGCCTGCAAGGCGTGACTCTGTTGACCTGCTCTGCAGAGCCTCAATAAATGCCCTTCAAAAAGCATCTACCACCGCCATCCATGGCCTACAGAGCATCTGGTGTCAGGCTGGAGGGCTGTATCTCTGGGGTTCATTTCTCAGCTTAGGCTCCAATGAACCCAGAAGTCCACAGAAGTCAAGCCTGGAGGGGAGAGTGTTTGCTGGGAAATAGAAATGGAAGAGCACAGGGGCAGAAGAGAAAGAAATTTGATGTGCAGAGGTGGGGAGTGAACAATTCAGCTTAAGAGCCAAGAGGGATCTCAGGCAGGGTGAAGGTGGCAAAGCAGATCCACTCAAGGTTGCCCTCGATTATGAGGGCAAAACTGAAAGGATTGGGGTCAGAAGGTGGAATGAACATCTCGGAGGGAAATCCTGAACAGGGCTCAGAAACTAGGGGTAGAAGAGCCTTTGCTGTGCACCCTGGCTTGGCTCCATCAAGGCCAACACAGTGGTGCTGGCCCCAAGAGGCTGGTTCAAGCTCAGCAACTCCCAGGTGTGCTGGGTGCTCCAGGCTACCCTGAGCTTACTGTGGGTGACCACAATGCTCAGTGAGAATGGACACAGCCCCTGTGCTACGGACGGCACTCAAGGGAGGTACCTGCCAGAGGACAACATGCTTTAGGGTCAGACACCAGCAAGGCAGGCTATGTGGAGCAAGCTGGCAGGTCATGCTAGTCAGTGAGGTTCACCGGGAGCAGGATTTGAAGAGGGCAAGTGGGGTGCACAGCTCCAGGGCAGGGATCAGCAGCGAGCCCAAATGGACAGGGAACGTGGAGAGGCTCCAAGGGGATCTGCCGTGCAGCGAAGGTCAATCTGGTCAAGCAGCTCTAGAGAAAGCAAAGCTGCGTCTAGGAAAGACAAGACTGGAAATTAATGAAACCCAGCAGGGATAGCTCAGTCCCTCCAGATTTGTTCCTCAGCTGCCTGCGGGTTGGCATAGGCATGGGAGGAGCATCAGCAGAAGATGGGACAAGTGGAGGCAGGGGGCAATAGCTGTTGGGAGCAAAGTGACCCTGGAGAATGAGTCAGGTCAGGACTGACCTTGCCTATGGCAGAGGTACTTCTGTGTCTTGAGGAGGTTAATTGCAGGGGATGATGCTTCTCTGGCACAGTAATGCTGCGCATTCCCCTTTCTGAGCTGCATGCTGGTTTCTGAACAGAGCTGAGTGCAGGTTTCATCCTTTCATGCCCTAAAACCCCTGTAACTCAGCCCTGCACATATCAGGTGCCCCACGTTTGGAGCCTCAGGGAACAGACTCCCACAGCAAAGTGCTTACGGCCTCGTAAGATCATAAGCAGGGAATGGCAATCATGCTCCTCAGTGGAGTGAAATGAGGGTGTGATTTCCAAGGGCCTGCATAATCAATATCCCTATTATCAGTCTTCCAGAATAAATTGCATTGAAACTAATACAGGCTGGGGAGCTATCCATGAGCTGTCAGGAGAGAAATAAGCTGAAGACATATGTTTATTCATACTGCATATGCTGAGAGCTGGATATTCTTTACAGCTGACCAAATGTGGGTGAAGATATTCAGTATTTTTTTTTCAGTTATTCTGCTAAAATTTGTCAAATACCCTTAATTTTGAGCACACGTGGAGCTTTTCAAACTTACGGGGGCGGGGGGGGTGGGTTAGTGACAATCCCAGTAAAACATCTGGTGAAGGGAGAAAGCTCTTTCCTTTCCAATGAGATAACTCCTAAAGTTTTCTCTGGCACAGTAATGCTGCGCATTCCCCTTTCTGAGCTGCATGCTGGTTTCTGAACAGAGCTGAGTGCAGGTTTCATCCTTTCATGCCCTAAAACCCCTGTAACTCAGCCCTGCACATCTATCAGGTGCCACGTTTGGAGCCTCAGGGAACAGACTCCCACAGCAAAGTGCTTACGGCCTCGTAAGATCATAAGCAGGGAATGGCAATCATGCTCCTCAGTGGAGTGAAATGAGGGTGTGATTTCCAAGGGCCTGCATAATCAATATCCCTATTATCAGTCTTCCAGAATAAATTGCATTGAAACTAATACAGGCTGGGGAGCTATCCATGAGCTGTCAGGAGAGAAATAAGCTGAAGACATATGTTTATTCATACTGCATATGCTGAGAGCTGGATATTCTTTACAGCTGACCAAATGTGGGTGAAGATATTCAGTATTTTTTTTTCAGTTATTCTGCTAAAATTTGTCAAATACCCTTAATTTTGAGCACACGTGGAGCTTTTCAAACTTACGGGGGCGGGGGGGGTGGGTTAGTGACAATCCCAGTAAAACATCTGGTGAAGGGAGAAAGCTCTTTCCTTTCCAATGAGATAACTCCTAAAGTTTTGTAGAGCATCAGCAATTTAAATTGTCATGGTGATCTCCCACCACATACACCAGTACAGGAATGGCACATCCAGCATCTAATGGCTCTGTTATAGAGAAAACGTCTCACTCACAATTACTTGGGAGAAATTAAAAAATTCACTATTGTTTCTGCCCAGCTCAGCTGCTCCGTGGCTTCAGTGGAGCTTTTGTTCGTGCCTGGGCCAACCTGCGAGTGTCTGACAGTCACTGTGAAATAAATCATTGTAGCCCATGAGATGCTGCTCCAGCCATGGACAACCCAATGTCTCCCAGCCTCGCTTCCCCCTCCCCGGGGCAACTGTGGGGCTCAGCCACAGGGCACCACCAAGCGCAAAGGTGGAAATAAATTGAGTTTAGCAGCAGGATGATGAGGCTGAAATGCATAGAGCTCCTTCTGCTCTCCACTGCTGCTCCTTTGTGGTAGACCAGCCCTTGTGTCGGTGCTGCGTCCTGTCCCTTGCCCCCATCCCCAGCTTGCCTGAGCACCTGCCTGATTCGGTCCATGGCAGTCACTGGTGAGGTTCGTCTCATTTAACTTGAGGTGCGTACAGCGTGGGCATCTGTGCCTGAGCTAGGCTTTTACAGGCGGTGGAGAGAGGAGAGCACTTGTAGGGCATGGCTGAGCTAATCCTAAAATAGATCATCTGAAATGAATCATGCCCCTTTCTCTCTTTGACTGCAAAAGGACTCTCTGCAATTAGGTCTTGGGTAGGTGTTCACGCTGTGGATGGTTATGTGTGACCAGATCAGTCCCGCTTTGGTTCTGACTCCCCCTTTCACATCCCCCTGCCTGGACGAGGAAATCCAAATAGTAAATTCAGGTAAGAAAGTGCTAAATGTGGCACAGGACAAAAGCTGCCTCCTGGAAGGCAATGGAAATGGAAATAGGAAATTATTTTTTTATAGCATGATCTGAGAGAGCAATTTTGAAAAATAATAACGTATGTACCAGATGATTTCAGGAGATATTGAACAGTCTAGAAGAGTGTAGCTCAGAAGAAATGATGAGCAAGGCAGCGTAGCAGATTTGCTTTCAAGCCAAGGTAAAAAAATGTGCATTTCCAATCCGAGCTAGCATTTCAGGATGGAGCATTTCCCCTTATTGCTGCCATTGGACTGTGCAGTACAAATACTAGGTTGATAGTGAATGAGAGATGCCAGGCTTGATTGTCTAAGCTACATTACTCGACTTACAGAAAATTGTTTTCTATTCCCTTTCCCTTTCCTGTTCAGGTACAAGCAAATGCAGCTTAGACAAAAGATCTCAACTTTCAGCCAAAAGGCTCTTCCTTCGGCACAGGACAGTGAGAGCCTCGGCCACGAGTGAGGCTCCTGGGCTCAGGGGTATTGCACATAATGAGCAATATTGGTTTTAAGCTGTTAGCATCTCACTGGGAAATGGTTTCCTTTCCCTTTGCCTTGCTGCAGGTAACAACAAGTGGCAGCTGGCCGTGGCTGCGTGGTGTCAGGTTGGAACGGTTTGATAGTAGCGATGCATTCAGGCTAGTTTAGTGCAGCCCGTGGGTGCTCACACAGACACGGGTTTCAGCATCACACCTGGCAATGGCACTGAGCGAAGCAAAAAGGAGCCAGATCTGGCACTGTGGTACCACCAGCAAAGGTTGCTGGGGCTGGTTTGCCCCGCTGCCCATGGCATGCGAGGGAAAAGAGACACCTGTGACCACACAGAGGGGGCAGGAGGCTGGGGATGGGCAGAACAGGGATGTGAGGAGACCACACTGCCCTTTCCGAGGGAGACCTGAGTGGTCCCCAGCCCTGCCCACCCCACCTCTCCCTCTCCAAACCCCATCTGTTCCCCTTGC
Source organism: Aptenodytes forsteri (assembly GCF_000699145.1). Lineage (NCBI taxonomy): Eukaryota > Metazoa > Chordata > Aves > Sphenisciformes > Spheniscidae > Aptenodytes > Aptenodytes forsteri. The sequence continues at coordinate 2,085,840 of NW_008796041.1, read as the reverse complement.
CTTTGCCCAGGAGTGTATTTTTTAGGCCCAGTCTCTTTGGAAATGATGCGAAATGCCATTCTCAAGTGATCAAGCAAATGTCCATCCCCCAGCCTTCGCCGTATTTCCAGTGTGTGGCTTGTCGGTCCTTTCTGTCTTTATTTTGGGGAAGTGCCTACTCATGAGGAAGCTTTGGGCGATCTGATGTCGAAATGGATTTGTCTCTCTCTTTGGTGGTTTATTTTCCCAAATTCCCCTCTTCCCCCAGGGATGCTCTAGCTTGCTGACGGCAGCACGCCCGTGAGTTTGGTGCCCAGAGAAGGAGTAAGGCAGGCACAGCATCCGCTGCAAGCACAGAAAGGCTGCCTGTGGCATTCGTGTCAGCCACGATACGGGATGTTATCAGAAAAAACATCAGCTTTTCTAATTTTCAGAACAGAGGAGATGGCTCTCAGCTTATAATTGGGTCATGTTTTAAAAAAAAACTGCATGACCTCATCGTGAGCAACAAGACATGTGCTCGTTCTCCCTTTACATTCCTCTCCCGACCTCTCCCAGAGAAGCAATCCTTTCGGATGAGAGGTTGTTAATACAGATAGCATGTCTTTTACTGTCCCATCTATCTGCACTCAGAGACGGCTCATCACCATTATGTTTGAACGAAAACTCTTCTGTTATTACCTTTGCTGGGAAAGTGCCCATATTTGGGGAGGAAGAAGCACAAATCTAAACCCGCCTTGGGAGGAAGCTTCAGTCTCCGTCATGACTTTGAAAATGATGCTATCTTGGTAGTGGGTCAAACCAGACACTTGGAGGTAGAGCCAGTAAACGTGCCAACTCTAGAAGGTGTTTATCTTTGGGAAAATTGATTAATAGTATAGATTTTGGTTTAGTGATTCATCCCTATTTTTGGAGAGGACTCTGCCCTCCGCTGTGCTGCCTGTCTCCGGCATTCCTGTTAGCTAAACAAGAATAATCCCGCCTGTGGAAGCAGACGGCAGGCTAGCGGTGCAGCCTGGCCCCCATCACATCTGCCTTCGGGAGCTGCCATCCCCTTCACCCCGTGGAATAACATGGGGGTGAGCGGTACGGGCATCCCTCATCCTCACACGGGCACAGGCACATTTTGGACCACTGGGATCAAAAGGCTGCCAGGCTGCAGAGGTACCTCTGGCTCATTGCTGTTGTTGTGGTGGAGGGCGTAGAAACAAAGGGGGGTTGGAGGAGGAGGTGCAGCAGTGACTAGATGTGACCTGACGAGATTGTGAACAGGCCAGCAACTTTCAGCTCATCCCTGCCCTCCTGGTTTGGCAGCCCAGACAGTGGTAGAGACTTCAGCTTGTCAAAGTAGATCTTATAATATCTCTAAGTTACACTTGTCTCCTGAAAAAGAAATGAATTAAAGAGATTTGCCTTTGCCCTTTTTAAGAATAAAATAAAATAAACCAGCCAAGCCATTTACACTTCATTTCCCCTCCTCGTTTTCAAGCCAGGATGAACATTTCATGCATAGAATTGTTCTGACCCACACGGCGATGTGGGCAATGCCGTTGCTCATGCTTCCCCAGTCTCTCTGATGTTTATTGAAGGCGACCATCCCAGCATCCATGCATCACCCCGCGTAGCAGCCAGGCCATTGCATGGGACAAGCCTCCAGCTGCTGAGCAGCTCAAAGGCAAAAACCTTGAGGGTTTTGGCTGTGGCATTGGGCTTCTCTTGGTTACTAGGAAGACTGGGTTTTGGATTAATTTAGTTCTCTCTTTTAAGGATGTTTCAGCAGTAGATGCCTAATGAGGATACCTTTCCACTTAGACTCTGCCTTTACTCCTCCATCCCTATCACTAGTGGGCAGGGGATGAACAAGCCCATTTCTTGAGGTTCAGTTCAAGCTTATCTTCTCTAGTTCTTTGATTTTTCTTGCCTTTGAGCAACCAGAGAGTTTATACAGATAGGTTATATGGACTAATGTGCTTCAAAGAGGAGGAAGCATCATCCATGCCCCTGGCCTGGTCCATCTCATGGGGACTGGCCGCCCATTTCTCACGGCTCCCTGTTCCTCTGTTTCCCTCCGCTCCTCTCACGAGCAGAGCCAAACTGGGACCACAGGCAGCAGCTGGAATAACCCTCAAGCACCAGTGACTCCAGTGTCCTTTCTCTCTGCACCCATGTCCCATTCACTGGCCTCCTGCTGCCCCTTCAGCAACCATAGCTCCATCAGTACAAACATCTGCATGCTCCGGCACAGCTTTGGGTCTAGGCTTTGGGAGCAGGGGGTGAGATATACCCCCCAGCAGGACACAATATAACCCTGAAGATGGAGACCCCAGAGCCAAAAGTTTCCAGAAACTGGGGTGGTCACTTTTATATGTATCCAGGATTTTCTCAAATTATTCAGCAATTGTCTTTGAGATACAGAGACATTGATGGTCAGGCACATTCAGTATGATTCAGAGCTTGTCACAAGCATTTTGCACAGCTCTAGCTCTTGGGCTTTAGTGAATGGTTTTAAAGCAGTCCCTGAAAAACACTATGGATGCAGATAGCATGAATTGTTATTTATTTTCACTGTGTGGACAGTTGATCAGTGACAGATGTTTCTAATTGCATTAAGCAAGTGGAAATAATGAGAATTAGATAGCAGATTCTCCAGGAATTTACATTTAGATTGAGTTACAATTTGCTATTAAAAAGGCAAATTCAATGTAGACACATTGGTTCTTCAGCAGAAATGGAAGCCGATTATTTTTAATTACTATTTGACTATTTAAAAATGAGCTGTGTTACTGTACATAAAAATATTTGACTCAAGGGGATGATTTAATATGTGCGCTTTATGTCTCCCGAAAAAGACACGGAACAATGAAATTGTTCATCAGCAAATATCTCCTCCACCTCCCCATTAGGGTCATATTGAAAGGCAAATGAAAAACAGGGGCTGCCACAACCTTATCTCACAGCGCTTGTGCAAAATTTGGCCGGTGTCGGGATGGCGGTGACCAGATCGGGCTCACCCAAACCGTCTGCATCCCTGACAAATTGAATTAAGTTGCACTGATGGAAGACAAGCTGCGTGCCCCTCCCCTCCCTTAGGCACCACACTACGCTGAGCTTGGCTGGAATTTCAGGTTGATTATCTCCATGCCGTGCGTTGCGTGTAGCTGATGTAAAGCCAGCCGAGGCAGAGCAGAGGTGGGTGCGCAGGCTGGAGCAGGGTGGGGGTACGAGCAGGGCTTGGGCGCGTAGAGAGGAGCAGCATCTGCTGCCTCCAAATGACACATATATGACAGTTATCTCCCAATTCATGCCAAGAGGAAATGAGCTGTGGTTCAAACCGCTGGAGGTTTTCCTTTTGGGACTCACAGCTTTTTTTTATTTTATTTTATCTCCTAGATTTCAAGTTCAGCTTCAGACACAGAAGTGTGTGAGTCCCCTGTCAGCAGAGAGGGGATTTATGTGCAGTACATAAATACATACAGATTATTGTATGTCTCTGTTAAATGCAGAATCCAAGCTATAATATTTTTTAACTTGCTAGCTGGCTCAGCTTTTAATTTTTTTTTTCCTTTTGCCTAATGAGAGCCTTATCCAGAACTCCTTGAAGTCAGAGAGTCTGTCTATCAGCTTCAGTAGGCTTTGGATCAGATTTCAAATCACTGATTCATTATTAATTACACATCTGGGACTCCCTTTTCAAAGAGTTCATTGTTAAATAAATTCACTTTTAGACATTACAGACTTGGCATTCTTGTGCATTTAATAAAAGTCTGGCAAACCAGCAAAGAGCCATAGGCCAGCTTCTCTTCTGGTATTGATGGATGAATCTGTACTGAACAGCAGCGGTTTACACTAGAAGGATATAACATATCTCTTTGCTCTCATATAACCACTTTCTGTCTGAGACTAAGTCTGTGTTTGAAACTTTTGCCTTTCTTGTGATTTATCCTCACTTTTTCATAGCTTTTCCCTACCAGCAAGAGTTCCTTTGTGGATTCAGGCATTGCAGGGCGAAATATCTTCGCTATCTATTTTCCTTTCTCTTCGAAGAGATACTGGCATCTTCTTCCTAGGACAAACTGCAGCCACATCTTCAGAGCCTCCTGGGAGAGTAGACAGGCAGGCAAATGTCTTTCTAAAGATATATGGTCTTTCCTGTAGTCCTCAATAATCTATTTCAAGTCCAGCCATTGAGACATTAAAGTGACCAAGGAGCTGGTCTGGAAGCTCCGTTTACACAGAGGGATAATGTTTTGGGAGGGGATATGCAGAAATACAGATTTTCCTACTGAAGTCCACTCAATAGGAGGCTAGGCCCTACGTGAAAAAGCAGGACATATTACAGTGTTATTTAATGGCACACGGTATTCCCACTTTGCAACTGAAGGCACAGGGACCAGTGACCCATAGGGGACTTTCCTGTGCTGCAAGCAAGGATCTCCTAAGCTGCACTCAGCTCATCTTTTGCTTCTGTAGGGCTACCTAGACACTTTGGGAGGGGGGATGGAGCAAGTCCTTTTTTCTTCTCCTGATGCCAAATCAGAGTTTAAAATGGCTGAATGATCCCAGTTAATACCAATGTCCAAAGAGATTGTGGAGATAGATTCAAATGACAGCTGCCCGGATTCCAAAGCTTTCACTTAATCTACAATTGTTTAAGTTATTTGGAAAGGAAAATCGATAGAAACGCAGTTCCCACCATTTGAATAATGAAGCTCTGAATATTTATCGGAGGCAGACATTCACTGAGTCCATGGCATGCTTTCAATGCAAGGGATAAAAATCACCACACAGTTGTGGAAGGGACTATGAAGCAAGAGAGTATTGCAACACTGGGGCACTCGAACCCTTCAGTAGTCAAAGCTAATTCCCCACTGCAAGTCAGATCTCCCTCCTGCTTTATCACAGAGAAGGGCAAAACTTCCCAACTGCCCAAATTCACCTTCCTCAGTTTTTCAGAAATCACATTAAATACGATTATTCTCTCCACCCTCACATATGAAGTGCAGCTCTTCCCAAAACTGCAGCCCTTCAGCATTAGAAATGATAAAGGCATTTACTCCTTGCAGTAGGAGCAAGTTTTGTGGTGGGTCCACAGCCATCTGGTAGGACGTCAGGAGGGAGAGAGAGACCTGTCACACAGGCAGCGTGACCGCTGGCCAGTCAGCAGAGAAGCCTTCAGTTCCCAGAGAGTCATCAAGATCTCCAGCATCATTTTCTGGAAGTCTTTGGGCTTCCAGCGGCAGCATCTGCCCCGCAGCATGACAAGGCTCTGATCTGCGGGCTGGCCCAGCTTATGAGACTTTGGTTCCATCACTCGAAGAAATGGACTGGGAACGGTGTCTCTGATTTCCCTGCCTGCACTGCTGCTTTAGGGTCTTCTTCTGCCCACCTTTCCCATTGGGTTTAATGAAAGCAGGAACAGATACTTAGTCACTCCAATCTCACTTTCTTGCACCATGCAGCAAGGAGGTGTCTGGGTGAGACACAGAAAGAGGCTTTCTGGACGCTGGCAGAGCCTCCTTCAACTCTTCCTCAGCGAAGAGGAAGGGGTCCAGCATCCCTCGAGGGCAGGCAGCTGCTATCCTGTCCACAGGGGAAGCGTGGCCTCAATGCCAGCTGTGGTGGAGGACATCGGTCCCTGGGTCTGCTCGCGGAGAGATGCGCTTGGGTTGGTGGCACTGTGGGTGAGTTCTTATGCAAGGAGACAGCATTAGCTGCAGTGCAGGGTTTGGGTCGACGTCACACCAAGCCATCTTCCCGTTCCTGGCAGTGCTGAGCCAGCTTTTAGATATTTTGAGGGACAAAGAGCTGTGCTGTCCTTGGGTTAAAGCTGATTGTGCATTTTGGTAGCATATCTCAGACCCCTTAACTCCAGCTGGCTCAGCCCGTGGCTAGCAGCTCCCTGTGCCGTGCCACTGCATGGTGCACTTGGTCTGCTCTTGGCTCCTCTGCAGTGTTCCTGAACAGAAAATGCCCCAAATACCATCTCTGGGACCACCAAGCCTGTAGGCAGATACACGACATTTCTGTTCGGAAACAGGACCACCTGGGGAAGTCAGTCCCAGTCCCAAACCGGTGGGTAAATACCACTAGGGCCAGGTCCAGACCCTGTCCTCAACCTTCATTCTGCAAAAAGAAAATGAGTCAGCCAAGGATTCCCTCTACCTGAAATGAAAGCTCAGGGGGAGAGAAGCGGGTATGACCATTTCTGAGCATTGCCCCTTCCTCCAGGCTTGGAGGCACTCCTGCCTTCAAGTGTGGGAAGCGGTGGAGCTGGCATCAGCATCCCTCCCTAGATCCCTTTCTTCAGCCGATCTTGTACACTCATCCTCCCCTTCCCTCTTCCTGCAGACATTACTCCAACTGTGGGCCAAGGATCGCTCCTTTTCAGAAACCAGGCTGCCTTTGTTTACTTTCTAGCCCTCCTGCTTAGAAAAATCTTACCCAATTCTCCATAAAGTCTCCAAGCTTCTCCTTCCATGGTTCATTACATTTATTGGCTAATTCTGCTATTGCCCCAGTACATGGGTCATCACCCACATTTGTATGTGTTTACATTTTCCAATTATTTCCTTAGTAGCTGTTTATCACTAACAGTTTTTACCTTGCCTGAGTTCTCTCCTAATCGCTCCATCTTATTTCTTCTTTATTCTTTCTTTGCAGAAAAAAGATTTTTTGTTTTTTAATAAAAGACACTCACTATCTCATCCGGTCATTCATTTCACCCTTCTCCTTTTTAATGGGCCTGGTTTATCACCAGCATTTCTTTTTACAAATATCAGGGGAAATAAGCCCTTCTTATCCACCCATTAATTCCTGTGGTGAGCAAGTATTATTTTGCTTTCTTTTCTTTCGAGCTGTGGCCAATTATCAGTACTCTCAGTTGCCTCCTCCTTTATTTATGGGGGTTGCTGTGTGATGATGGTGAGCCTGCAGTCAGGAAATGAAGCCCAGCATCCTCGTCCCCTTCCCATCCACCAGCAGACTGTGCCTTCAAGGGCATTAGGAGCAGAGCTGTTTGGAGGGTGGAGTGGTAGGACCCGTTTGGGCTCCAAGCAGCCCTGATGTGCACCAGGACAGTCCATGTGCTTCAGCCGCACTGAGTTTTAGCATTTTTTGTGTTAGCTCAGCAGGTATCACAGGAGATATAACTGAACATCTAGAAGTGGAGGCATGACTTGCCTGTGCCCAGGGTTTCTCCACTGCAACTTAATCTGCTCCATGAAGTGCCCTGTCCCTCTTCTGTTGACATGGGTGACTGCTGGATGTGGTGACTACCGTGACTGACAGAGGGGACCAGCCCAGAGGACCCAGGCAGCTTCCTGGCTGTGTCCCTAGGCATGCTGGACACGGAAACCTTTGCTTCTCAGGGACACACACAGTCAGTTGGTTGGCTCCATATATAGGCTTTGAATGTATGGACTCGTTAGGGAAGACTGCAGATAGTACTTAATATGAGTAGCTGAAAGCAGGGGGAGTTTCTATCCTTTTGTAGATGACAAGTTGTTGACTTTCTCCATTCCCTGTGAAATAACCATGGTTTTATCACAAGCCTAATCCTTGATTATATTCAGCACCTTCTGCTGACTCAAGAAGCAGAGTCCCTTGGGGTGCTCACCAAGAGTGGAGGGGACCCTCTGTCTTGCAGGACAAGGTGTGTTAGACCCTGCCCCATGGCCCAGGAGAGTCACAGGAAGGTCATAGCCATCACTCTGGTGAACTTGGGGACCACACATATGCGCAGGAGATTAGGGGCCAGACTATCAGTGGGAATGTAAGTGGAGTAGCACTGATTTACTGTGCCTTGGGAGCTGGAACCTACACAATGCATCTTTCTTTTATCCAGCTTCAAGGTTAAAGCAGTTTGCTTAGCTATCCCATTTCTTGAGGGCTCTGACCACTCGGCTCCCTGTAGCGTCTGAGCTTTGCCACCAGGCATTAAGCAATGTAACCAACATCTGGCAAGTGAGGTTCAGCCTCTCTCTCCTGACCTTCCCAGGGGAAGAACTGTCCATCTGATGTGTAGTATTTTCATAGCATGCTTTACATTTGAGTGTGTTAAGCCAGAAGCTTTGTGGTATGTTCTTAATATAGCAACTGTGTATGTACAGATAATTAAACTGATGAGAGCATCCAGAAAGACCAATATGCTTCAACTCCAAGCTCTTTAGGGGAGGGAGTATCTAATATTGCTGTATGTATGGAGAATCTAAGAGTGGAGTCAGCTCTCTTGACCATATCCCTAGGTATAAGTAAGGACAAAGAAGATGAATGCACAAAAGCCTATGCACCCATTATGCTTCTGAAGGCATCCCCCTTCCCCAGTCTCAGCACATAAGGATGTAACTCTCGTTAAGTTTAATTAGTTTCTCTGCACTCACAAATGGTGTGTAGGATAAAACAGGAAGATCTAATTCTATGCATCAGATCTAGCACTATGACTGATTTTATTTACTTTTATTGCCGTTAGATTGGCTAAAATCTGAACTAGCTTATCACGATTCATAAGATGGTCATGTAGGTTTTGCATGGTTTTCTTTCAATAAATGATTTTAGTGTGTTTAGAAAATGTGCTACAAAAATAAGCATTCACTTAGCTTATTAAATATTTTCAGCAATGAAGAAGTGACTTTGAGTCAGGATGGAAATAAACATCCTTATTCAGGAGAGATTTTTAAAAAGCAAACAGAACGTAAGAATGCAGCTAAGCTAGTATGTCTCAGGAAATTATTCTTCCTTTTCCACATCAGCAATAAGAGATCAAGAGCATTTCCAAGCACCAATTTCTGTAGGCTGGATGAAGGGAGATGGACATTTCTACAGTTGATTTGAAACTGGATGAACTAGAGCGCTTCAGAGGTTTACAGTCGAAAAGATAAATGGATTGTCTGAGCTGTCCAATTTCATTATGTGCCCTAGCCAAACTCTTTCTTTAATGTTTGATAGAATTATGATCAAATATTTCAAAATAAAAATGCTGACCTCTGTAGAAATTGTTGTTGACCTTGTCAAGGTAGCTTTAATGCTTAAAAAGAATACCAACAATCACCACTCAGTGATATAAAACTTCAACAGATGCTACCAAATCAAAATATATATAGAAGGCAGCTGGTTATTCACACTGGCCGAGCTCTTATCAAACCCTGTTGTCGGCTGAGTGTGAAATGGATTCCTGCCACAGAAAGTTGGCTCTGAAGCTCGCTTCATGTTCAAAGTTTGATTTGCCACATGTGATACAGTCGGATGATTTAAAACACAATTGACTTTCTTGCAGCAGTTGACTACCCTTTTTCAAAATTATACAGATCTCCAGAAACTGAAAGGCAAGTACACATGAAGACCCAAAATACTTTAAGCCAAACATTTATGATACAGATTATCTGTATTTGTCATGTTGGAAGCACTTTCTTAAACTAGGCCATATAACTTTCAACCCAGCACGCTGCACAGAATGCCATATCCGTGTCTTTTTTTCCTTTGCATTAAGACAGCAGTTTGAACCAAAGCCCTGTACACAAACCCTCTTAACTCCACAGCATGCGCAATTTGCATCTTGAGCTGCTTCAGTTTGTATTAATTTAGCACCAATCTCCAATTGGAGAGCTCCATCTAATCTGGTCTCTGTATCCATCACTGCTGTATGTTACGTACAAAGGAAGGTGAAAAATCCTCTGCAGACTCCAGTTCTGTGACAAAAGCATGAGATATAGTTAGTCTCACTAATATCTTTTCTTGCTTAAACTGATTACAGATAATGGCAATGAAATCCAAAATTCAGCCAGTGTCTCTGTTAGTATCTCTGTTGCAGGGGCAACTTCCACAGGTTAAATGCCTTTGTGTTGCAAAATGAGACAGTTTGACTCTTTGCAAGGATGAGGAAAAGAAGAAGAGTTGCCTGGCTACCCAGGCTTCTTCGAGGCCACTCAAAGATATCGAGGTGCAGGAGCATGCTAAAAGAACAGTTATACAAAGCAGAAAACCTGTAACCCAAGTAACAGCTGTGTAACGCCAATGTAACTCAGAAGGTCATCACATCCCTGCTTCACAGCAGGAAGCAAGTCTAGAGCAGCATTCCTTCCCCTCACCTAAGACAACTTAGAAGAACGAGACAACAGCTTGAGTTTCTCTTGTTTTTGGGGAGTCCACATCTAGGGACTGAACCCAAACCAGCACACAGCTCTGTTGCTTGGCCAGGTTGCAGTATCCTTCACCGTGGGACCAAACCCAGGAGAGGGGACAAAACCTCATGTTCTGCCCATTGGATTAAGACAGCATTGCGTGGGGCTGGCTGGCTGTGGCTGCAGCTGCGGCTAGGTGACAGGCAGAAAGGATGGGACATGCCATGCACATCTGAGCTGTGTCTTGTAATCTGTGCAAAATGTTGCTACAGAACCTGCTACCACATGAGCTAATTCTTCTAGTTTAGGAATATGTGAAATCTGGGTTTGTTTACCTGATTGTGACTACTGAGGGTCAATTTGGGACTTGGCTCATAAGGGAGGAAAATCAATGACTTTGCTGTGCTAGTAGAAGAAACAAGTCAGAACTTGCTCACTGGCTCATGGACTCTGCTGGTATCCAGTGGCTAAAATCTCTTCCCCTTGAATGAGGTGGACAGATCCATACTGACATCTAGAAGTGGTTCCTGGCCCAAGTTATCCCCCAAATGGTGCTCAGGCATTGTCTGGGAGAATATTAGCTCCCACAGGCCAGCACTGTGCAAATGGTGCTGCAGTCTGGAGACCACTCAAGTCCATGTTATTGCCCTCTTCAGGTTACTAGTACTGACATAGCCAGTGCTGCTAAACCATGGGGATCCAAGTGCCAAATATGCCCAGTCCCAGTTATCTGGAGATCAGGTGAACTGGGAGATGCTTAAGCCACTCTGACCTTGAAAATAGTGTTTTGCTTTGAAGCACAGATGCTTCTGTCTTCTGCTTATATGAAACCGATGGTCTTCAACCAGGGCAAAGTCCCCCTGCATGTGGGTATCTTCCTTCTGCTCTGCTGACCTGTTGCCTATATTCTTCTCATTTATACATAGAAATCTCATAGATGTTTCATGCAGAAGGAGATGGGAAGCTACTGCATAGATCATTAATAGGTTCAAGACATTGAGAATGATTTGAAGGGCTAGTGAATCTAGCCATCATAGCTAGGAATGCTTTTTCTTCTGCTCTGAGGGAACTGAATTTGCTTGAAAGTTGATTGTTTGGGTCCACGTAAGTGGGTACCTTTTTTGTAGCAGTCTTTCTGAGTTTGCGCCTCATAAGTTTGCTCTAAATTCCCTGAAAGCTCAAAGAAAATCTCAGTCAAAACTGTCAAATTTGGGATGTATTTTCATTAAAGCTGTATTAATCCACAGAATGCAGCTCCTGACAATACTATAAAACCTCCCACAGAGTTCAGAGTAGTCTCCTGAAAACATGGTATTTGCTAGAACAAACACATAGCAAAGCAAGCAGCCAGCCACGGTTGTCTTCAGGAGTGTCTGGTAAAGGACAAAACAGATTTGATGTTGTGTTAGGTATTGAGAGAAACCCAGAGAAAGATAATAGAGGAAGGATCTGTTTCCTCCAACCACCCAAAAAAAAATCTAGAAAGTTTAAATAAAGAGTAATAAAAGTTGCATGCACAAATTGACTCAGGGCAACTTTTTAACTTGCTTCAGTGATGTTTTCATGGCTGATTAGATGAGCCGGCAGTGACCTTGGCAGTGCTACAAAAGCAATTTTTACATCAGTCAGCATAAGGAATTCCACACTTTCCATCAAATCCCTCCTAAAAAGATGCCTGCTTGCCCTTGCAATCTGGGTTTGCTTCTGTGGTTGGCCAGATCTTCTCACTTGGTTCGTGCTCCTGGGCACTATTCAGTTGGAAAGGACTCGAGGGTGGCTGCATATGAGGTTACCCTGCACAATCTCTTTTACTGCCCAGAAAGATTACCCAGGGGGAATGTCAGGATTTTGACCACTTGCCTTTGATTCTCAGGCCTCTGGAAATCCCATGCAAAGGGCTGCTTGTGCCTGCACAGATCAGTGCTCTGGCATATGGGATGTACACTGGGAGACAGTCGACCTGGCACGGATGCTCCATGAAGGTGATGTGCATCTAGCCAGCACGTCCAGACTGCACAGCGCAGAGAGGCAGACTCTTGGGGGATCCCAGGCAGAAATACCTTACAGTGTGCTGTTCCTGCTGGCCCCCCAAGCAGCTGAGGCAGACCAGGACATCAGTCTTGAATGCCAGGCACAGCATCCTCTCCCTCTCCCCAGCCCTGCAGGAGTCAGCGATGCAGATTCCCACATGGCATGTGGTCTAAGCAGCCACCGAATCTCCTTGTGCTTCGAGTCTATGGATGAAAAAACACATGTACACAAAGCGGGGGCCAGCGACAAAACTCAGCTCATCCTTCTTCCATCTTCAGCCCATCAGCTGGCTCTCCCAGCTGTACATGCGGACATTAGCTGCTTCCAGCAGAGACAGAGAGGAGATGGAGCAGACAGAGGGCTAAGGGTGGAAAGAGGGAAGCGCTGAGGCTTTTGTCATGCATGAGAGAAAGGTATGAGCATGGAGCAGTGAAGACAGGCAGATTTCCCGTCCCAGCACCAGTAGCAGCTGGCTGGTCTCTTTGGATGCAGTCACCTGAAAATGCTGTTGGAGTCGCAGGATGATACAGAAGACAACAGAGAGGAATGGGGTCACTGGGCTTAGTGCAGACCCTGTCTGAACGGGGGAAGCGTGCAGCTGCCTCTGTGTCAGGCAAGAAGGGGAGGAGGGATGCTACAGACCCCAAAGTGTCTTTTTCCTCCCACCAACTGCTTCTCATTTTGGTTTTGACATGAATTTGCCATGCAGACTTGGCCAGCTCATGCTTTCTGCTTTCTCTGACTACAAAAATTTTTAAGCAGATTCACATTGCTAATAAGTAGGGGAATTAGAGAGTGTCAGCAATGGCTTCTGACTTAAGATATTGAGTGTCAGGTATTAGCTGAACCCAGAAACGCAGCTATCTGTGAATATTTCTAAGGCACCTTGTCAGTAGGGTGTTTCTAATCCTTTTACCAAACAGACTTTTTTAAAAATTTGGGGATTTTTTTGTCTTTGTCTCTCTGACCCTAATAAATCTTAATTCCCACAACTTGCGGGTGTTGACTTTCCAAGGAAAACATCGATGGCACTCTGTCACCACCCTCCACGTTCCCGAGGAGGCTGCTGGAGGCAAGTTTTCTCATTTTCCTATGTAAATGAAGAAAAGAGATTTTAGAAGCAACCACTGACTCTGGGAAAGAGGTGCTGCGTGTGCCAGCGTGAGCAACGCTCCTGCCGTCGGTCCCCGACACTGATAGACTTCAGCTGTTTCGTGATAAAAAATAAGGCATTCCCTCGCCAAGCATCTTGCATTTCAATGAATAATTTTTCACCCAACTACATCCCAGCCTGCTTTGATTATGTGCACTCCATATATTGACACAGTAATGCAGAGTTGAGGAATGGTGGATCTATCCCATAAGGGGAATTGCAAATCTGAAACCCCTAAGGCCCCAAGCCTTCAGCCTGAACAGTTTTGTACAATGTTATTATGCTGTATTCGGACGAGATGATAGCTGAAAGGGCTGTTATTTGGTATTTACATAACATTACTATGGAGTGACTTTGGATTTTTCTTTTCTTTGAAATGCGTAAAATGGGTTAAACAATCGGGTGACGGAGCTGTTGGCAGAGCCAATTTGACAAGAAGAGAATTGCGACTGAGTGACAGTTCAATGGCCCCTGGATGAGAGATTTTGGTGTTTCATGCACAAGCAAGCAGGGGCGGGAGGGAGTTACGGTCTGTAACTATCACGGGGTAATGTACTGCCTAATGCATATGGGTATACGCGTGCTGCTGGCCTTCAGCAGATAAGGCTGCTGGCCACTGAATAACCAACGCCTCAAGAAACAGAGTGGGAACACAAAGGGTCTATACGGGCATCTTTACTGCCCTTATCACTGTGGTGTTGGAGCATAGCTTGGTGGCGGCTGGTTTTAGCAGATGATCTAATTCAGCGAGGGCACCTGGAGTTTGCTTCATTAGCAAATGATAATAGTTGGCGGAGGGGAAGAATTGTGTGCGAATCACCATTTTGCACTTTTATTTCCTCCTGATTGCACTGCCCAAGGCTTGAGACAGATGAGAGCCACTGCTGGCTGATGAAGCAGTGTTGTACCCTGCCTGGCGGTACCACGCTGGGCATGGCCAAGGCAGGAATTACTCTGTATTCATGCAAAAAGCTCCTTTTTCCACCTCACCTCTCCCGCTGATGGATTGGCCACACCGCCCCCAGCCTACATTTCAACTCAAGCCACCAAAGAGATGTTTTTCAAATGTCCAACCTTTGAACATTTAGCAAAATTGGACCAAGCCAGCAAGATTCCAGAGGCTGGTTTGAACTAGACACACTTCACGGTCCATCCTGCAGACACCAAACCTGCTTGGAAACTTGCCGGACAGCATCTGCTATGTCTGCGCTCAGAAAGAAAATAGGTCGTGGCTCTCCGTCTGGGCTGGAAGCCACATGGCACAGCCATGTGTTCCTAGGGGTAAACTCCCTCTCTCCCCAAAACAGGGTGACCATCCTTGGGACTGTGTCTGGGCTGGGCTGTGCCCTGGTGGCTTTGGCTTGGAGGGTGCCAATGGACCAGCCTGCACCAACACGTGCTCACAGTTAAATAGAAATGGTTTGAGACAGCCCTGGAGCCTGTGCCTGACCACAGCTGGTTTATCAGCACAAAATTAGTGCAGGCTGAGCTCAGGTACTGCAAACAGTCTTTAGCATTGCAGCACTTGGCATAGCAGTGTCTCATCTCTATATTCTCATGATACATCTCGCTGCAAGTCCCTCCAGCAAGGAAACAGCGGATGGTAGCAGTCTTTTTAATCTAATGAAACGAGGCATTGCTAAGTGTGATCTAGTTACCTGGTTCCCACAGTTCAGCATGTCTCTGTGCTGGATGGATTCAGGTGGCGCACGTTTGTCCATATGTTGAAACCATTCATTTCCCAGAAACCTTCTGCCACAGAGAATTAGGGAAAAGCTATGAAATGGGGGAGGGGAAATAGATAGGCTTGTTTGACAGTTAATAAAACAATAAAATATACTTTGTGTGTGCCTGCGTTTCTAGGGACGTACCAGCAGCTGCTAATACCATGTCATCTGTTTTTTATTCATGGCACTGCTGGACTGTGGATAGATAATCTCTCTCTATAACTCACTCATTTCTAAGCATAATGGGAAGCTGTCACTGAAAAACATGCTTCTCTGCCAAAAGTGGGCAGCCTGTCTTTCCACTGGGGAAACACATGACTCTGGAGTTCCTCAGGCTACTCAAATCCCAGTAACGTTGTCTTTTAATTATATTGAATATTTAATACTGGAATGCTTGTGTTTCTGCTGTATTTTCCATGATGACTGACAGAATGATCTGCTCAAGCTACAGAGAAATCCTTGCACTTCTCTGATTTTGCTGGTTGAGATAGGCAGATGTTTACTCCCCAGACACTGAGCAAGCTGAGGCGCCCGTGGCTCGGTGAGATGAGCTCCCAGTTGTACCCATAGTGGTACTTGGGCTGCCTGGTTTGCAGCTCCCAAGGAGAGCCTCCTCGGACGGCAGCACTGCCCTCCCAGAGCAGGATTTGGCTGAGTCAGGTTAGATATTTACGGTGTTGATCCTCAGATGAGTCTACCACCAAGCCCTCTTGGAGAGAAACAGATATTTGTAGGACTTTGGGCCTGTTTTAGGATGAGGCGAGTTGCCCCTAGAAGCTTCCCCAAGGCTACAAGGGGATTCTTCTCCCCAGAAGCCCTCTTCATCTTCCTCCCATCCTGTGGCCAGCAGACACCCATAACACAGCAGTATCGTCACTAAACCTGTGTGACAACGGCCATGTCTAGTGTTGGGAAGTACCGAAATGGGTTTTGCATGTCACCTTGTGTAGCAAAGCCTTGTTCTGCATCACCTACATCTCACCTCCTCCTTTTCCTCTCTCCAGCACTGGGGAGGTCTCCTGTAAGCAGATCCAAGCCTGTTCCCCCAGTGGGTCCAGCAGCCCATGTTAGTGGGGTCACAATAATGAGAACGCATCCAATAAATACATGAAAGAGCTGTGATACTCGGGGTTTTTCGACATTGAATCAGTATGACCCATCCCTCATGCAGCCTCCATCTCCCCTTCCCAAGGCACTCTGGGGGCTGCCCTTCTCCTCCCCACTTGCCTTTAGTTCTTGCCGTGCTCTGCCATTATTCAGGAAAGTTGACTTCAGGTCTAATTAGGAAGAGACACCTGTACAGAGTGCACCTGTATATAGTGTCTCTGTATAAAGATAAGCACAGTGCATGGAAGAGGGACTCATCCCCTGTGGTTAATTCGTCAGTGCTGAATGCCTCTTAAAATAGCGCCAAGGAGATAAAGACAGAGCCTGGGCATTGCATGCACTGAAGTTGTCTTGGTGTGGTTCCCTCTAGCGCAGGCTGTGCCTGCAGCCCAGGGTATGGGAGGCTCTTCTTTAAGCAACAGGGAAATGCAGGGAGGCAGCCCTGGGAGTGTCAGCCAGCTGTGATCCCACCGTACCTTCTTGGCACTGTCTTTGGTGCCTTTGCAGAGGCTTTCTTGGTGCAGGTTCAAGTCACAGAGCTGCTATTGAGGCTCAGTTCCCTGCCACCTCCCGACACCACTAATAAAGCTCCCCCTTTCCTCTAAGTCATTATTTGAACAAACTTATGTTGTTTTAGAGGGGAGGGAGGGAATGAGTTAACTGCTTCAAGGCTGCAGGAGCTGGGGTTGCAGAAGAGCCTCGACCATGTGCTCACTGTGCTCCTCGCTGCTGAGGCAGAGGTGCTTTGCGGTTGCAGAGCATTCCGCAGCATTTCAGATAAACCTCTCAGGCATGGCCCAGGGCACAGTGAAGGGTGTCTGGGTCATTCTGCTAATAAGGAGGCAGCCCCTAATGAGTCCATCTCTGCTCTCCTGCCTCTCTAAGAGGGAAGGGAGGGGAAGGAGTGCTCTCTAAGAGGGAAGGGAGGGAAGGGAGTGCTCCCAAGTCAGGTTTGTCTTCACAGAAGAGTTGCCTACTCTACAGATGACCAGGAATCCCCTGGATGATGCATTGATGCCATCATGCCTGGCAGGTGGATCCATTGACCCAGTGTTGAGGTATTAAGTTTTGTGGAAAGTGTCATGTTTGCAAGTCCAGAGAGTCTAGGCTGCAAAGTGTTGCTTGTCCCAGGCTGGAGTAGGAGTTGAGGAGTACAGGTAGGGGTCCAGAGCTGTGAAAGCACTCAGCTCACTGCCATGCAGAAAAGCCTCAGGGACAGTGTCTTTGGCTATGAAATGGCTGGTGTGTGTGCCAGAGACTCCACTATATGGGAGCATGGGTCTCTCAGCCCTTCCTCCTGGCAGGGAGAGGAGCGCTCACCAGGAGCAGGCTCTTCTCCCCCAGGGCCACAGCTCCAGTGTTGCTGGGACAACAACCGTGGCCCTGCTGATTTCTCTAGTAAAAATAACAGTTGACTTACAGTGCATTGTTCTTCACGTGCATTTTTGCAAAGAGGGTCCTGTAGTGGGAGGGAGCAGCAGGGGAAATCCTGGCTGAATAACGTTGCTCTGACAACCCACGCCCATCAGCAAAGCATGCTCAGCCCTCGCTGCTCCAGCTGAAGGATTTCTGCTGGTGTACCCTGTCCCATGTTCAGGCCAGCCAGCTGCAGCTCTGACATGCTCCCCCAGGATGCTTTTTCTGATGCAGGTTACATGGAGGATGCCAGGAAGGTGTAGGTAGGAAGGAGATGAAGAACAGCAGATGAAGAGGGGTCTCAGCAGCTGCCCGGGCAGCTCACAGTGCACCACGGTCCAGCTCTGCAGCTCTGCAGCATTGAGGTTCAGTTTCTAGTTTGAATGCCAGCTGTTATTCCTGATTTATGCCTGTAGGATTCACAAGCTATCTTGCTGACCGTCCCACTCTATTGGATGTAGAAAGTCCTAGGCCCACTTTCTATTGATTTCCCTGGTCTCAGAGACCAGTCCCCATCTTCTTCAATGTGTCTGTGATGGAAGTTTTATTAATGCAAAATGAATATCCCTCTGGAAAATGAAGTCCAGAAATTAATAATGAATTAAAACAACTTGCCACAGGCATTGCTAATGAGCTCTTATTCTGCGCGGCTTACATGAAAGGAGGTCATTGCTCAGCCGTTCCCATTGCGAACAGCAAGCAGATTAACCATTAACATTGAGCATGTGGGTCTCTCGAGACAGCAGGACGGGCGGCAGCTTGGCTTGTGCCTGGCAGGGTTTTTCTGCCCTTACCCCTGCTGTGCAGGTTTGTCTTGGGGAGTCTTTGCTACCTGAAGACACCTTCCTCCTCTCCCCTCCAATGACTCAGATTGCCCATCTGTGTTGGGAGGATACAGGACTCATCCCACTGGAAAGGACAATAACCTTGCAGAGCTTAAGCGGAGAGTGGAAAGTAATCTTGGAGGGGACTAGCTGGGCTTAACTTCACCACTGTAAGCCTCTTCAAGGATACCGGCCCAGTAACTAACCTGGCACCGCTCCAGTGCTGGGTCTGCATCTATTGTTCTTTTCCCTTATCTTGCAAGGCAAAGGGTTATCCTCCCTTTTATCTGCTACCGCAGGCTTTGGAGGAGGCCCAGGCAAGGGCAGTGGAGACCGTGCCCCTGCCGAGCCCCAGGGGCAGGAGGGAGGCTGTGCTGGGGGAGGAGCAGCCGCCACGAGGCATTAGAGAAGGGAAGGATGTATCAACATTCTGACCACTTCTCCACAGCTTTTTCAGCAGCCAGGTCTTGCTCAGCAGAGATAAGGAGGCAATACATTGCATTTACCCATCTTGCCTGGGGAGGGTGGCAGAAGGCAGGTGCTTTCAGGTGCTGCTCCTCACTCGATGTCTGAGGATGAATGCAGCAGTGCATGGGGCAAAGGACGCTGGGCACCATTTCTCCATGATGTGGCTGGACATCAGAAGGGGATTTTACCCCTTGTCCAGTGACCCTTGTGACAGTGCTGGCTGGCTGAATCCGAGGGACCCATCACTTCCCCATTTCCACAGGCAGCCTGTTTCACATCAGCCATTTATTGCTCTGTTCTGCTTTCTTGCGAAATATGAAAGCTCAACCTATCCCCTCCAAGTGCTTAAACCAGGCTTGCGAAAATGCTGCTGTGTTTGAGGCATGCTTTTTCACCACCCTTCCCCACCTTTGCCCTCTCAGGTGGGACACCCAGCAAGGCTGGCTGATGTCTTGCTTCCTTGCTTGGCAGCACAATTGCCCATTTATCAAATAACTGAGTCACCCCAGACCACTGGGAGCCAGGCAGTGCCAGCCACACAGCGCCGCGCCTGCAATGTATGCTGTCGTGGGAATGCCCAGATTCACCTCCACCAACTGCCCCCACCAGTGGCCCTGGTCAGAGAGGGGTCAGTCCCCTACACCCATCACTGGCCATGCATTCCCACCCCTCCTCCTGTGGAAGCGCTGGGCTGGGAAGAAATCCCTTTCTGGTGCAGAAAGAGTTTGGCCCAACAGGGAGAGAAAGGAGCAGGAAGGCTTGGGCAGGAGTGGGGGAAAAGCAAGACTTACGCTCTCAGACTGCACCTTGACAGGCACAAAACCCCCTTCCTCTCTCTCCTTCACAAGTTTGTGTTTGTTTGTCTGTTGTTAAACTGAAAACTCATCTAATGCCCCGAGTAAGTACATGCACAGAGCCTATGTATCTCTGAATTCACATGGCAGTCTTACCATCCTCTTCATCACAGTATCTGGGCACCTCATAAGCCAGACTGCAGCTTGTCCTTAAAAAGCTCTGGCAAAGGGAGGTTCATCTTATAGGAGACAGGAGTGCTGAGAATGTCCATCCCACTCAGCACAATGCCAGGACAGAAGTATCTGAGGAGTTTTCAAAGAGACTGGTGTAGCTGGTGTGCTCATTGCTTGCATCCCTGAAGGGACTCAAGGGGACAAAGGACATGACCATAGACCCACACCTTGTCTGCTCAGCTCTGAGTGCCATTCAGGAGCTGGTTCAGGAGTCTGGGAAAGGCAATGCAGCAGGTAGCGTAGACATAGCAGAGACTCCAATGGTTGTGCCTGAGAAGTCTGACCTGGGAATTAAAATGAAGCTTGTTGCATCCCACCTATTTGTTATCTGCCAGGCTGTTCTTCCTACACAGCAACTTATCTCATATTCGGAGGCTGCTTTAAGCTAGTGCTGCATTTAGGCATGGCTATTGCTTCTTTCTTTGCTGGCATGACCTAGAAACCACCCTTGCGTTGGGTGCACAGACAAGGAGCAGTATGGATGTTGCTGGTAACTGCCTTGGGATGTAGCAGGCAGACGGGTGGGTGGAGGACGGCATAACATGCACATGAATGCCAGGGAAGTGTTTCAGGCTTTGCTCAGCTGTGTCAGGTACTAGGACAGTGCTGGGTTTAGGACCATTTTTAGAGAGCGGTTGAGAGTCTTATGAATCTATTTGGAAATTAAGTACAAATCGAGTTTTTTTTAAACACAAGCTGTGTTTGTATTTACAGGACAGGACAGTCAATTAGGACAGCAGGGTTCTCAGGTCCCCACCACTCATTTTCTGTACAGCATCATCATTTCATCTCCATTTAACAACAGGTTCACGTCTGGAGTAACTGACTCAGCTGCTTGGCAGACTCATTGGGGCAGTCAAGCCTGCAGACAGCTTTATTTTCACTGAGGCTTGCAACACAGAGATTTGTAGACCAAATCCTTAGGAGCAGTCACCAGGGAACACAGCTGGGATCTCTGACCCCAGCTGTGCCAGTGCTGCTGTGACCATTACAGCTCTGGGATCTGGGGCTATTACAGGCTGTGGGATCACAGGTTGCATCTACCTAGATCCTTTGTACCCATGTTTCCTACCAGTGATAGGACAAGAGCTCTGTTATGGCCAAGACTTCAGTAGTCTGGTATGAAACACAGGAGCTCAGCAGAGGTGGTGAAAATTCACAGAGGGAGAAGGACACGTTAGACTTAAAAGTCAAATAAGACTTTGCAGAAAAGGCAGAATTGCCCCATGGTAGTAATGTACCATCCTCTGTATGGGGTGAACAGCTTCTCTGAGCTTGGCTTTTACAGTCTTACAAAGGGTATTTTGAAAGTGTGTGTTACTTTCCTTTCTTTCCTTCCAAGTGCCTAAATTTGAGGACACATCCTTATCCATAAATGACAAGCAATACTGAATGGGAAACTATTTTGTTCTGTCATTTACTTCTCATTTGGTCCTGTCACATCCTATCTTTTGGCACTATGTATTTTCTTAGTGTTATGAGCGTATATCTGTGCTGTGTGTGTGAGAGCGGGTGTCTGAAATGTGTTTGCAAAGGTCCTTGATAAAAAGCTTTAACAACTGAAATTATCAGAGAGGCATGAGTGCGCTGGTCATGGTAGATCTGAACACTGGCAGGTGGCAGGTCATCTGTCTGCAGAGACATTAAACACTGAAGAGGTCAGAATCGCCAGGTTTTTAGTATTTACCTAGGAGGGAAACTACTGCTTATTTCAAGGAGCTAATGTTGCTTAAGCTTTAGCTTGAACACCAGAGGGAACATAAAACCAATGGCAGTGGAATACCTTCAAGGATAGCATTTCCCTCCAGAAGCACAGTTCAGTTATATCCAAGTTCTCCTCATTAATCACTTTCTTCCGTTCTTGTTTTCCAGCCAAAGCTTTTGGCCAAGGAGTTGCTTGACTTGGTGGCATCTCATTTCAACCTGAAGGAGAAGGAGTACTTTGGAATTGCATTCACAGATGAAACGTAAGTGCGAGGAATTAAAGACCTAAGAGGCAACTCTTAGATCACAGGAAATCTTGGTGGAGTTTTATCCTAAGCAAAATGACCAGCGTAGAATACCTGCGTACCCCAAGGTCCTAGACCAAGGTCTAGGAGCCATGGGCCTCACATCAGAGTCTGTCCTGCACTGCCTCTTCTTCAGAGGGCTTAAGGCCTCTCATGGCACGTTAAGCATGGCCGGAGGTGTACAAAGGCAGTAACAATCCCTTCCTAATCCCATGTTCAAAGAGTTGGTGTCATTTGACATTGGACTTAAGAACCACTCACTCGTTCGAAATTATTATAGATTGGTGGAAATGTTCAATTAAAATGTTAATCTTTTTATTCACTCAAGCAGGTTTAAAAGTAATCATAGAATCATAGAATGGTTTGTGTTGGAAGGGACCTTACAGATCTCCTTTTCCCAACCCCCCTGCTGTGGGCAGGGACATCTTGCACTAGACCAGATTGCACAAAGCCCCATCCAACCTGGTCTTGAACACTTCCAGGGAGGGGCCATCTACAACTTCTCTGGGCAACCTGTGCCAGTGCCTCACCATCCTCAGAGTGAAGAATTTCTTCCTTATATCTAATCTAAATCTACCCTCTTTCAATTTGAAGCCATTAGCCTTTGTCCTATCACTACATGCCCTTGTAAAAAGTCCCTCTCCAGCTTTCTTGTAGGTCCCCTTCAGGTACTGGAAGGCTGCAATAAGGTGTCCCTGGAGCTAAATTATTTCAAGGGGAAAAAAAAAAAAAAGACAAAATTACTCTATTATTTCTGATGTTTTAGATCCCAGATTAGACTTTCTTTAAAAAGGGAAAGAAGAAAGCGTGGGAAAGGAAGGGATTGCCAAATTTAACGTGAACGAAAAGCGTTTATAAATATAAAATTTCCATTATAGAAGGGATTTGACCTTACCAGGAATCACACAACAGCCTTATGGCTGAGCTAAACCAAAGGATGCGACCCTGACACTGCAGTCACCTCAGGCAATGTTGGTTGTTCACCTTGAACCCCAGCTCCCAGGGTCCTAGTATTACCACAAAATTTGAGGTTTTGTCTCAAGACAAGCCATTTCTACCCCCTGTTTAAAATGCAAGTATAAAATTAGCACTGGAGAAACATTGAAGGTCTGCCAAATGCTATGATTAGTCCTAGACTTTGACCTCTCTGCTACTGCACAGTCTCTGCTACTTTTTTCCAGCTGCCTGTTTTCTCTCTGTAGTTAGACTGTCCTCGACATATGGACTGTGTCTTGTATGCGCGCCCCCCATACTCCACCTTGGTTTGCAATAGGTGGGGGGGTTGTATATTAATCAGGAAGAGGCTTCCTGCACCTATATTGTTTTAAAAAAACGAGATTTTCAAGCCAATGCTGTGTTCACAGAACAGCTGAGTCAGCAGTATTGCTGTCATGAGCCAGCTCTGCTCTCCTGCTGAAGTGGCAGGGAAATGTAAATTATCTGCTGGAATAATGATTCGGGATCGGGTAATCAGAGGCTGCTGGATAATTGCACAAACATATCCACATTCATCTCAGCAGCGATCGCCCCTCTAGAGCCAGTTCCTTTGGCAAGCGCCTGCCTTGGGCAGCCTGAGGCCATCTCAGGACAGAGCTCCCAGGATGGAGGAACGCTCAGCATCAGGCACGTGCAGAAGCAGGACCCGAATCAGAGGAGATCCCAGAATCCATCCCATCTCACTGACGTGAGCAGCTCAGCCCTGTAGGGGATCTCCAACCCAACACAAATTAATGAGACTGGTCCTCAAAGGAGGAACAGCAGGAGGCACTGGAAATTTATAAAGCAGGAGGAAGAAATTGCTCCTCACCAAGGCGTTACTTCTTATTGGAGAGAGCAAGTTACTCAGTGAGTGCTGCCTGAGGGGTGCAGGAAAGCCATGCAGGGAAGCCAAAGCAGGCTCAGAGATGAAAATGTTCCCTTAACAGTCCTAACAGCACAGGTTAAAAACAAGAAACACATCAGACTGCAACCAGATAGCAGCTGAGCAAGTCCCAGCTCTCAGCTCAGCTGAGTGGGCACAGGGCTCCCCTGGGAGTGCAAGGGAAGCTAATGAGGAGGTGTCAGCAATTAGAGAGAGCCCAGCCTCCCCTGGGGCTTCCAGGTTTAACACGGGGCGGCGTGAGCAATGGGTTAGCAATGGGAGGAAGCGCGAGAGGCTGACAGAGGCTGTCGAGGCAGTGCTCAAAGATGCACAGCAGATGCAGATGGATACACACTGTCTAGACAGGATTTCAAAGGGTGAGGTGATGGCATCCACTCACTTGGGCACCTTCTTGACCTGTAGTCAAGATGGGGCAGGGTGCATTTTAGGAGATGCTCAGCCAGCCCAGATGAAAGATTTGGGGACACCCTCATTAAATCTAGTAAATGCAACCCAGAAACATGCCAGTAAGTCCTAGCTGATATGAAGCTTGGTCTGCAGCCCTTCTGCTGTCCCACAGTGAGTCTGACCTTTGCACTGAGGCTTCTTCAGTGCTGTGAAAATAACCTTGACAAAAATATTTCCTCTTCAGTTGTAAAAAGCTTTGAATAGAGTTGGCATGAACAGCGATTGTTTTATTTGACTGAACACAGCCAAAAAATATACTTGAGGGGTTGGACTGGGTCTTGGAAATAGATGCCCCATGTTACCTTCAGAAAATAAACTGGGCTGTGTGTACCACAGATCTTAACCTGCAATGTGACATGGAAGTTTAAAAAAACCCCTTTCTTCAAAAAGTAGGAAAAACAGTCTCTTAATGTGTTTGCAGAGCACCTAACGCAGCCCTATAGCTGATACAGACCAGGCACACAAAAAGAAACCCTTTAATTCTGTGAAATCCCCTCAGGGATTTCCTTCTCTTCACTGAGTTTCCATGTGCCTTACTTGAAGGGAACTCATAACCAGCTAAAACAGAACAAGCCTGGTTCATAAATGTAGTCTGGGGTTGGCTAAATTGCAAGTTTAGAAAGAAGAAAAGCCACTAAAGTATTAAATCAATTCTTCTATTGAAGAGTAAAAGCTCTATGAGAGTAATTTATTTAGAAATGATTTGGACTGGGGATTTCCATTCATTAGTTGTGCTCTATCATGACAACCTAAGAAGAAAATCAATAGGAACAACCTTTGCGTTGGCAACTTAATAGTTTCTTGTGATAATATAGGGTCATTACTGCATTCAGCGTGACTAAAATTAGATTGTCAGACTATTATGGAGGGGAGAATAACGCCTCCTATTTTAATGATCATAGGAACACTTTATGGTGTGAGCCATTAACTGCGGGAGAGCACAGGTCAAAAGGGTGTCCCTGTACAGCACGTGAGGCAAAGCTTCACATGAAGCTGGAAGAGCTATATGCTGTTTGATTAGGAGTGAAAAGGAATGGGGAAAGGGCATTTTTTTTTTAGTTTAGCTGATTATGAATCTCCGCTAACCGCCCTTTCCCTTGGCATCAGCTTTCCCAGCATTCACTGAGAGCAAGTGGTCAGGATTACCCTTCTGTTTGCTGCAGACGCCCCATCTGGGCCACGGGCAGGTTTTCCACCTCCTTTACTTGTCCTTAGACATGAGTCACCTGCTCCATGGAGAACTACCAACTTTTGCATTCCACAGCTCCCCCTCTCTGTGGGTCCAACCAAAAGCTCATCCAAACCCTTTTGCTCCCTTGCCAGAGGAGAACCTGCAGAGCAGCTTCTTCAGCTAGCTAATATATAGGATAAAAACTGCAAGGCATTGAGGCCCCCATTATTTGTGTTACACTTGTGCTAGAGAGTGTACTAACGTGATAAGGTAGTGACAGAGTGTGCCCTTGCTCAGCCCAGGATCCTATGGCTTATGGATCCCGTGGATGGCAAGGGAAGAGCAGGGTACCACTCTTCCCTGGAAAACTCTCTCATCTCTGGGAACTGGGGGGAAGCCTATTTCCACCCTGCAGCCATGTGGCAGGGCCAAAATGAGGCCAGGTGTCCGCGGCCCCTCCCCCCCCCCCCCCAGCCAGTCCAATGGAGGGTGCAGCTTTCAGAATAATGTTCCGCTCTGGCGATAGACCAGTTCCTTTGTCACCAAGTCCACCGTTTTGCAATATCTGTACAGTTAAACTCACATAGCTCCTTGAGCTTTGCAACCCCTTCAAAAGTATTTTTGTTGAAGATTAAGACCTTAAAAGAGAAAATCTGTGAGCTTAAGGTTTTTTTTGTTTCTGTTGTGATTGATGGAAACGTAAAATAGTTTATATGGTTTCTATTATGTGAATTGGTCATTCTCAATGTCCATTCAATTCAACATGAGTTTGACACTGAAGGGGCGTGAGTTGGTTTATTGTTCCAAATACCTTTATAATACAAATCAATGTGGATCCACTTTTCAGAAAACTGGACACTAACCAGTAAAACTGTATAAACAGAACCACCTGGAGGCAAAATATTCATTGATGTACCACTCTTTACTGAAAGCCCTGATAAAAGAAAACAGAACCTCTCCTTGCAATTGACAATATGAACCCTGGGCACCAAAATCCATACTCAGTCTGTAACCTAAATGGACTCAGTTTCTTTTTCTAAAAGTGATTATGTATTTGTTATTGACACACCAGTTTAACTGCCAACATGAGTACAACCAACAGAGAAAAATGATCTGGCTTCCAATATTCAACCTCCCTATAGGTCACCCAAAACTGTTTGCACCATTATTTGTGAATACACTGATAAATACCTAAATGAACAAATCAATGGTGATAATGAAACAAAAGCTACTTTGTGTCTCTAAATTGAACCGTGAAGGAAATCCAGCTAGACATGGGCACGTATGAATGGGATCCCAGTGCAAGCTGCTTAAATTGGTCCATTAAAACTGTCAGGATTACTACATGCCTAGGGTTATATGCCCATACTTTTCTCGTCTTACATGGGATTGTGCTCCATGAATAGTTCTGCTGAAGACAGGAAGACGGCTTGCAGAGCAAAGCGTTTTGTGGTGTAACGGCATTGGAGTTTGGCTCCCCGATAGACCACATTCACAGGCGGATGCCAGTGATTGTTCACTGCTGCTGTTCTCTACATGCCACACATGCACGCTTGAAAACAAAGAGTTAGGTGACAATCTGCAGTGCAGAAGCCCTCGGTGATGAAAGATTGTAAGTGGTAATTGAGTACAGTGAGCAGTTAGCTCCTGGCAGTGATTTAAGTGACCTTCCTCCCCTGAAGGAGCTTTGGATTTAAGCTCCATGCAGATGAGAGTAATGAAACTCTTCAACCCAAAAACTCGGTGGCAATTAAATGTTATGCAGTACGCACAACTGTGTACGCGTGCGACATAAATGTGTAACCTGGTATGCATACGTATATGCATATATTCTTTTTGTACTGATTATATCAACCAGTTTCTCAAGTTAAAATGCAGCGAGAATGAAAAGAGCAAGTCTTTTCAAAATGAGAAATACCTTGAAGTGAATTATTGTTCTGTGCACCATGGCTTCTCAACCCTTCGTTGTACACATTAGGCAAACCCAGACATTTCTGTTGAATAAACATAGAGGTAGGCAGTAAGTCCATTGTCAACAAATCGGTCTCGGTGGGAACCAGTGTGTAATGCCATCAGCTGCTGGTGGCTGCTACTTTGGTGATACAAATGCAGCTGGACAGGTTCAGGATAGAATGTCAGGCTTAGTGTGGCTTTTCCTTGCTCTGACAGTGTTTCGTTGGCCTACATGATTAAATGCTCGTTTTGTACTTTGGCTAGGAATGGGTAAGCATGTCTAGTTTCAATCCCCATGCATACTGTGGCCTTCACAGTTAATTTCAGCCTTCCTGAGTCCTGTTGAAAGAAACATAACAGCACTTCAGGACAAAAAAAAAAAAAAAAAAGAAAAAGGACAAATTTCAAGAAGGGGGATGCAGCGGGAAATGTGGACACCTCTAATTTTTGGGTGCCCAGGCTGAGAATCTTTCAATAGGGCTTATTTTCTGACAGCCTGGAGCACCTGTCTTCTAGAAACCAAGCCTTCTTAAAGTACATATCTGTGCTGAACAACAGGGCACGTTGCAGGGATCCCACACTAGCACTGGGCGACCGCATCCCAGCAGCAGAAATGATGGAAGGAGACCCCATCGTGCTGCATGCCCAGCTACACAGCCTGCCGAGAGCAAGACCAGTTAGCCCATACACCTGGCCCCGTTAACACTGCCATCCTCACCCCTGATCCCGGGCAGTATCACTGCACAGCACTGTCCTAGGCTGGACAGACTTGCCCTCAGCCCGTGTACTGCAATAGAGATATATGAAATGACTGGTTGGGCTTGAAAATCTGCATTATGTCACCCCTTTCCAATAGCCACGCTGCTGGTAAGTCTGTGCCCCTAAGACACAGTTCAGGCTGCCCTTTACCTAGAGAAAAACAAATAGAGCAAAAACTTATTTAAAAACTTTATCTAGAGAAAGAACTGACTAAAAGTTAAAATATCTTGGAGAGAAACACACAGGTGTCTAGAGCAGGGGATAAAAAAGGTTTTCATTCTTTTTGTACACCAAAAGATGTCCAGGATGAGTTTGAAAAGTCCCCAACTCCACATGTATCACTTGTAGCTAGTTGAGACTTGGTACTCTTGCAAAATAGATGCAAAGGCTGTTTATAAATGTCTGATCCTGAACCCACTGGAGTGATGAGTGGAGCTCACAAGTAATTTTGAATCCCTTAGACAGTGCAAAGCAGGGTGCTGCGCTGAGGTGAGCGTGCACGATGTCCCAGCTGATCTCCAGGGCAGCCCAGAGCTGCCTGGGCTTGAAGGCCCGCGAGCTGCCCATCCTCTTCTGCATCTACATAAGCCAGGGCAGCCGTACAGAAATTCAGATTGAACCCAGGTGATTCAAAGCCTCCTGAAATTGCTACTTTCCCCTTTATTTATTTTTCTAGAAAAGATGGAGTCGGGGAGCTATAAATCCGGTTAAATTGCTAAATAGATGTTGTTGCTTACTTTCCAAAGGGGCTTCTCAGTTGCCCAAAGCACATGCGCTGCTAAGGAGTAACGGGCAGACCCTTGTGAAAGCCGAGTATGTTTGCTGACAGGGTACATTGCTAAGGCTTGTGGCAACCCTAGAAGTTAATTTAATGCTTTTTTTTAAACCAAGCTTTTTTTTTTTTGCTTTTTTTTTTTTCTTTTTAGTGGAATGAAGAATTATTCTTGAGGATTAGCATGAGCTGGTGAATAGTCACTGGAACAGAGCTCAGGACATCTGAGTTCCATTTCCTGCTTTATTTGCTGCAAGATTCTCCCCAAAATCACTTCAATTCTCTCTCCCCTTGCTTGTCTAGACAGCAGAGTGCTGAAGGCATGGGCTGCCTCTCCCTCTGGGTGAAATCTGGTCTGACTGAAATCAATAGCAAAACGCTCACAGGATGCAGCCCTAGCATCACTGAAGGCAATGGCAAAATTCCCGCTGACTTCAGTGGGGCCTGAATTTTACCCTACGTATTTCCACAGTGCCTAATTTAACAGGGCCTTTATCTCAGCTGGGGAGTGAGATGCCCCTGTAATACAAATCATGGTATTTATAAAATACCTTTCACGCACACACAGCACTCTACAATGTGGTGAACGTGACAAAGAACAGAGCTCCTGCCCAGGAAAGCTTCCAGCAGCAAGGCACAAATGGATAAATTATAGGAGAAAATAATAGCGACAGGTACCATCTAGGCAAAAGAAAAGCAGCATGTGGTAATTGGAGCTGGAATGCTTCATGGAGCAGCTGTTTTTCAGGAGCTCTCTGAAGGAGGAAAACCGAAGGCTGGGCAAATCTAGAGAGGCTATTGCAGCCATGTGGGTGGTAAGTAAACTGTCTGAGGCTGTAGAGTCAGGTTTAGCCTTGAGTGAAATATTGCAAGCGTTGTGGAAACTCTTAACAATAAGGATTTCTAATGAAAATCTTGACAGACTTTTAATGATACAACTGCACCAGGGGGTTGTAATAAAAAGGTGAAGCTCATAACATTTTGGGCTGTCCTGCCTGCTCGGTGCTGCCAGCTTTCACCCTGACAGATTGAACTTTAGCAGTTTGATTCCCAGACTGAAATGTTGCCAGGATGATATCGCCTCCACTCCTCAAACATTTACCGTGTGTTTTTCAAATATCATGCAATAGCCGAGGGCAAATAGCATACGCTTCAGTTCGTCTTTTGTAACACCTCAGACCTCATTGCAATGAGTAGCGAGAAACCTCTTCAGTGCCGGGCTCAAAACTGTCTCTTCTCTTGCCAGGGGACACTTGAACTGGCTTCAGCTGGACCGCCGAGTGCTGGAACATGACTTCCCCAAAAAGTCAGGACCAGTTGTTTTGTACTTTTGTGTCAGGTAAGTGCGTGATGGCAAGCCCTTCCCATGGGATACAGCTACAGACAACCTGTTCCCCAGAGGCCAGGAAATGAGGCTGTCGGTTTCTCACGCTGTAGAAACACCTGTGGACAAACACACACTTTTACAGAGGTTTCTTTTGAGCTCCTTGGCTTTGAAAACTCTTCTCACACAAGTGTAAATAAGTAGTAGCCACACTAACACTCATAGCTGCTCACAGAGAAACCTTGTATGAGGGCAAGATCACACGTTATGCCTTTACATTTTTATTTGTGGGTTTTGAACTCCTGGAAAGCCCAAGCTGGGTAGGGCTGCAGAACAAAGACCTCTTTCTGCCAGGATAACCAACCTGGGCCAGCCACCTGGAGGGAAAACACTTGCTTCCTCACCGGCGAGCCATATGTTTCCTCTGGATTGTGCCCAGGGTGTGCATTATGTCAGGGACCAAATTAATCCCAGTATAACTCTGTCGTATTTGCCTTCTGGACTTAACAATGTAACGGTATAATGGATTACCCGCAAAGAGCAAATGATGGCATTTTATGGCAACCAGTTGGCTTCTGCATGGGCATGGAATATATTCATAGACTGGACTAGACCAAACTAGAAAGGTTTTAATGAAGATGATGGCAGTTTGGGAGAATTTCTCTTCATCTGGGAATTTTGCAAGGAACTGTTAGTGTTTGGAAGCCGCTAGAAGCTGCCGGTGCTCTTGTGTACACAGTGTCTTTGCCTCCAAGGGAGATATTTTCTGAGAAGACAAATTTGCTCTTGCAGCTTTAAAACACCCAGAGAGAGGCTGGGGGTTGGGATGGCATATGTACAAAATTAAGTTGAGGGTTTTGACTTACTTTTAATGGATAGCTCATGTCTAGAACTAGCCAGTGCAGTGTTAGTGTGTCTTTTTCTGTTAGCCTTTCCACTCCAGTGTTATATTACAT
This sequence comes from Aptenodytes forsteri, assembly GCF_000699145.1. Classification (NCBI taxonomy): domain Eukaryota; kingdom Metazoa; phylum Chordata; class Aves; order Sphenisciformes; family Spheniscidae; genus Aptenodytes; species Aptenodytes forsteri. The sequence goes on along the minus strand of NW_008796041.1, from coordinate 2,054,719 downwards.
CTGACATCACTCTCATTCATTCCATAGTACCCACAAAAAATGAAGACCTACTTTTGAGTTTCTTCCCCTGAGTGAAGCTTTTTTTCCCTACATAGTGGTTGTCATTCATTTAACTTCAATTACAAGGGAGGCTTCTCAGGAGAAGAGACTCTTTGTTCTGTTATGTCCCCATATTAAGTGGTGGATATATCTTAGGACAAATCAAGGCTGCGCAAAGCCCCATGACTCCAGAACTGGCCTGCTGTCTCTCCCAAGAGAAGAGCTTAGTCTACATTTTGGGTGCTTCAAACCATAAGGGTAGATCCAGAGCTAAACATTTCCAGTGTATACAATCCACCTGTGCTTAGAACTACACAAAACTGTTGGTGCTCTTCTGCAAAAGTGTTAGACTTTTAGGCAAATTAAAAAAAAAAACAAAACCAAAAAAACAAACCAAAAAACCCAAACTCATTAAGAACATACCAGCTCTGTTATCAAGCATCTTGCCTAGCGGCCAAATTGAGAAGTCCGTGCCAGGGAAGGAATCCCACGGAAAGCAGATTTTAGGAGTGGAACTGCTAAATGTGTGAAAGCCGGTGCTACTGAGCCACTCTCATCTTCATTTCAAAGACCACTCAACGAGCATAAATATTGCCATCTGTATTGTTTTATGAAAGTTGGCAGCACAGCAGAGACAAGTTATTCTAGCGGGATCTTAGCCAAGAGACATCTTAGGACTATGGACCCATACAACAGTTAGTAAATGAGTGACCTCTCCTGTTCTGGAATCGTAATCCATAGCGGAAATCCATAGGGGAAAAGTCAGCATTCAGTGTCTGAAAAGTGAGTGTGTGAAAATCAGACTGACTATGGGCTTATACTCTTTTTTGTGATAGTAATGAGTGGATTGTCACACTGAGTTACAATTTGAAATTAACTGGAAGGCCAGATGCCTCAAGAGTTAGGAACGGGCATTAACTTACCACGGCTTTTCTACTGGTTTTCTTCCCCTGTGGATGTCAGATGCTGGCAAGAAGTTGAAAAAGTTTCCCAGCATTTAAAGACTTCCCATGTCCATCCCCAAATCTGATCTGAGCAGAAGGCAATCGGAGAAGAAATCGACTCCAGCCAGCTGGCTGAATTTGGAAAGGCCCCATGTATCTGTTACCAGCAGTTTCAGTTCTGGCTTGGGAGCTAAAGCAAGGGCTGAAGGAATGGTTGTGAAGAGACCCACCCATAGACAGGGTTGTATTTTGACAATCTGGTGGTGCAGAGCGGCTTGCAGAGCCATCCATACCATAAACAGAATGCTCCCTCTCGCCTGCTGCCATGAGGTGGAAAGCAGAGATAACTAATGCCGTACCATACCTAATTACAAATGTGTTAATTTTTAAGGGACTGGGTGCCCATGACACCTACTATATCATTGGTAAAGGTTTGCCTGTGTTTGCAGACACCTTTCTTGCATTACCTCTCCCAAGCATTGCAGCTGAGACAGCTTAGGCTGGTGTTAGGGGTCCTAACTGGGGGGCTAGTAATACAAGTAACTGGATGTGCCAGATGTTCGTTACAGAGAAATCTGTTTACTGTATCAGGATTTAGTAATCATGTGGGTTTTTCCCTCTAGTCAAAGTAAATGTACAATTCAACCACACTGGGTAACTACTGAAGACATGAAGCTTCAGGCAAGAACAGTAAATGGTAGTTTGTGAAGAGGAGAAGCTACAGAGCAACCATTTTCACCTTTTATGTGACCATCAAATTGTTTTTTACCCTTAACATGCCTGCAGCAATGTTGACGGGCAGCATGCCCACCAAAGATGCCGCAGTTTTTAGATTGCTCTAAAAGTACATTTAAAGGAAGCATGCCTTTTTAAGCAAAGGCTTCTTGTAAGAACCGTGCGGAAAATAGGAAGTTTCACAAGCTTTGCAGCGTGAAATTCTCCTCCCTTATTTAAATCTCTGCAGTACTGTTGAAGCTTCATCTTTTGACACACATTTCCTTGGGGTTTGACATTGTTGAACATTGATGTCCAGTGTCTTTACTCTCTTCCGTAATCAAAGACCAAAAATTTCAAGGCACTGTGTCAAAGAAGAAGGATTTTATAAGGATGTTCTTAGTATTAGTTCAGAAGAAATTGCTTCTGCCCTTGTACACTTGCACAGCTAACTGAAGCCTCTCTGTCCTCAGCTTGTCATCTAGTGCTTCTCTGGAAGCTTTCCACTGAGAACAACATAGGAATCTAGGAAGCAATCAGAACTGCTTGGGCAGCTGTGAACTGCCCCATGGCTATTCTTGTGCAATATTATTTTATGAGACTCTGCTAATATCCGTTTATATAGCTTTAAAGCCATACATGAAAGCAAGAGGGAGTGCCATGTGTCTTGCAGGGGAGGTGGGATGTCTGGCAACAGGATGGGAGTGATATTAGTTCTCATCTTAGAATTAGCTTCCCCGGGTGGCTTTCTAAAGCCGTGGTCACTTGGTTGTTGGTGAAACTCATTCCCTGCCTCAGAGGGCTTACAGTGCAGATAAACCAAGTCAGATGAGAGTCACAGCTCAAGTCCGGGAGAAGCAAAAGATGGGGATGAAGGAAGGAGGGATTGCTTGACTAGTTGATTTTGCAGAGGTGTTTTTAGACCAGAAGAGGACAATGAAATTGTACCTCACAACATGAGCTGCATGACAAAGGGTAGGAACCTAAGTAAAGTGTGGACACCCAGGCAGCAAGGAGGTCAGAGGAAAACAGAGCTAGCAGGGGTTCAGCTGAAGGTTGTTATATTTTTGGCAGGGAAGGAAGCATTTTGCTCCGACTCACACAGGCAGGAGAAGGAAGGCGAAGTTACTCCCTTTGTGTAAATCTTTGAGGTGAGAGAGGACCAGAGCATAGACACGCTGTTTGTTCATGGAAAGCAAAGTTGGCCAGGCTTTGCAGCGAATTCTCATCCTCAAACAATGGCCTTGTGGGATTAGCATCCTTAGCTAGGGAACCACCAGCATGGGTCTGATCTCTTTCTCTTCTGGATGTTTGTCATGCTGTTAATTTATATGAACAAGCTCAGCAAATAAAATTCACTTCACTGGTGGATCTTTTCCCAGGAATGAATATATGTGTTCTCAGGGTAGCTCCACCAGCTAAACAGTGACAACTCACTGCAGAAATCGTCACGCTAAATCAGAACATCTCTCACGTGGAAAGGCTTTTCTTTCAGAAAGGCATGGAAAAAAATGTGAAATAAATCCTCAATACTCAAATACACTGTGGGGCAGAGTTTGTATCTATGGCCCGGCAGCATTCCCACAAAGGAATGCCTGTGTCCAGCAACGTCTGGCATGTGTTCATACGTACTGGCTAGGCTGAAGTCAGCATGAGGGCTGTGGGGGCTCAGGACTCTCAATATTGAGGCCAGACGTTTTGCCAGGTTACCACAGTTACTAGAGAACAAAGTGGCCTTTAATAAGAGACCAGCACTGAAACACAGAATGCAAAGCTCATGCGTCTCGTTGCTTCCTTTAACCTGAAGGAGCGTAGTTCTGTGTGCACTGGCGGTGGTCCAGGTCCGAGGCAGGTGGGACAGATGTCTGAGATGGGACTCACCACACCAAACCTGAGATGTTTACCTAGTAGATGGCTCTATGTCGGGGCTAACTAGCACAGCCTTCCTGTATAACCACTGGAAAGAAATAGGCACTTTTCAGGAACAATTCATCCGACTTATTTTAGATGACTGCTTTGGAATTCAGCAAGTTGCAGCCTAAAATACCTATGTCTCCTCTCTGACCTCAGACGCCTACTCAGATGTAGGCATCTACTTTGTAGCTACCTCTTTTCACCTGATGAATCCCCTCCATGTGCATCAAGGGCAGCCTATAAATTCAGATTATTATTTCAAACAGGGTTGGCACAGCCAGGGTTGAGGAGGCATTTCTCATCTACAAGGCTTTGCCTGGCTACCTAAACGGAATTGGACCAGATTTCAGTTGCTAATGAGGCCTTAGGCTATCTTATTTTTTCAGCCTTCCTTTATATCCAGTCTTTAAAGCCACATTCCATTAGAAAAGGACTAATGTTAAAAATGAAAGGAGCAGGAGTCCATTTGGAAAGAGAGACGGTGGTTGCTAATATGGATTGTTCGTAGGGCTAGATGGACCTTACAACTTGTTGCTGAAATACATTGCTGCCTCCCACATTGGCCAGAAGACACGTATGGGGTGCAGATTGATGGCATGCTGCTCCCAACTTGCCTGACTCACTCACATGGCGATCCCAGCACATCATGGTTGTGTGTGCCATTCATTTCCACTCAGCTTTGCATCTCTCCGAGAAATTAGATTAGGGGGTGGTGATGACAGCAGCCTGCTGTGGCGGGAAGAGTGGAATAGAACCACACTAAATTAACCAGAGCAATTTATTTGTCTCACATGTAATGGGCTGTGTTTCTCCATCCGCAGTTTTCCCTACCAGAGAGGGGTATGTGGTGCTCCATCGCTTTGCTCCAGGCAGGGAATGAGGGGGGTGGACGAGCTGCAGTGGCTTCTGAGTACATCCCTGAGCAAGGCGGGTGGGGTGAGGGAAAGTCAGCGGGAAGCTGATGCCAAGGTGAGGGAAGAGAGATGGTAGCAGAAGCATCCTTCCCCCACATCACCAGCTACTGTCTCTCCCCACCGAGGAGGGAGAAGGAGCAGCCGTCTCTCTGCCCCATGGTGTGAGACAGGGGTTTACAGGAACTGGGGGGAGAAGCCCGAGGAGATTATCAAATACATCAATTTTGCAGCCAGGGGAGAGAGAGAGAAGTGGCAGAGTTTGCTCTCACCCATGGATACGTATCATCTCACCTGCTAGCACCCAGGAGAAGATGCTGGGGAAAAATCATATACACACAAATTGCTCTGCTCCTCTGCTCTTCCCTGGTCAGCTGCAGACCCCTCTGCAAGCGGAGCTGCAAGGAGGGCGGTGCTGGACCCCACTTTGCCATGGAGCTTGATCATCCCAGGAGAGTCCAGGGAACTGCCCTGAGATGTTTCAGCACCTTGGGGTGCTCCATCCTCATCCTCCCTTACCCACTGTCACTACCAGCACTGAGCTGGTAACTCCCTGCAGCAAGCTCCCAGGCAGTTTATGCTACATCTAAGGAGACAGAGAGACATCTCCCGCTCACATTATATCTCTACAGCTCCATGCACTGCAGGGGTGCTATAGAAACAATAGCAAAAATCAGAATATTAAACCCACATAATCAACCCAGCCCAATCAAGCTGCTTTCAGGGGTTTCCGTGAGCTGCTCTGTCTATGAAATCTGGCAAAGCTGTGCCATAACCCAGATCTCTTTGTACAGCATGTGTTTTGCTGGTTGGTGTGCATCAGCTGTGTGTACACTAAGGGAGAAGATCTCAAAAGCCAGCAGCCCTGCAAACCCCCTCCTCCCACCCAGCCGCAGTGTAAGAATACAGCCGCTCAGACCTTGTTTGTGCTGGATGACAAGGCTCCCTGCAGGCAATTTATTGCAGCCTTCTCAGGGTGGCCCCCTGCTCGGTTCACCAGGGGGAAGGTGTAATAAATTGCCTGCGGGGAGGCTTTGCTCCTCAGAGTCTCTTTAGAGATATGAGAAGCTTCTGTCCAGTCAGAAGATTTACTTGTGTGAAAACTGACCTTTGCTTGAGGAAGGGAACTAATGGGGCTCTGCTACTTAGCACACAGCTCTGAGCTAAGCCATCCATTACACACACATCTTAATAGCAGTCTGGCTCTTCAGTCCTATAACATCATTTCTGTTTTCTGCTTAACTGGGAATATATTTGTATAAGTGACCTGTGTTTAGAGAAGGGGATAAGTTGGTTTTCCTTTCCATTCAGCACCTGAGGGGGAAGAAAAAGCAGCATTCTAAAAATTTGTTGGTTTGAGCCACATTTTGAATGTGTTGATGCTGGCAGCATTGCCTTGTCTAATTTTGGGAAGCATTTAGACAGCATGATAGGTACTATGCAGAACTGGATGCTGACAGTGTAGGATTTATACCTAATTTGGATCAAGCAGCAATAGCTATGTCAATGCCTACACACAGATTGTCTGACTGGGTCAAAGTCATGCAGACATTGTTTCCATTTTCATTGCAATTTGTGCATTTACACCTTACACCAGTGGGTGTGATTTGCTGTCATCAGTGAAGCAAGCAGAAAGGTCTGCTATGAGGGGTCCCATCACCATGGCATTGAACAAAGGGGTAGAGCCAGTGAGTAAGTAAACCCCATGCCAGCTTTCACAGCCAAATCATACCTTTGTGTGCTGCTGACAATACGGTGGAATGCCTGGAGGGATTTCTATTCCTAAAATGGTTCAAGATCCTCAGATGAAAGATGCTCTACAAATACTGAGGGCTGGTGTTATGCAAGACAGTGCACCCAGCAAGTTACCTTTAATAGCCAAGATGTCACTCTTGGCAAGAATCAGAGCAGGAAAGAGCTGGGCTGGGCTGGAGCTCAGGAGAATGTGGGGCAGTTCCCCTGGTGACTGAGGGAGAGGAGGGGAGGAAGGCAGTGTGCTGCTGTGATCCGGTCACTGCTCTTGCCTCACACGTGGGACAGATAACCACATCACTCCAAGCCAAGAGGAGCTGCAACAGTCTTTTTGTACAAAGCTGCACTTGTCTTGCAAGCTAGGCTCCACAGGACTTTTCAGGGGTGGAGCAATCTGCAGAATATATTGAGCTGGCTGCTGCTTTTATGGCTTGGTCAGGCCTGATACCCCTCCTGGTGAGAGGGCAGAGGCCTCACTGTACTGAGGTCAGTGCCTTTCCACATGATGCTTGATGCTGTAACCAAACAACAGGGAGGAATGTGCCTGCATTACTGCCTTGATTCCTTTCCTTCTTTATGGTGATACTGGAACACTTTGTGGTTTGCAAAGACCCCAAAAGATACACAGCCTGGAAGAGAGGAAGAGAGCTGGTTTATATATATTCCAAAGCAGATCCCTTAGTATTTTGTACACAGAGAAGGTGAGGCATAGGAATTTAGCAAATATCCCCAAAACATGGTTTTCCAGGAGTTCATGGGCCAGCCTCTTAGAAACACTGAGAAAAATGGATGGGTCGTGAGTAAAGGTGCAAACAGCTTCATAGTACAGTACAGCTGGTGGGAAAGAGAGAGGGAACAGGCTCAGGTTAAACAATATCCACAGCTCTTTTTTTGTTAGCTGCAATTCCCTATATTCCTGGAATCACATTCACCTCCAGTTTTGTGGCTTTCTTGCAATAAGGTAAAAGTTGACATAGGTCTCTCATGCTGCGTCCTGTCCCCTGCATACCAATCCCTGGCGCTGGGCGAGGGTGGCCTGAGCACGGCACAAGCACAGGGGACAGGACATGGGATAAGAATCAAAATAAATGCAGAAGGGGAGGTAAATGGAGCTTTTTAGCGCCTCTGATTTTCATTCCTGGCTGATTACTTAACAGGCCAACTATTTAGCATGACCATTGTCTGCTTTAAGTGTCAGCACATAAAAGTGCACACCCATGACTATTAGCAAACAGGGCTGGAACATAAAAGGAGCTCTGCAGCCTGAGCTGTTCAGAATACTCATTTAGCATGAGACACTGGCCATAATGACATCTGCATTTAAGTCCATTATACCAATGCGTGTGATTTTTCTTTTCCTGGTTAGCAAATGGCCTCATATTTTTCAAATTACCCTCTGAAGTTTTAAATGACGTGGTGAGGGATAATGAGCCAGACCCCAGGATGGATGAGGCAGAAAAGGGGTCTCCTCCTTTATCCATTGCTTTGTAATAATGAAATAAGAGGCAGTCCACCAAGCTCTGCTGACAGCTCTGTCCTGCATCCTAACCAGAATGGAGTCAGCCAACTGGGAAGGACATGGGAGACACCTCTGCCCATTTCAATCCTTTCTCTCGGGTCTGAGTATATTTCCCATTTAGGGCAGGAGGAAACACTGGGGAAGGTGACTGCACATCAAAACCAAAATCCTTTTCCTTCATTCTGACTTCTACTATGAAATCCAGTTTAACCCTTTATTTTCCTTTTTCATGGGAAAAATAATGTTTTCACCAGGGGAGAGAAGAGCCACTTGGATTGTTATTCTGTGATTTTTCCCCTTTCCTATTCTTAATAGGCCCAAGAGGGGTGTTTTGCCTCCCTGCATGGAAACAGTATCACAGGGCTGGAAAGAAGGTTCTCCCCTTGCCAATACTAAGTTGCCAGCTCCTGCCCTTTGGAAAAGGCAGGAACTCATCCAGAAATCAGTGCCACACTGTTATCAGTCATGGTCACCTGGATCAGGTGCAAACATCCTCAGTGCCATCCTTGGCCTCCCCATCACTGCCTGGCACTGCTCACTTCTGTTTTGACTGGGCCTCTCGCACAGCACTGTACCAGCACGCCGGAGCCACACGCATTGGCATGCCCCTCGCCCAGCTGCCTCCTGTGCCTCTGTGGCCACCCCACTGCCTTCCTCTGAAAGCAGCAAGACATCTGAGGAGTGAGGCTTAATAGGACAATAACAAGAGAGTGCTTTATAGAATCATAGAATAGTTTGGGTTGGAAGGGACCTCTAAAGTTGGAAGGGTCATCTAGTCCAACCCCCCTGCCATGGGCAGGGACATTTTCAACTAGATCAGGCTGCTCAGAGCCCCGTCTAGCCTGACCTTGAATGTTTCCAGGGATGGGGCATCCACCACCTCTCTGGGCAACCTGGTCCAAGAGCTTTGTTATGCCCTTGCCTGGTCTGGGCTCTCCAGATGGCAGAGGCACTCTTTGTCCTAGTCAGGGCTCCAGTTTCGATGCCAGTTTTTTCTGGTAGGGGCACTCCTCAAGAAGATGCTGTTCCTTGGTGAAACCAAGTGCTGAAACCTTTTTGAGGTCTTCCAAAGCCCTTTCGATGTTTTCTTTGAATTTTCTTGGAAGAAAACGCCATAGCACCAGAATGGGAGTTTTGGAGTGTTTCTTTTTGTTGAAAAAATGGTTATGTTGTTGGATAAATGCCTTTTGGACCAGCTGGTTCCTACCAGAGTCAAACATCACAAGAACTAGGATGATATCACTGCCCCAGGACAGATCTACATCTGAACTAGACAAGACATCCATTTGCTGTGGTCATGCTTCGAAATATCATTGTGTTGAAGACCATGATGAAATATGTTTACTGTTTGGCAGGTTCTGCTTGGAAATAAACGCATGGGCGTGTGATCTCGAACGCTATGACAGTACATTTGCACAGTCAGGAACTCGATTGCACAGAGCCTGGTCCCTGCTAGGTGATAGATGGCCAAGTTCAGGCTGACAGGATATGTCCAGGGCTGTGTGTTAGAGGCAATGCTAAATATCTTTTATTTGACAGTTTCTTTTGGTGTGTGGAAATTGGGAGTGCTGCTCATTTCAGCTCTCACTGGCCACACAAGCACACCACCAGCTCAGGTGCTTTTGAAGGACATTTTCCTGATAGTCCTGAGGCCTCCTATCCCCACTGCAAGGACAAAGCACCTTCCGAACACTGCTAAATTTGCGCATCTGCACACACACAACTGGGTTCGCATATGAGGCCAGCAGCAGTGGCCAGGGATTCTCCATCTCCTGAAGGACCAGTAATCAAACTGGTGAGTCCAGTTATCAATCAGGCATTTCTCCCTGCTGCAACTTGGAGGTGGGCATGTGTGTAATGCAAGGGAGAAATTGCAATAGTGCCAGTTTCCCATCACCCAAGGATCAGGAGTTTCCACAGCTGCTTCTCACAGGCACTGTCTGTGCTTGGCTGGTTACAATGGGAATTGCCATTCATCACAGCATGAGGAGCTTAAGCTGTCTCAGAGCAAGTTGTCAGTTAACCAACGCTTAATATACAGCAATCTCATCAGTACGAGGCATGTCCTCGCAGCTAAAAACCCTTAAACGTTTCAGATGCAGCAGCTTCTGAAGTCTTCCAAGATACCTTCTGCAGCGGTACTCATTATTATCTTCCTGCCACTGAGAGGGAGCAGTCAAGATAGGCATTTTATGTTCATTACCCAGCATAATATTCACTGGCTTATTTAATTAATGCTTAGAAAATGTACTTGATGAATTATAAGTTACTGGGGGTGGGGAGGGATGGGGAATGCAGAAATAGATTAACATTGGCTGATCTTTTAAACTTTTTCAAAAATGATTTCTCAGGTTTTTACACTCTCAAAGTCTTGTGGGGTGTTCCCCCTTCTTGCAGGCACCTAATTTCTCATAGCAACAGTTGCTGGTTTTCAAAGAACCTCTTGTAGGAGCTGCTTGAGGCAAAGCTGTTTGTTGGCTGTATTGCAAGAGATGTAGGTAGCGGAGCAGAGGTATCAGACACATTGTACTGCCTCTTTCTCTGTCCAGCCCATCCATTATTTCCTGGATATATCAGCTTCACAGCACATGGAGGAATGCGGCTCTCAGGGGAGTCCTCAACAGAAATCTGAGAGTTGCCCCTTAAAACTGATGATCTTAAAACATGCGGTAAGAAACGGCTTATAAGCTTAACAGGCAAAACAGACAGAGGGGGGCAGAGGAGGGAGGAGTATTTTCTAAACACAGCACCACAGCCCCAAGCAGCTAAATTATTTTCTGAAGGTCATGAAGAAAACCTGTGTCCGAGTCAGGAATTTAACCCAGATTTTTTGCTTGGTTCATTGCCTTAGCAGCTGGATGCTTCTTCCTGCCTCTTTAGTCACTGACATTGGTCATTGTAAAGTGCGGTTTCCTTCACCGTATTTGGAAAAGATGGTAGCAGGAGGAGGTCTGACAGAGACTCACAATCAGTGCAAAAAACCGTGTCTTTCCCTCCCCTTTCTGTTGTTGCAGCACCAGCTGTGAGTTCAGGGGAGTCTGCTCCAGTTCGGGTTTTCTGAACTTGCCACACAGAAAATCCCATAAGAGTTCTCTCTGCAAATCCGTTTTAAGTAGCACCAATTTCCTGGTGCACATGCTTTGCATTTGTCTGGGTGCATGTGTGAGAGCCAGTAGCTCCCCAGCACACTCTCCACTCTGGAGATCACTTGAAAACTGGGTTTTGTTTGTGAAGATGAAGTATCATGTACAGGCTCTGTGCTCTGAGAGACTCAATTTTGTACAGAAAATGATCTGTGCATGTGTCTGTGTGGAAAGCCTTGGGAAAGATCCTTGCAACCTTAAGAAATGCAATATTGCCCTCTAGTGATGATGAAGATGGTCTCATTTGATCTGATGAAACAAAAAGCATTTTGGCTAACTTTCACTGGGATTCAAAAATGGAATAAATGTTGCTGTTTTCTTCTGACCCTGGAATTAAAGATCCTACCGTCACAACTTGGAGAGCACTGGTAGTGGTGATAAGCAGAGGAGGTTCTTCAGGAATCACAGAATGTGTAAAATTATCATTTTTCTCCATGAATTCAGCAGATGGAAAGCCAGCTGCACTCAGAGAGCAGATCTAGTAAGAAGGTTTTTTTTAATGCAGCATCTTTTTTGCATTTCTAAAGCCAAGTATATTTTTATTTGCCAAAAAAAAAAAAAGAGAGGCAGTTTCAAGGACAGGAGGTGAAACCCCGTCAAAACCAGAAAAAAATTAAGAAAAAGATTAAATTTTTGTGCTTCATGATCCCTACATTCAAATGTTTTTTTGATTTTGGTTTTATTTTTATTTCTCATTTGAACTCTTCTGGAGGGGGAGAAGGAGGGATAATAGCAGGAGCACTTCAGCAGATGAACAAGAAGAGCTCAAAATGTTTCTTCCACTCTAGTAAGCAAGTAGTTGGTTGTATCTGTCAGGAAATATACTGTTTTGAAGGGTCTTCAGAAGACACTTAGGACTACAAAGCTTTGACCTTTACCCCTAAGAAGGTTACATTTAAGGCCCTCAATTCTGCAAATAGCTCAACATGGACAATCCCTCCAGTGCTCGTGTGAAGCCCCAGGAGTGTCAGCAGGTCTCTCAGCTCCATTCCCAGATAGTAGGGTCAGGGAGTGAGGTTTCTCTGTAACTGGACCCCGCAACTCAACCCAGATTTCTAAGGTTTCTCATTTTTTTAAGTTCCTGATGCAGACAGCATTTCCCTGGCACCTTCCCTATTCTAATTGCCTCTGACAAGGCACGATAGTACTGGAATTTATGTAAGGAACATTGCTGCCACTGTACTGCAACTTAAAGATCACTATAAAACAGGGTGGATAGACAGATATATGTTTTTTTCCTTACTTAAAACACAAAGTAAATGCAAAATTCACCTTAATCATTCACTGAACTTATCCAGGCTTTCTCTGTTACTACAGGAACACACAACATACTTATGTGTAACAATCAGTCATTACCTTTGACGGTATCCTGAGCTTTTTACCCCAAAAGGTCACAAGGCAGAATTAAGGGCCGAAGTCGATTCAAGCCAGTGGCAAAACTCTCGTGGAGTTCACTGCCAAAAGATCAAACCTTCAAAGCAGGCAGGACATGGAGTACTGAATTGATTCATACATATCATGGGCTTTCAACATAATTGCAAATATTTGGGGTAATCAGCGAATGCAAGAGAGTGGGTTTTTCTGACACTGAGGGTTTGGGCTGGTCAACTTTCTACTGAGTTCTGAGAAGTCATCTCAGCTCAAAAAAAAAAAATTAAGATTATTGGCATTCCCAGTCATCCCCAGCATTGCTACTCACAGTACTGGTAAATTGTGCAAGATCCTTAACTATTGCTGGTTGCTTACTGTGCGACCATAGCTGCTACATGCTAGCTGCTAAAATATGTAAAGAAGCCTTTATAAAATTTGCCTTATGCAGAGCTGAAGTGGACAGGGAAGGAACCCAGAAGTGGATTTCTGTCAGTGAACATTTTACAGACCCAGGTCAACAGCACAGAAATGGGCAGGTCAGGTAAAGGAGTGAAGAGGAAACACCAAAATGTGATGGAGAATGAAGGGGAGCTTACAAAGCAAACAAAATAAATGATTATTTGAAGTTTAAAAACAAAACAAAGGATTATTTAGAAACAAAATCATCCACTTGATGATCCAGTTCCTTTGGTATGGCTGCGGTGGTGGTGGCTGATCACATCCTGGAGCATGCACAAGCCTCTTTCATTACCCCAGTCTGTCATAAGCAAAGAAACTTCACTTTTAGTATACTCATCATGACTCCATTGACCACATTTTTCATGTAATGACTGCATTTTCATGTTTTGCCCTAGCCCCCCCTTGTGTCTCACCTCTCTTGCTTTCCCTTTCAGATTCTACATTGAAAGCATCTCCTATCTAAAGGACAATGCCACCATTGAGCTGTTTTTCTTGAATGCCAAGTCCTGCATCTACAAGGTAAGGATTCGGAGCTCTGGGTGGCACTGGGGTGGGCTGAGACACCTGGGTCTGCATCCCCTAACCCAAAATTTACATTGGTCACAGCCGGACTTCAAGACACAACCTCCTCCTCCTCCCACCCTCCCTCACTCCTCTGTCTCTAACCACCCTGGCCAGCTTCCCTGTCAGAGAGAGGTTCTGAGGTAAAACACCCCTGGAAGTAACTCTTGTGGTTGGTAGGAAGGAATCTGCAGCTGCTAAAATGATAAACTGGCTTGTATTTAGAAGGAAATGTCTGCTTTTGTGTTAAAAAACCGCCGGTGGAGAAGCTGTTGGGGCCCGCTCTGGGCTGAGTGGATGTCGTTAGCGGTTCCCGCCCGGAGAGGGCGGCAGTGGCCACGCGGGCTGCGGCGCGGGCGCCATCTTCTGGGCTAGGCGGCGGGGGAGCGGGAGCGTGTTTGTGGGCGGTGAGTCTGTGAGAGAGTTAAGTGCGTGTGTCTGTGAGATTGTACGTGTGTGAGAGAGTGTACAAGGAAAGTGTGAGAGTGTGTGTGAGGTTGTGTGAGTGCGAGAGTGGGGGTAGGCATGGCGGGGCTGAGTGTGTGAGGGGTGTGTGACTGCATGGGTGTGTGACTGTAACTGTGAGAGTTTGTGCGTCTGTGACTGTGTTAGGGATGCATATGACTATATGTTTGTGACAGTATGACTGAGACTTTGTGGGCCAGGGGGAGTGAGCATGTGGGGGTATGGGTGGTGGGGAAGGGTGTCCATGGGTGTGTACTGAAGACCGTCTTGTACAGGAACAAGCCATGCACGGAGAAGTGTTTTTTGTACCAGAAATAGCCCTGCCTGGTAGGCTATTGAAAACACCAGCCTGCTGTCACCAGCACTGTAACTCAGAGCTCCCCCTTGCAAGGCACTCTGTGTGCCAGAGATAAGGGCATCCTGGCATGGCCTCCACTCCCCTGCTGGAGTGCCTGCAGCAGACCTGCGAAGCTGATCCCTCCGATGCCACAAGCCAACCATACAAGCGAAAGGGCAGGGTCCAGAAAATTAAGCAGGCCCAGAACCCACTGAGGTGAAGGCTGGCTGCATGCGGACTCGGCCAGGAGGGCTGGATGGGCGGCTGACCTGTGTGGGACTGGGAGAGGTTTTTCAGCAGCTGGGATTCCCTGGGAGGATCCCTCCTACCTCCCTCTGTGCTGGCAGAGGCCATTCTCAGTGACTCACCTCCATCTGCCAGGGAGGAAGTGGTAGGAAATGACAGCTGTAGTCAGGGAGCGATTGTACCGCCACCCCACGACCCTCAGCAGGTTTGTGACCTGCTAAACCACCTAGTACACCGAATTGGTAGGAAATGACAGCTGTAGTCAGGGAGCGATTGTACCGCCACCCCACGACCCTCAGCAGGTTTGTGACCTGCTAAACCACCTAGCTTACACCGTGGAGCCTCGCTTGCTGACATCTGCATGTCCTAAAATGCAGGGACTAACTTTGCATCTCCTAAAAGGCAGGGTAGAAGACAGAAAATGCCTTTTTTCCAGTGCCCAGGAAAGAGGCAGGGCTGCTGAGCTGAGCTGTGCAGAGCTTTGCTCTCTGGCAAGGCTGCAAGTAGATGTGCTTAGTCAGCCCTCTCCAGCAACAAGCTCAGTGAGCATCACATTTTGGTTCCTGGGGAAAGTTCCTTTTTGGCGTATTGCCAGGAAAAGCTTACACTGTTGTTCTTTTTTTGGAGAAAGCTTAATAAGAAGAGGAGAAAAAAAAAAGAAAAAGAGTGCCTACAGATCTAGGTTGGTCTATTTTAGTCTGACCTCTCCTGAAACCATTACTTTGCACATTTCGAGCTGACTGTCATCTCCATCCAAAAATAGCCCTGCTGGATTCCCAGTCTCCCATGCGGGTCCTTCCCCATTTGACTTCCAGCCACAGTAAGCCGTGCTGTGCTATTAAGGTGGCACTGAATTCGAAAGTTGGGTGCAAAGTCTCTGCTAAGACGCAGGGTGAGCACCCGGCCAGCATGCCTGGAGGATTCCTCTAGGTGTAGAAAGGGGGATTCAGTGTCTAAGCACAGCCAGTGCTTGTCGTCCCTGCAGCTAACAGGGGGTGTTGTATGCTCCCAAACCTTGAAAGCTTCCTTGTTGCACCAGAGGTTTCCTCACTGGACTTCCCACGGATCACTTTACCCCAAGCTCCCCTGCAGCCCGGAAAGACCATACTGTGTATGATATGTGTAGTTCATAACACTCTAGCACCTCAGACCTTGCCCTGTTGATTCTCCAGACACACACCCTCAAACGTCCCCATGCACAGGGCTGCTCAAGTTGGGAAAGAAGACAACTATGGCCTCTAGTTTGGGGCTGCTGGTCCCCTGGGTTGCCAGCTGGCTCTGTGTTGGGTGCTGTACTCCTCTGGCTGTGCCCGTGGCTCCTCCTCACCCACCCTGTTGTACAATGAGACATTCATGGACCCACACACCCAAACCCTCGCACAGGACCAGCAAGCCACTGTTGCCCAGAAAGGCCAAGCCACATTTGTACTACCAAACGAGACAGGGCTTGGCATCGGGCACTGTCCCTCGATCAGTCAGGCCATTTAATTACTAGCACGTTCTGGCACGGGTTTTGGCCTGTGCCAACTAGCCCTGTCCCAGGCATTGCTTGGGCACTGTTCAAGGATGACCACCTGTTCCCAAGAGGCAATACAGTGGAGGTAACCCCATCTGGGACCGGGGAACGGAGGAAGAGTGTTTAGTCATGGGCTATACTGTGCCGCGTACGCTTAGGGCCAGAGAACAGGCTCTGGCCCACTTTACCTACTAGTGTAGACTTGCCGTAACATCGACATGTGGTTGCAGAGGCTGGTTCGTCCATGCAATGCCTGGTGCTTCAAAATGTGAGGCAGACCAGGCACTCTGGTTCTACTCCGCATCACCCCCTGCTATAGGATGTGCCTGACTGCCCCAGCCCGGCCCTGCCTGCAGCTGAATTGACATCTTGCACCAGCCGCTTCCCTTGGCATATGCACATCGTTAGTGCAGGTGCCTGCGTGAATCAGGCAGTTTAGCTGAACGCGGGAAGGTGTGTTTATTGCCCGTAGCAGAGCTGGTCTTCACTCCCCAAGGAGTTGTTATGAAGGAGGTGAAGGAAGTGCTTATTTTAAAAAGCTGGCACTGGTGAAAGCCAAGGACACCTGGATCTTATCCTCTGTTTTGTTCCCTTTGTTTTTTATTTTGCCAGAGACAAGCCAACACAGCGATTGTGGCTTGTAAATGAGGTGTGGCCGTGACTTGGCTGGAGCATGGATCACAGCAGTGATCTATATTTAGATCACTCGTTTCTTGCCAGATGAAGTGAAATATTAAAAACAGCAGCTTAATAAATACAACAGAAAAGCCACCATAGGAATGAGCTGAACAGTGACCCAGTTTACATGGCCACATACGTAGGAGACAACGTAGGAGTTCTAGTTGCAGAATAGAGGCCTAAACAGTATCTCAGTAAAAGCCCACTATCTTCCCAAAAGCAGGCACCAGAGGCTGGGGGAGAGTACACTTGGCCACAAGATTAATGCTCGTGACTCCCATCCCAAGCATCTTTGATGCCCGGTCTGCATCCCACGCATTCAGACAGAGCAGTGCCTGGACCCCTTGGTTCTGTGAGTACTGTCTCAGGCATAGCAGAAGGACCCTGAGAGGATCTCATGGGACCATCAGTGTTCTTCACGTGACCATGGTGTCCAAGCAAAATGCTCACAATTTCACCTGACCCTCCAAGATCGCTTTCATCAGGGGCTGGATCCTATAGAATGGAGTGGTAAAGATCTACCAAAAGATTTGCTGTCACAGCTCATTCTCAAAGCACCCCCAGCCCCAGTGCTCATGGGGATGAAGGGGCCGAACCCAGAGCTCCCATCCTGCAAGAGGGAATATGGCTCTTTTTCCTGTGAGTTTACCCTTGGCAAGGGCCAGAAGAGTTTGGCGGGGGCTTTGACACCACCTCAGTGAAGACAAATTTTCTCATTTCCTTGCTTCTGTGAGCCAAGGACAAGGCTACGTTCCCCGAAAAAAAAGGAAAAGGCACAGGTGACTTTTGGGGGAGAAAAAATGTATTTCCCAGACTACCTTTCACTAAATCACACAATAAAATAAAAATTACCCTGATCCTCGCCCTTCCACCTGCCTTCTCCTCCCTCCTCCCCAGGAATCCCTTCATGCCACATCCAGTTATGCTTCATTTACCAAGCCATTACGCTGAGTATTTGGCTTTCTCCACATCTGACTGGGCAGGTTCTCCCTCACTTTGGTCTCCAGGAGCACAGGGAATGCTTTGAAGCCTAGCCAGGGGAGAAAACTGGCACAGCACGCTTCACCGTGCAGTAGCCAGGAGGAGATACATGTCCTTCTTGCAGGAGCTCAGACTGACTCAACTCTCTTTTTCTTTCTTTTCTTCATCTTTCAAGGAACTCATTGAGGTTGACAGTGAAGTGGTGTTTGAACTGGCTGCATACATCTTGCAGGTAAGCACCCACCTTCTCTCGCTTCGTGCTTCCTCGTGTTGCATTAAATCTCTTGACTTGCCAAATCCAAAATGGCTGTGCAGAAGTGCAGGGGTTCACCCACTTGCAGGAGAAAGATGTCTTTACACAGTTTACATAATTTATACTAATGCAAAATAAATACAGAAGGTTCTCAAACCAGACCTCTCCACGCATGGAGCACATTCCACTGCCCAACATTTTGCATAAATAAATGCATATTATGTTTGCACTGACAGGACCCTGGGGTATGATGTAAAGCCAGAGAAAATCTAAGTAATGAATGCAATTTCCTAGGTGAAATCCATATACAATCATTTCTTCTCCAGTGACTTTACTTGCTTAGTCCTCTGATGATCTCCATAAGCTTCTATATATGCAACTGTCTGTATTCTCCAAGGTGGGCAGAAAGGCTTAAAGACCTTCCAAAAAACTTCTCCAGAAAAAAAATCGTCTTTTAAAGTCTTGCTCTTCAGGGAGAGGGAAGTGGTCAGAGAGCAAATTACCAGCAGCGTTTGGTAAATCTCTGATTCCCAAAGAAGAATCTTTTCAGGGAAGTGGAGGTGGTTTTTGTGAAAGTTCTCTTTTTAGGAGCATGACAGTGGGAGCAGATCAAAGATAGTTGTCAGATGATTCTTGTTCCCCTTTCGTACAGTGTAGTTTTCATTTTTTTTCCCATCAGCCATGAAGCTGTGAGGAGCCATGTGAGCAGAGAAACCATCTCATCGGACTGCACTAATAAATAACAATGCATTGCACTTCTACAGCACTTTCCATGTTAAAGAAGCAATTAATGTGTAGGGATTTGAATCTTCATTAAAATCGTTTTATGTAACAAAAATGGAGCGAGAGAGTCAGGATGGGGGACTCAATTAAAAGCACATTATAGAAATTGCATATTGGCTGTTGGGGGAATACACATCAAACAACAGGCTCGTTGTGAGAAGCAGCAACAGGGTTATGAATCTATTGTCTGCTTATCCTAATGAAGAACTTGAACACTTAGTAATTGTACAGCCAGATCCAGATCTGCCACTGTAACCCTCGTTGCTGTGATTGTTTCTCATCACAGACAAACACAGGACGTTACGTGTATTCCTGTAGTAGTTTGATGTGTAACTTAATGAAAACAGTCAAAACAAGCCACACCTCTGCTGTCTGTAACCAGAAATTACTACAACCCATGTTTGTGACAGGATCCAAGCAAAACATACTGCATTTTGTTCTACTTCCCACTGCAGCATTCAGGTCGAAAAACTGAAGTACGGAGAATCTACCCTACAAAATTGTTTCTTAAATTCAGTATGCTCATCCCTGTGCAGGCCAGGGCACAGGCTGGCCTTTGGGCTTTGCTCTGTATTGAACTATAATCATGATATGCTCGAGGACTCCTTCCTATGAACCAGAGGAGAGCTTGTCTGCCCTTCAGTTCACTCAGAGGGAAACAGGAAGATAGTAAAGGACTGTCAGAACTCAAGTGATTTAGTCTGCAGCCATATTTGAAATTGTTGTGTTACCAGAACAAATTAAAGTACCACCAAAGCTCTGAACCTTACCCCAGCCTCAGGACTGAAGCACCACTGGACATGGGCTGACAGGTTTTGCAGGTGGATGGACGGATGTAAAGACAAAAGACCTGAATGCAAAACCCAGTACTCTTGGCAGTGGAAACTCCCTCACTGCACAAATTACATTATTGCACTGTGCTTTCTGTGTAGCTGACGGCAAATGAGGTGCTTTAGCATGCATCATATGAAATGCATATTGCCTATGGAAAATGCAAAGTGCATATTACATCTATTGAGGAAGAGACTCGCCAGATTTTGAGGGTTTGCCAGATAAGCAATTAGACTCAGGTACTAATCTAACTACTGGAGTGGAACATTACCCAGCCCTTTAACATCAGGCTGTGATGGTAATAAATAGAAATATCTAGATATATAAGTAAGGGAGCTAAATACTCCCCCAAACACCCAGCGAGGAGTTAGAGAAACCTGTCTTGCATCCCCTTGAAAGCTGACAGTGAGCTAGTTTTTGAAAGTCTAGTTACTAGAAAATAACAATAATACTTGTACAAAGAGTCAGGGGAGTTGCAGTCTCAGAGGCTGCAAAGTCACTGAGACTCCAGAGATCTTCTAGTAATGTAGTATCCACATCGATGCAAAAAATTACTTATTTACTAGCATTTCCTGCAGCTTCTTGGGTATCCACTAGCAGAATGAGGAATCATCTGGCCCTGTATTAGTCAAACCTTTTGTTTGTTAATCTGCCCAGCTCACTGCATGTATCATGGCACTTGACATTAGATACTGGTTCCAAAAAATACATGAGGAACCAATTACAACAGGAAATCGCTGCTAAATGAATTTTGCAAATGGAAAATCTTGAACAGTCGTTTTCTTAATTGTTTTCTATTTCTAATGATACATTTTTAATTTTTCTCCCTCGGTTTACAGGAGGCAAAGGGAGATTTTTCAAGGTAGGTGATCTTAAAAGTTTTTGTCATTGTGTGCTGTGAGAATGAATCTGGTAAATTCACTGTGTGAGTGATGCGACTCAGTTGTAGCTGTGTAGCAACAGGAATGCATTACTAACATAGACGTCATGTCTCCTGAAATCATTTCTTCACAAAACACAGCCTTTGACCAGAGCATGCCTTACAAACAGCATTGTTGGTGATTTTGTTGTTGACAAATCTCTTTATATGCCCATGAAGTTCAGGAAATAGACTAGTCTTCGGAAGGAAATTACTAAGGAAATGACTCTACAATCATTGTTACATTACAGGTCCAGCCAGAGGCAACATTAAAATTCCATCACTAATTGATATTTCAGCTTGAATTTGGACAGAGTTCTCAAATCACAATTTAGATAATTGGTTTTGTTGAACTTCTGCTATCCCTTGAGCCAAATATTCAGACTTTCTGTAAGAAATTCAGAGAGGTGACTGTGCTTGGTGTTTCAGAATCATAGAATCATAGAATAGTTTGGGTTGGAAGGGACCTCTAAAGGTCATCCAGTCCAACCCCCCTGCCGTGGGCAGGGACATCTTCAACTGATCAGGTTGCTCAGAGCCCCGTCCAACCTGACCTTGAATGTTTCCAGGGATGGGGCATC
>NW_008796041.1:2006412-2032009 GCF_000699145.1 Aptenodytes forsteri | reverse complement strand
CGTTTCCTGCGGCGGCTTGGGCGGTGAGGCTCGAGCACTTGCCGGTGAAGACCAAGGCAAAACAGAAGACTGTTAATGAAATGCCCAAGAATTTTCATTTAAGTTGACTGTACCTGTCAGCTATACATTAGTAGCAACCAAAGGTCAGATGGCTGTTTGATGCCTCATGTGAGAAACATGAAAGTTCTTCATCTGAAGCTCAGGAGAACTGTCTATGCTAAAAACTTCACATACACCATATATTACTTTTGCTGACCTGAATGCGAGTTCAGCTGGAGGACCACATTATCCATTGAAGTTAGTTTCAGAGAAGAAGACAAGGTGTGAATGGGCAGTGAGGTTGAATTGCCAGATAAGCCTAAAGACATGTCTTAATTTTGTCAGCATTGAGGTACACTGAGAGAAGACTTTAATGATACTCTGTGCACCCATAGGAGGCTGTGAATAACAGGCAGGTTCCGCCTTCTGGTGGACTGGGACTTCTAGCCAGCTAAAACTGAGACAAATCAGTGAAAAGGAACAATGCTTTGCCTGCCCATCAAGGAATCTGAGATGACATAAGGTAACCCTTGCTAAAAGGAAGTTCTGCCTTATCATTTCTCAAAACCTTAATCAACTTGGAAAATCCTGACATGCATCTGACCACAGAAACACAAGCCCAGTCTTGCTTCATTTTTCAGTTCCACCCAATTTGGAATAACTCAGCTATCGGCAATGTTTATTTAGGGGGTACTGGAGTGCATGTGGCTCTTTCACTTTCCAGTCTGGTTTTCAATGCACTGCCAAGTGCTTAGCCCAGGACAGCTGGACCAAGCAGAGTTTTGCCATTCAAACCTGTGATAAACCACATCTTCCATTGGTTTTGCTATGAAGAACAATATTTAATGTTTCTCAGAATATCTTGGACATGACGAAAACACACCCAGAAAGTGTACATTCAGACTATGAAACACAGAATAGAAAGGAATCAGATGGCTCAGGATAAGAGGACTGAAAGCGTTTTATCTTCAAGTATCTGTTTCCAGACCAGAAGTGGAAACAGCCGGTGGAAAGCATCCATCTGCTAAAAGCTGTTTGATGTCCCTTGTAAAAGGAACGATAGAGTTTATCACAGTGCATTTCTCTAGGCCACAGAGAAATGAGGAATCTTCTCTGAGAGCACAGAAGATACCTCAACACATGGTGTTAACTGCTTCCTCCACGTCGGTGTGGCAGTCATCACCATCCCCATTAAAACAGCTAGCTCTTAGTCCTTTCCACCTGTGGATCACAATGATTTGAAGTGGAAGGGGGAATCCTTACATCCGAGTCAGGCAGAGAAGTGGTGTTGTACTAACAACTTGCTGACACTGCCAGGGATCTGAATTTATAAATGGGCTTTGGTGGCAAAGCAATCTGCCATATTAGTGGAGTTGAAAGCCTATTCTTGCAGGAAGGTAGAAGAATCCTACCCTGACCCTCTATTGTCTAGGAGAAGACTTAGCATCTCCAGGGACGTCTGTCCAGCGGGTCCCCTCTAACGTGCACTGACATGGGTTTATGTGCTGGGTGAGATCCAGGTGCTACTGAAGTCAACATGAGGTCATTGTGGTCAAGATTTTGCCTGCTGAGATTTGTGGTTATTCGTATCAGCAGCGTAAAATCTGGGAGGCAAATCAAGCCTGGGGCCAGCCAGAGGAACTGCAGATGGAGACAAATGTTCTGACTTCTCTTAGGGCTGAAGTTAGCTTCAGTGTTTGAAGTTAGTTGATGTTGAAATGCTGTTTAAAATAGAAGTGGCTACTCTTTAAAGCAGAGAAGCTCTGCAGTTGTGAATGCCTTGCTGCTGAGATTTAAAGCTAGTATGTTGTGCGTGGCAGCATGCATTGCGTGAAGGCTGAACTCCTGCTTTGTTTTTGAAGAAATAAGTTAATTCTAAGGTTGCATGCTTGGAACGCAGACTGCAGATTTCCCACACCTGTCCTGTCTACTGCCACCATCAGATTTATAGCCTGTGAGACTACAAGTTTCTCTTTGGCCCTGATCCAGAAAAGTGCATAAGCACTGGCTTATTTCTAGCAATGGGACAATTGCTGTTACCCCTGGGAGCCTTCCTATGAGTTGCTGCTGATTACCTCAGGTGCTGGGATAGCCAGTGCCAAGTTGTCTCAATTTCAGCTGTGAGTTGGCACCTGCCCATGGTGGCCAGAGCGTGATTACCTCCAAACCCCACTGCACCCAGGTGGTGGATCACAAGGGGCTGGTTCAGGACTCCTGAATGCAGTTGCAAGTCTGCTTTTTGGGCCTCATGGGAGCTCAAAAAACAGAACTGATCTTACAAACTCTAGCAGTCAGTTTTCTACCTCTGTGAACTGCTGCATCTACAATGACAGCAGCTCCCACTGCTGCTTTTGAGGGAATAATCCCATGCCTCAGAATAATAACTGTGCTCATAGTACTACTCTCTCCTTTCCCCAAAAGGGACTTATGTGCCATTTCAAGCACATGTCCTATGTCCTTTGGTAGGGCACCATCATGCATGAGTCTCTTAGCACTAATTCTTGACACCTTGGAGTACTGCCTAACTCAGGCATCGCAATGACTGCCCAGTGTTTGGTAAACCTGGAGAGCACATAGTCTGAGTCGCCCTTATCTGTCTTCAACTAAGAGGCCACAATAGCCCTGACAGATCAGTTTGGCATCCGTAGAGAAGAATTTGACTAAAGCCTTTTCCATTTCTAATGTGTGTTTCATTTCAAAAACAAGCCCATCAGAACCCTGAGCTCCTGAACCCGTTTAGATCAACTAAGAAAAGTATTTCTCAGTGTTTGCTGTAAGTGGCCTGGTCCAACTCAGTGTTTTGCAAGTTGTACAAAGGGTACAACTCTCAGTTGATACAGATTTAGGCAGAGCGGGGTTTAAAATAAAGTTATTCTCCTTAAGAAGTTCCTAGTCCTCTGCATTAAAGGAGAATGGTTTTCACATTATTTAAAAGAATCCCCAAATGCTTCAGCTGACAAGACTGAAAAAAGTTTACATTTAGGCTGGGACATACCACTGAATTTAGGACAATTGAGTATCCCTGTTCAGCTGATTCTCAGGTTGAATAGGACACTTAAGATTTGATCTGTGCTTTCCATATTAGTTACAAAAGTTTTGACTTCAAAGGCACAGAATCATGTCTATAAAGCTCCTAAACTAGTATCCTGCAGACAGATGTAAAGGTTATTGACTCAAGCTAATCTTGTTACTAGCAGGGAGCTGAGTCGCACTTGGTTGGCAGAGCGTGGGCAGGACAAATTTCAATTCCTTAGATGAACACAAATCCTACAGGTGTGACCCTCTTTAGGCCTACATAGAGGAAGGAACCAGGGTGCCCTGGCTAATTTTGGGGGGAGCATCACATATTGTTAAAATATTTGAGATTATCCCTCTAAATTAATCCTACTGCATTTAGAGTCCAGTCTGACGTTGACCAAAATCTTGGGGAAACTCGCACCGACTTCAGTTTTAAATGTTCAGAATCCAGCTCTTCATCCTTAAACAGCATCTATGTCAAAGCAGCTGGAAATAACATATACTGATCATTTGTCCCTCAGTTTGGGGAAGGGAAAGAAAAAATCCTGAATTGTTGCAGCTAGTTCCTCAGACAGGCTCTCATTGCTAGATTTCTTCCAGTTAAGCAATATGAGACATTTCGAGTGAACTCCAAGTATCTCCCAGCAATATATGAAAGAATAACAAGGGAGGAAAGAAAACGACCAGTTTCCTGTTAAGCAGAATTTCACAATAATTTCAATGTTTGGGCAGATGGTAATCTAACATAGTTTCAGGCTTACTTTTCTTTCTGTGTAACCAAGTGACATTTAACTCATTAGAATTTATTAAGGGGTTAGAAAACCCAGGCTGCATTCTTGCAACCTTATGGAGAAGATCCTAAACGCTGTATTTCAAATGGTACCGTTTAATCCGAGAATCTCAGGCTCTGCATTTCCTCTTGCATTCAACAGAATGAACTACCATGCTGAGAAGAGTTGATAACTTTAACCTGCAGTTTATTTTTGTTACTGATGATTGTTATTACACATGCTGGAAAATGTATGGATTTCCTGAGACAACTGCATACGCAGTCTTGCTCAAAATTATTGCAGCCAGTTTGCAAAAACTTGTTTTTCACAAAATGCTTATGAAGTGGCTAGGTAGGCCTCTTACCCCCATTTGTAGACAGAAATACTGAGATGTGGTGACTAATTTATTTGGCCAAGACTTATTAAACAGGCAGTACCAGAACTAAGACCAGAACTCGGGAGTTCTGTTTTCTAGGTCCATTCTCCAGTCAGTCAACTTTATTTCTGGATATCTAACCAGCTATCAGGATGCCGTGCAGATGGCTTTTCCAGTTCAGTTTTCATATTGTTATTCAGTCTTTTAAATACTGCAATTTCCACCATAGTGCAGAAATGAAGTGGTCTGGAGGACACAGAGAAAGTGTGGAGCCTTTCCCCTGTATATTAATAAATCTATATCAAATGCACCCTTCCATATATAACAACCCTGGAGGTCGGACACTTTCGAATATAAAATAAATGCAGCACAAGAGACCTGATTAAACAAACACCTTCTATACACAGTAATAAAATAAACACACCGAGATATTTCACTAGAAAGACTGGGAAAGGCAGTAAGTACAAAACCACTTGTGATCCTGCTGGAAACATTTTAAAAATTAAGGGGTTTGGTGTTTTAAAAGGAGCCAAGAGGAAAGTGACCTCATGGCCACTAGTTCAAATGCAATCTGAGTCATTATTTTTTTCCTTTTCATTGATTTGACATCCTTTTGGGAGTCTAAATTCATTTGTCTTGAGACAAGCCTTGCCAAAAGACTTAGTGAATATATGGGCCACAGAATGAAATACCTTTTTGTTCCTGGAAGTGGTTACCTGAAATACATTTGGCACTTTGAAGTTGTGAGGCACTGCCTTTATGGTATTTTTTAGGTACTGAGCAGAAATGCTAATCCCATCCAACATCATCACTAAGAATGTATTTTTTCTCTGATTGTTAAAAGACTTTTTATCACAGTGCAAGCAAGCTTTGCTCCTTACTGACAGAAAAGATGGAGCTGACTGGTGTTAACCCTTTCTTTTATGGGAGCCATTACTGGTTCAGGCTTTTTCCCAGACTCTCAAAGATAGTTAGTCACCACTAATCTTGCCCTATTTGACAGTTTTCTGGGCTCAGAAAGTCCCTGTTTGGAAATTACTCTCCGTCTTCCCAGAAGAACTTTGGAAATTTCTCAACTTCCTTCTATGAGCAGCCAGCCTCTGCTGCTTGTGCTCTGATTGTGCTGGGTTCTATTTTTTTTTCGCAGTTTCTTTCAAAATGTCAAAAAACTCAGTAAGAGCTGAGTATGCACACGCTGTGGAGGAGACGTCTCTGGGCAGACCCAGTAAACTCCGTAAACAGCAACAGCTTGTTTTCTAGGCTGTCAGTCACAGAGCAGAGCGGCCAGATCAGCAGATAACACGGAACAGAGCAGCTTCTTGTTCAGACTTGTGCAGATATTTACCTGCCATGGAAGAAAAAATCTGAATAGTTTTTGAGCATTTGCACTCACAAAGGAGGATCTATCTGATGGTCAAATGACCATGAGATTTAGGCAGGAGTGGGTGTTCAAACACTGTCAAGAGTCATTTGACTTGGTATATGAGGTGCTACTGAGTGGTTTTCTATGTGCTTAGCATGGAAGCGGTTGCCTTAGTCATTTCTTCTAAAAGTGCTGTTCTACACATCTTCACTCTGCAAAATTTGAACCTAATTGAGACTTGGGCATCTCTGTCATAGATTTGTCTTGACTAGAAGTTGTGGTCCTGTTTTAAAACTACTTAATTGATTGTCAGGGAACTACCAATAAATGCCTGTAGACATACCCAAAATGCCTGCTCCAGGATTCACGCTAGTGGTTTACCCTATGGCCCAACCTAGCAATTAACCTGCAAACTCCAATTAAGACAAACCCACCGAGGTCTCAGGCAGAGCCTGCTGCTGGGATGTACAAATGGAGAAATGCTGTGGGAAGATTTTTACAACAACTGAAGCAATATCATGTCTCTACAAGCCACCATACAGACTGTCCCAGAGACAAGAACAAAACTCAGGGTGACCTGGCACATCCAAGGGCTCCTTGGGCCTTTAGCAGGTGTTAGGAGGGCTGGTCTACAGCTGGGGATGCCAAGACTATCTGTCTGCCTGGTTAATGGCCCTGCTGCCCTACAGGAAAAGCCAGTGGGCTGGGAAATCTGGAGCTCTGGAAGAGGTATGTCTCTCCACAGCTCCAGGACAGCCACACTTTTTGGCAGGATAAAGGGCAGGGTACAAGAAGGCAGAAAAAAACTGCCATTAAGAAGTAAGCCAATAAACATTAGTTCTTTGGCACTCCTCAGTGTCCTGTCTGGCCCTCTTGGCTGTGTATTTCTGTGATTTTAAAAGTAACAGCCACCCTGTGTTCCTTCCCAAGCCTTTGCAGGATTTTTTTTCATATGCACACAATTCCTTGTGTGTTTAAAAGCAGGAAGGGAGGCATTTTGGGTTTGTAGGAGAAAATCCCATGGTTTCATTTCATCTGCGAGAATCTGCCTCCCATTTCATAAGCTCTCACTGCTCACTGGTGTGCAGTGATGCTGCTCCAGCTGGCCAGTGTGGCCACTAGAGGTTGCAGGGAGGAGAATGTTAGCCAAGTGGTTGGGCCTGTCCCACGGAGGGTTTTGTGTAGCAGGACACAAATTCAAGCTGGAGTCTTATCAATGAAGATGTTGTGCAAAGGCCAGGTCACTGGGGCAAGAGGCTAAGAATAATCTGTGATGCTAAGAAAGCAAATCATTACTTTTTGCAGGAGGTTGTAAGGCATTAAATAAAGGTTCTTTATTGCAGCTGAAAGCATCACTTTTTCTTTTCTTCCCCTTGTTTTTTCCTCTGTATGAACATGTCCGTGGGACCCTGCTCAATGAAATGTGACATGGTGGCTTTTGTGTCCAGTCACCAGTAGGAAGTGCTTCAACATAACCATCTGGGAGAGCTTCTCTTCAATTTTGATAATAGAGGGAAAAGTTAACTGGGCTGCTATAAAACAAATAAAGAAAGAAGAAAAAGGAAACCCCAGTGCCTTTTGTTAAGGAGGAACAGATGTAGAGCTGTAGCAGCCTGCCAGCTAGGTCAGGTCATATCAAATATTGTGGTGGTTTTCTCGTAGCCTGATCCTCCTTTTGAACTCTCTTTCAGCAATGAAGTTGTAAGGAATGAATTAAAGAAGCTGCCAGCCCTCCCAACACCAGCACTGAAGGAGCATCCTTCCCTCGCTTACTGGTAATGTATCATTCTGCTGAGCAGCTTTGCAGTGTCTTATGCAGGACCTGGCTCTGGCAATAAGAGATCTGAGAGTGGAACAGGGATGCAGGGATTCCTGCTTTCCAGCTCTGGGTCTGCCACTGACTCACTGCATGATTCAACACAGGTAGAGCTACCACCCTGGGCCTCAGTTTCCCTGTCTGCCAAATGGCTGTGATAATATCTGGCCAGAAAATTCACTGTAAATGTGCAAGTGTCCTGATGAAATCAAGAGGCCTAATGTGCCATGTCCTTTCCCAGCACTTTGCATCTGTGCAAAGTTTTCCCGGTTTGAAATGTCAATGTTTTGCACTGCTCTGTGTTATTTTTGAGTGATTTAACTTCATCTTGCAAGTCGTCTCTGTATAGCATAGCTGAACTAAAAGGGATGTATTTCTCCTTTTATACGAAATAGGTGATGTTCGGAGGTGGAGGCTTGTGAGCTCTGTCTTTATTGCACTGCAAATTAAATCCAGGGTAGGAGCAGGGTCACAATTAAATTTTGTATGCCCCACACATAGATTCTTTGTGCCACCCTGCCTATCCCTTTTATCTGTGTGAATAGGAAAGAATTTGGGGAAAGACTGTTCATTGATGGGGAGATGCTTTCACTTGATATTCTGCTTGTTCCTCTTTCATGTTTGTCTTTAAAGCATTAGGCTATAAGCCTGGGGGTGGGAGTGAACTTCTTTATCTGCTACTCTTTTAATTTCGGCATCTTGGTAATCTGAGGATGGCAGGAGGAAACAAATCATTTTGTAGTTTATGATCTCAGTTCTTCCCTTTGCCAGGAAGGCCATCCACTTTTTCTAGCATGGCTACAATACCAGAATTAGCTGTACCTAGTGTTAAGCCGTAGGCAAGCTAGTCTGTGAGGTCTCCTAATCACTTTCTGAGTACAGCAGGAGAGACTCGGAGTCCCTGGCTGAGTTTAGGAATACTGACACAAAAGCTGTGGATCATCACAGTCTCCTGGTGTTTCTGTCTAGGAACCAAACCAAATCTTTATGAAAAATTGATAAACATAGGCTGCCATTTCACTGGAAGCAGCATGGTCTCCCTCTTTGGAGCATCTCTTTCCTTTTTCCACAAACTAATCCACATACTAGAAAGCAGTGCATTTCCAGCCAGGTCAGTGGCCTGGTCTGACTGACAGACTGGTAGCTCAAGCTAAAAGCCACCACAAGAGGAGTGGTGGGAATAAGTAGCCATGGACAGGGAAGGCAAATCTGACCCTTCAGCAGCAATATGGACTGAGGTCTTATTAAAGTGCCCACATAGCCTTTGCTTCAGTTGCCTGTGATGGTATCCATACACAGGAAAGTGACAACCCCAGTTGACTGTCAGGCCCTGTTTGCCTGTCAGGATCTGTCTGCCCCCACTGTCGGCAAGTGTTAGTCAACATACCTATGTTAAGGACTTCTACTGGGAAATCTCAATGAGGTCTGGGACTGTCTCTGTCCGTAAGACACTCTCCTTGGGTTTGGGCTATGTTGAGTCACCTGAACAAGAAGAGCCGTGTACAAACCTCATGCTCAGAATGTGAGTATTTACAGTTATACACAAGGTACAGCATTTCTTGCAGCTGTACTTAATTTTGTGGGAGTTCTCACATGGCTGAGAACAGGTCGCAGGTTGGGAAGCTGGTTGTTTCCAATGGGGTAATAAAACCAGTGGCTACAGTTCTGTGACTCCCTTGTGATTTCACTTCAGTAACCAGGTCTCAGAGACCTCTTATACATCAGTAGTTCATTATTTTTTAATGGTGGCTTTTTCATAAACACCCTCTGAAACGCTGAATGCTCTCAAGAAGAGGCTGCTGGTGAATCAGGCGAAAAGCCTCTGAACTACAGATCAAGCTTCAGTGATCTAAGAGGGCAGATTTTTAAAACTGTGTTTTCTGACACTTCTGCATCTCATGCAGATTGCATACTGGATACAAATTCCATCCTGTTCTTTTCTGTTTGCAATCAGTTTTATGCTGCAGTTCTTCAGCATTACACAAAGCAGTTACAAGTGAATTTCCAACTCTGGAAAGAAACATTTAAAACATTAGGGGTGGGATGGGTAATTGCTCTAGTTAATTTAAAATAAACAAACAAAAGAACCCTGTGCTATATTTGTATCAGCTGAGATGGACTAAGAGGTGATAAAATGCATAATCAAGTATATACTATGATACCTTCAGCAAGATACTATGATAGATCTGCATGAAATAATAGAACATTTCCATCATGCACCGTGAAAAAGCATCACCTGTTGCTCCTATCAAATGTAGTAAGACCAGTGGGATGAGTCCTGGATTCTTAGATGCAGCAAGGGCTGAATCAGCACAGTTTGGTACCTCCAGCTCCACCTTCATGGAGTCTCTTGGTTGCGTACCCTTGCTGCAGGCCTTTCCCTTCACTGTAACCTCTTCTTGGAGGTTTGTAGACATGACAAAAAAGTTGAAGGTTGTA
The DNA here is from genome assembly GCF_000699145.1 of Aptenodytes forsteri. NCBI lineage: Eukaryota > Metazoa > Chordata > Aves > Sphenisciformes > Spheniscidae > Aptenodytes > Aptenodytes forsteri. The sequence continues at coordinate 2,022,188 of NW_008796041.1, read as the reverse complement.
ATTTTTATATCATCAAGTTGCTGTTTCCAGCTGTCTACAGATTAAGAAGAATCAGTTGCACATCTTGTTCTCAAGCATCTCTTAGCATCACTGATTACTGGTGAAGCAAGAAGGGGCTTTTTGGTGATTTGTTTTTGGTTTGTTTTTTTTTCTTTTAAATGAAAGCTGAGCTTCTGGTCCTCCCACACAGTCCAGGAGCTGGGGCCCCGAGTTTTGATTTCTCTTGCCCATGCATGGAAAAAACTGACAGTATTTATTATTTTAGATGCAAAACTAATCACAAAGACTTTAGAAAATGTGTTAATTCACAGTGCTCCTTTCCAGCCACTGTCATTGCATTTTATCTCAATTCAGATCCTCCCCAGCAAGCCAGCTCAGTATGAGGTTGTCAGTAAGAAGGCAAGGAGGAGATGCAACAGTGCAGAAGTGGGTGCTAGAATGGGATTTTCAACAGACCAGGGAGAAGATAGACTTCTCCCAGGTTCCAACAGGCTTTGAATGCAAGTTTGGTTTTGGCAACCTAAAGCATCAGCATTGCCAGAAAATCCACCTCTGAAAATATCAGCTGAAAATCACTATTTAGTTTCTCTAATACAACACAGACATGAGGCTCTGACCCTGCTCTTAGTCCCTTTGGCCCAAGAGGTGCTCTGCTGTCTTCAGTGGAACAGTATATGACTGCAAATAAAGATGTTAGTAAGTTCGAGAATATAATCAAAATGGACAAATCAGGTTAGAAACAGAACAACAGTAAGGAACAGCAATGAGTGGACAGCTATTTAAAACAGCTCAGTGTGCTGGGAAGAGAGGAGGGAAACAATTACCTTTGAAAATCTGGATCTGATGATGAGAAAATCTGGCCCTGCATTTGCTTGCAAGTTGTCTGCCGTCCAGTTCTGTAAGCTGCTGGGACAGGAGGGATTTCTTGGTAGTTCTAAAGATCTTTATCAGAGTTGTCTGCTGCAGGATATCATCCATGTATTAATTTCTGCAGCTTTGGGGGGAATGTTTTATGAGCTGGCAAACAGACAGTAGTACTTCGGCAGCCTCCGTGACTCCACATTAGTTAAGCATCCTCTGCCAGCCCTGCATTATAAATGAGTTTCTGTGTCACTGACACAGCAACAAGCCAGAGCAGGGGGAGAGGAGACGTCAGCTGGTGGTCCAGGCAGTGTCCCAGCACTCTCCCAGCTGTCAATAGCAGCATGGCAGCCGCTCGGAGATGAACAGCTGAAACGATAAGGGAGAATGTTTATAAGCTCTGCTAATGCTCCTTCTGACCCGTGAATGATTTTGCTTGTTTTCCCTAGCACATGCTGAGCTTACCCCTCTGTTTCAGAGCTGGAGGCAGAAAGTGACCTCTGTGCTGGATGATCCTCCTTGCAGAGGGCAGCGGGAATGAAAAGGAAGTTCAAAGAACTGTTAGAGGAGGTGACTGTGACACAGCTGGGGTGGGATTCATCTGACCATGAACATTTATTCAGTGTAGACCTTTCCATCTGAGCTAGGTGCCCTCAGCTCCCTTTGCTGTCAATGGAGAGAAGCAACAGTAACCTCTTCCCAAGGAAGCCATCGGAAATAGATTGGATGAATTGTGCTCTGGAGTACCTGTTTCCTTCCCAAAAGTGTGACTAGCCCAGTGTTGCAGAAAGGTGAAAGGCAGCAAATCCCACTCTTAAATATTCATGGCTTGATTGGTAATTCAGGCTTTATTTTTTTGTTCCAAAGAAAGTAGAAACAAGGATGATACTTATCTGGCACTTAACATCTGTAGACCTCAAAACATTATACAATGGAAAGGAAGATCATCAGTATCCTAACAGGGCAATGGAGGTATAGAGGGTGGTGCCTGCATTTGTTTAGGAGAACCGGGTAGAGCCTGGACTATCCCACATCTTTTAGTATGGGTTGAGAACATAACTTTATTCATTCCCCTGTTCAGGAAGGTTCCCTGACATCTAATCTGTCCTTTTGAAGGAAATGGGCCATCGATTGGCTTCCCTACCCAAGGGGTATGGTCTGGGAACATATCCATTATTTTATAATAATCATTTGTAAGAAAGCACAGCACATCCGGAATCACATTAGGTAATCATCCTGTAGGTACATCTATCCTTTCCTTGAATTCATCAATATGAGAGCTTGATCTGTACAATAAACTGCACAGAGTGGAAACCAAAGCTAAGAGTGTTTGCCACTGGAGAAACTCTATTGTTTTCTGAGAAGTCACTCCTGGTTTGTTCCTGTCTGAGACAGAGGAATTGCATCCACATGTAATCATGGTTTTAAGAGGTAATTTCAAAGGGCTGTAAGCCTCTCTGCCTATCTTTTTTATTAAGAGAGATGGTTTTTGGAGGTCTTCCAGTACTGAACACTCATGTAATTCAGTTATTGCTCCAAAAGTAATCCTGTTTATGATAATCATGGCAGGAGACCCGGGCTCTGCCTTCATGTGCACGCCCATAACATCTGTGGTACTTACTTGGATCAGTGGGATGAATATGGTTTCATAGCTGTTGAATTTATAGCTTACAGATCATTTTCTAAGCATTAAAATTATTCTGAGGGATTTGATGGGAGAGCTGGACCATTCCTTTACCCATGTAATTTGTCACTGACTCAATCAGCACCCTGTACCCACTGTGGTGTGCTGGTGGGACATCACTTCACCTTGCCCTAGTAAGAGCCCTTTTATTTTCGCAAGTGACTTTCAGGAGAAGTCACTTGGCGAGTGAGTAAGGAAAGCAGTTACTCTCAGACAAATTACAGGCTTGTGGGGGAACAGCTGGCCCTGCTGACAATCCGACAGACCGTCTACTTTGAATTGCTCTGTGCTGTCTACGCTGGTGTTTCTGGTCCTCTCCCTTCATCCCTGCATTACCAGGGATGGATGCACAGTCCTCAGCTCCCCTGTGCCAGGCCCCACGCCCCATCTGTGCACAGCACATCTTGTTTGTCATGTCACAGTGCAGTTTGTCCTCTTTGTGATGTCACAGAACAGAACATCCTGTGTGTGGTGTCACAGCAGGCTCTGTGTGGCCTCTACGTGTGACATCACTGAGGGCATTATGAAGGCTGTGCCCAGCAGGGGCAGGGAAACTTCTTTCTAAAAGAGATTCTGGCTCCATGCAGATCTCTCTGGCACAAGGACATGTATGGGGAAAGCAGCAATGAGAAGACACAGTCGTGTTAGCAGGGCTAGCGAAACACTGCAGGTTTGCACAAAAGTCCCTGTGGGCATCTCTGAGCAGTTGTGGTGAGGTCATCTACCAGACCATCCTATACTGCTGTGCTCCTTCACACTGTCTGGCAATAAAAATAGCTTCAGTTCTGCCTGGGGAAGGATTACCACATGGTGGACAACCATCTGACTGCCTTTAAAGGCCCCACTAGGGGCCCCAGCTGGACCTAGGAAATGCAGGGAGGGAGGAATGCTAGTCCACATTGGCCTAAACTGCATGCAGCATGATGGCATTAGATAGACACTTGGTACTACTGGAAGCTTATGCAGTGCCAGGTGGGGAGGGCACAAAGGTGGCATAAAGGCAGTTTAGATTTCCTTCCTCTTGGACTGGCAAGGTCTGTACAGTATCTCGAGGGGACTCAACAGATTCTTTATCCTTGGTGTTGCACAATAAAGAGCAAGAGATTGGGTTTAAACCTGAGGACTTGAATATTCTGTTATGTCAATGTAACAGATGGTCTTGTGGGCATTACATTGCTGGAAGTCAGAGAAGAACCAAAGTCAGACCAGTCTGAAAGTACCAGGCTCTAAGGCTGTGATGACTTGCATGGCCATAGATTGAGAGAAATGCTATTGAAATCAAAGGAGAGTGCTGTGAACCTTCGAAAGGAGATCATTGACTTATACTTTGCCATGCTGCGACCTTGCTAGCATAGCTGATTGTATGCATCAAATAGCTCTGGTTCTGTGCTCTCCTGCTACCCATTCACTGGAGAAGAAGGAATGAGATTCTTTAAAAGTAAACTTACAGATGTCTCTCAGTCTGTCATTTGGGTCATGCTGATCTGCTTTTGGATGCTACATCTCTACCGTGTATACGTGAATGTCTCAACATGCATTTATCAAACATGCCTAGAACTGTTCTCTGACGCAGAGGCACACTGGTGTGGAACAGCGTCCATCTATACCATGAAACTGTCTTAGTCTCCAAAGCAGTGTTGGGAATGGGCCCTGGCCCATGCTAACTCCCAGTGCATAGCCAGGAGTTGCCTGGGGGAATGCAAGTTAATAGAACCCAAAAGTATGCAAAGGCACATCAGTACTTTAAGAGTAAAGGGACCCAAGTTTGAATGCCTCAGAAACTTTCCCTGCCACTGTTTAACCTGCTGTTATAGACATTGCCTCTGTGTACACTAGGAATTTGTGTGTACTACTCCTTGCTGAGAGAGATTTCTCCAGAGTACTTCCACTAGTGCTCCTGTACGTGGTTTTGTGCAGTTGCAGTGAGGAGTAATCTGTGAGGCTTAGGGCTATTACGGGCCACCAATTTCAGAAGGCTTTGCTAGCTTTCAGAGAACTTGGTGGGCTTGGAAAGAAGTTGCACCAGCTAGGGCAAAGCAGAGCTTCAGCAACTCCAACACACATCTGTTTGCCACACAATGTAATATCATGGGCATCATTTCTAGATAAGGAAAGTAATAGCCAGGAGTTGCCTGGGGGAATGCAAGTTAATAGAACCCAAAAGTATGCAAAGGCACATCAGTACTTTAAGAGTAAAGGGACCCAAGTTTGAATGCCTCAGAAACTTTCCCTGCCGCTGTTTAACCTGCTGTTATAGACATTGCCTCTGTGTACACTAGGAATTTGTGTGTACTACTCCTTGCTGAGAGAGATTTCTCCAGAGTACTTCCACTAGTGCTCCTGTACGTGGTTTTGTGCAGTTGCAGTGAGGAGTAATCTGTGAGGCTTAGGGCTATTACGGGCCACCAATTTCAGAAGGCTTTGCTAGCTTTCAGAGAACTTGGTGGGCTTGGAAAGAAGTTGCACCAGCTAGGGCAAAGCAGAGCTTCAGCAACTCCAACACACATCTGTTTGCCACACAATGTAATATCATGGGCATCATTTCTAGATAAGGAAAGTAATGCAGAGAGGGAAGAGTCTGTACATGTAGACACAGACTACATGTCTGTACATGTTTCTTTTCTTCCAGAAAGCCAACTCCTAGAAAACCATTTTTATTCTCAGTCTGTGAGTCCCCCTTGTTTACCCTGGGCTGCATCAAATTCCCTCATCTAACACTTTTGCTTGGCATCTTTTGATTCCCTCAGTTGGTAGCTGTGTTAACAGAAGTATCTCTTCACCTTTTGGCAAGTTTCTTAGTCATGATTCTGCCATTATATACAACATCTCATTTCTTCCTTTCCAGTGAGGATCGAGTCATTGAACATTACAAGAAACTAAATGGTCAGACAAGAGGTCAAGCAATTGTGAAGTAAGTGACTTCTTGTGACCTTTGTTTTATCAGGAAGTATTTATACTGGACTGTAAATACAATATGTAACTATGTCTCCCATCTCATCTAGTGCTTTATTTTTAAGTATTTCTGTACTTACTTATTTATTTATTTAAGCATTTTTCCCCAGATCATCCTCTCAGCTTCTCAGATATGTTATTCTCTTATGTGTTGTTTTGCAGTTACATGAGCATTGTAGAATCCCTCCCAACATATGGAGTGCATTATTACGCAGTAAAGGTACGTGCTACAAAAAAGGGTCATTTATTGATTAAACTGTGGTTGGAGAGGGAGGGAGAGAGGTACAAATAACCATCCTGCTTTCAGAATACAATACTCCGCTACTAAAGTCTCGTTTCACTTCCTGTGGTAGGATAAACTTATTTCAACTGTGTAGTGAATGTTTGGTAAATATAGCTCCAAAGAGGAAAATCCTGTTCTTGGAGATAAAACTCTTGGAGTCCTATTGTGCTGGAGATGTTCAGCCCACAAGCAGCGGCAAGCTCTGATGATGCCAGTGAACCAGCACCAAAGGGACAAGCCAGCCACTTCGCTGGCAGCCTCGATGCTTCACTCTTTGTAGTTCCAGGAGGTCAGACTTTTCCCAGCCAGCAGATCCATGAGCAACTAACTAGGGCCAGCCATGACCTGCAGACTGCAGCTCCCTTCGCTTGAGATATAGGTAGATGGATACAGATATAGTACATCTTTTTAATGCCAAACCATTGTCCCATACTCTAGAGATAACACATCCCCCTCCCCAAACAGCTCTCCGCTTCTAACTATGTGGATTTCATTCAGGTATTCATGAAATCCTTCATTTCTTTTGTCTAATGATTTATCACCAGATCTTCCAGTCTCATATTATTATTATTATTACTTCCCTGCCTGACCAGCTGTGTAGGGTTGTTATTTTTTTTAAGTAGAGAAGTCAATAAACATATAAAGAAAGCTAGATCCACACTCCCCAGAGCATATTCCCTCATTTATCACCCCTGAAGTTTTGATGTGTTTCATCATTATCTCTCTGCACAGATCATATGTTTTTTCATACATCTGTAATGTCTTGCACACATGGGGTACCATAAAAACACAAAAATCTGACAGTACCTGTCTCAGGGAGATGCGTTTCTAGTCTATTCGTGCTAATGTGCATGGCATTTTGCGAAAAGCATTAGCCTCATCTTTTGCCAGAGGGCAGGATCCCTCCAGCACCCTTTGCATCCAGATCTCTTGGACTACTCTAGACCAAAAATGATCTGGTGGATTGGGCTGGGTGTTCAAGCCTGCAAACACTTGAGAGTTATTCCAGTGAACTCCCCATGATCAATAAGTACCAGTGAGGAGCAATGAGGCAGCAAATATTGCACATAATAGGTTTTGCTTCTGCCTGATGTCGGGGCTTTGGTTTTGCTGCGTTTTACCCTGCCATTCTCTATCACATTAACAGAACAGATGTAATTTCATTGAGGACTCCAGTTCAGTAAATTGCAAAGAGGCTGGTATCAGATATCAGCCATTACTCCATAAGGCCATTTTATTGCACGTTCAGACATAAAGCAGTTGGGTCCGAGCCTGTCAGACCTTATCACTTGGTAGCTCTCCGATCCCATTACTGCTGCATTTTCAAGATTAATGCTAAAATCCCTCCACATAATTCAAGTCAGCTGGGTGATTCGCTTTCCTTCCTCTCCAATCTCTGAGTGTTCAGACTGAAAAATTTGCAGGGAAGAGAAAGAGGATGCACCACTGCACAAGGGACCCATGTCAAAGCTCCCCACCTCCCCTGGCAGCATTTTGTGTAAAACTTGATCACAGGTGATGCATTTTAAATGGTTTTATATGTCATAGCTAAAAGTGAAACAAATCTCTCTAAAACCATGTGACTTTGTGACTTGAGGAAATTCAGCAGGGGTAAATTTAACAGCACCCATGACATTCAAAGTTATTGCTTAAAAACAAATCTTCACCTTGAATAACAACCTAGGAAATCTCCAGCATTTCCCCATCCCATTCAATATAACTCCCTCTCTTTTTTCTTCCAGGACAAGCAGGGAATTCCTTGGTGGTTAGGACTTAGCTACAAGGGGATTTTTCAATATGACTACCATGACAAAGTGAAACCAAGAAAGGTAAGTGTTTACTTTTCTATCAAGGTCTGGGCTTGCCACACATGTTATATCTTGATTTGAGGGTGTGATGTATGCCAAATGCTGGCATTGATTCATGTGATTTTGAAGGATGTTGTTTCTCCCAAACTTGTCTGAATGTCTGCAAGGAATTAATGGACAAAAGTAGCTCTTAAATTATTAAATGTTGTAGTATGGGTGGGAAATAAGCATCACTTAATCTTGCAACTTACGCTTCTTTTTTGCGTGGTTCATAAGACATAAATGGGAACTGAAGGACTGATCCTCTCCAGTGCTGGAGACCTTCCATCCCCACTGGCTATGGTGGGATTGAGCGTGCTCAGCCAACCCTTGATAGTGTATTGTCAAGCCATAAATGATCCGAGAGAGAGAGGGAAGAAGGGACAGGAAAGCTTCTTCCATTTATTACAAAAAGAAAAAATTGCATGGTTTTCCCAGGAGCAGCATTACATTTGATAAGCAACAACTTTACTAACTGCAGAGTTAATGTCAAGCTAACAAGAAAAGAAGACTTTCGTCACATGCCTAAAAAAAAAGGCATTAAAAAGTTTGTGCCCAGTATCTGATTTGTTTAGGCACTTTACTTTGAAACAGTTCACAAATCAAGGCATGGCATGCATAGATCTGATCACAAAACTAGAGCTTAGTCAGTGATGATTAGCCATTCTGGTCTCTATCACTATTTTTAGTGAGGCTTTCAGTGCATCTGAAAATCAGGATTTGTCTCAGTCCTTCCAAATTGCCTTTGAGAAATCCAGCTAGGGAATGTCCTGTTCATTTGGGAGGAGGAAGGTTCTGATCTCCTGAGCTCATCCAACTAGGCAGACCCATGTGTTCTGATTTTCCTACCTAGAATGCCATCTAATACAAAAAAGCTCATCTCTGAGCACATGCCCTGCACAGTGTGTTAGCAACAGTATTTGTTGTACTGCAAACCCATGGAGACATCAGGAGGCAAGGTTTCAGGCTTGCTTGCAGGCTGCAGAACTGGATGATTTGGAGCAACTAGGCAGCTCTTCTATGGATGCAAATGCTTCCATGCTGAATTAACGTACTGCATTTCTCTTTGCATTTTCTCTTTCTCATTTTGTCTCTATGCCAAGGTCCCCCCTCCCTTTCTTTCACCTCCTCTGATCACATTCAAGTTGGACACTGTTTGGTGCTCACAGATAGCATCTTCTATTAAAATAAACTAGAATCAAGGTTTTGGTAGAAAACGGAACTGCTAAGGAGGCAGCAGTTCATAATAGGTGCATTGATTAGCCTTTTATTCACTGAAGGCTATTAAAGGGCCTTTTTATTCACTGAAGAAAAGGATGAGGGGAGTAAGGGGGTCTTCACAGAGCATCTGTGCTCTAAAAGACATATCTATTTTGGATCAATCATTACCTGCAGGGCAAGCCATACTCACACATGATAGTTTAAAACATGCCTAGGCTAGGTGTTTGCACCCACATACCTCCATTAGTGCCAACCCCCCAGGGAAGACATGTCCTTAAAACATGCCTTTAGAAGTCAGTCTTAGTGATAGAAACATTTCTTCGGAGGAAAACAGTGCCCTGCCATGACAAGGACTCAGCCATCCACAAGCTATAGCAATTTTTATCAACCCTGATGGGATGAGAGTGCTGGTGGAGAGCATCAGAAGAAAGAAAAAAAGAGGTCAGGTACTCTGACTGCATGGGAGGAAACAGCCGTTTCCACTCGAAGAGTCAAGCCTCCTTTCTTAGCTTCTCTACTTTCTCTTCTTCTCAGCCGCTCAGGGTGATCCGGTGTGTAGCATTCATTTTAGACCTTGATAGCGTCTTGGCCAGCCTCTCTGTGTCCCCACTAACCTACCTCTATCTCTCACGTTGCCCCTAGAACCAGGGGCTGTACGCATATCCTACCCTTTTTCTGCAAGTGTAACCCTAAAGAATAAGGTGCCAGTTTTCTCTTTATTGGGAATTACTATTTTTTTTCTCTCAGCAAATTATGTACAAAATCCAGGAGACCCAAAACAGTGGTGCCGCCATATGAATAAAGTGCTGAGGATTTATGTGGCTTAGCAGAAGCGGTCATAAATCTGGGAGGGAAGGTTGGGTGGGAAAGGAGAGCAGGAATTTCCGGGCTAGAATTTGTCCATTGCCATAATCCAGAGACCACAGCAGTGAAAAGATAGCCTAGATGAGCATTTCTCTGTTACATGATGCTTGCAAACCCCATCTGTTGGCAGGGCTATTCCAAAATGCACTTGGACAGAGTGGCTGAGGCTTCATTATTTTGCCATCGTGTGCTTTTACCCTCTGTAGAGCAAGTAAAAAGACTTCTTACCCTACACAGGTGGTAAAACCCCTCTGGTGAGAGCAGCCCAACTCCCTCAGCGAGGTGCAATGTTTAATACTCTGCTAATTAGATTGTAAAATTGCACTTGATAACCCTGGTATCTGGGAACTTACCATAGTATCTGATTCATTTCACTATACCAGCATGGGCTGGTTCAAGTCTTTGCTGTGCAAAGGGAAGGGGTAAACCTGACCGAACTTTCTGCAAGATAAAACTGGGGGGTGGGGGAAAGAGATTATGTCTTTTCTGATCTTTATTATTTTGTTCCTGCACATTGCCAACACCAGAAACAAATTGAAAAATTACAACGGAAAAATAAATGTCCCTGGAAGAAACACAAGCAGAAAATTGTAGCAAGAAACCAGCTGAAACCAAGACATTTATATTAAATGCATATAAAAACCTTGCTTGTCTTATAAGGGAGATTGTAATGTTTTCCTATTATGTCATCCTAGATAGATTTCCGTGCTTATTGTGTTTGCAAGTAAAACTGTAACCCACACTAAGCAGCTGAGCCTATCTCAGACGATCGCATTAGCAGTCAGTCAAAACCATGTTTTTATTAAATTGCTGGAGTAAATCAGCCATGTGTCTCTAGAAAACTAACTAGGTTTGTCAGCAAGTTGGATGAGTCCGGAGAGGAGAATTGAGGCTAACGCAGGGCCGGAACTTGATCTTGCTTGCACTATTCTCATTCAGGCCTAAGTCTTCCAGCATTACTGGAGATGCAGCTGAGATGGGTATCTGGCACCTAGTCCGAGGTGGTTCAGACAGGAATGCAAGGCTATTAAACTGGAATGCAGCTTGCGCTGGGCTGCAGAGCCTAATGTGACTCTGTGCTTCTATTTTTGTGTTCCCTCCTGCTTATGCTTGAATTCTGTGGAAGCCCTGAAGCTATCCAAAGCCACCACTTTGAGGCTTATCGTTCTCCCTTCTGTTTTTCTCCTGTACATTCAGGGGCTGGCTCACAGACTCAGCAAGCCTTGCCAAAGGCTTCCTCTTGAATGTTGCCTGTTTGAACCCAGATTTGGTCTGTATCAGTTATGATCTGATAGCCGTTCATTCTTAGGTATTAAATAAATGCAAAATTTTCTGCATACTTCACAAAATCCATCACTGCAGCTGAACAAGAAGAAGGGAGTATCAAGTGTGGAAAGATGGCTGCTGTCCTGCTAACCATATGCTGAGGCATTCTGGAAGTTTAGTAGTGTCTTGCAGAACCAGTGTCATTTTTGTAGCAGCAGCGCACTGCATCCAGGATGGGCAGAATTCATTTTCCTCTATGTTAGTTAAGACTTAGCTTCTACAAACTCTTCCCTGTGAAGAGAAAAGGCCCTTCAAGGCTTAGTGTGCCTTGAAAAAACACATCAAAAAGGAGTCACTGTCCTGCTGGGCTCTACCCACCTTGGGTCAGCAATGTCCAATATTCATGATAAACCAAAGCAAATTCTTTGGAGCCAGGTCTTCAGATAGGATGTGCCAGCACCACTCTCCCACAAGCCGCTGAGGCTGTAGTGACCAAAGCCATTGTTTTCAGAGAAGGGTCATTAGGGGTTTTTTTGCTTGCATTGCAGAGCAATTGGAAAGAGCAAGGCACTGCAGCCCCCCTGTGTGACTATATTGTCTGTGGAGTGGTGTTTGTTCATTTTAACCACCAGGTAGGGATGTAACTCTACTCCATCCCAAGAGACCTGTACCTGAAGTAGAAGCAGCATAGCCTGGAGCTGTGAGACCGGCATGCTCAAGCAGCTGTAGTAGCACTAGGCATGTCTCTGTTGTTCTAGTGAGATATTCCCACTGATTTAAGAGCCCAAAGGCATCTTTCAGTGCACACAGCTTAATAGTTAGTAAACAATTAATGCCAAGCTGAAGAGTGAATGATTAATAAAGTCAGCCAAAGGACTTCCATATGGCCAATAAACAGAGAAATTGTGTAACTTATCACCAAAAATAAAATGATCTTAAAGGAGAGTCTGGTAGTGTTTGGTTCCTTTGCAAGAAATACCACTATATAGTGTTATCCCCTTTTCTTCCACAGAAGGCTAATGGTAATGAAACTTAAGATGAGCCTTTTTTCTCAGACTCATAAACATTATTACTGTTCACATTCTCTGGTTGACTGAAGAGAACCCAAGGGGAATAAAGACTTTTGAAAATAAGATAAAATGTGAGGCATCCCAAAATTCAGCTGTGAACGTAATTTGACAAAGATTTTCCCTGTGACAGCCAAACATCAGTTTCTGCCATTTCTTCCCAGCATTATCCTTTCTCTGAGATTAAATGAAGCATGCTATGAAAATACTCTGTCCCTTGCCATAAGGTCTCCACAATGCTCTATGGATCCTCATTACAGAAGAATTTAATTTGTAGTATTGTTGTGAATCCAAAGTAGTGGTAACGGATTGACTTCCCATTTAAACATGCAAAAACAAGAGCTGAGTTGGATCCATCCTATCAAGCAATACAAAGCACAAGTAAAATCAGTAGCTTTAAGTGTCTGATCAGAGAGAAATCACCTGCTTGTCGAAAGCGTGAGCAAAGTAATCAGCTCATTAATTGTGTCCAGAAAGTGAAAGATTGCTGTGTGATGTCACTCGGCCTTTTGCAAACAGTAAGAGATAAGAGTGAACTTTCCCAATTCCAGAGGCAAAATGAGATATTTACACAGGAGGAGCAATAGCCTAATTAAGAGCTGCTTTACTGCAGAACAAATAGACATCCTCTCTGCTTTAGGGCATAATGAAGCATTGTCAAGTCAGTAATTGCATTGATGGAGTGGTTAAACTTGTGTTTCCTGTGGTGAAGGAATGACAGACCAGTAACTTAAGAAAACATAAAGTAGGGATTGAGGAGGAATGGGGAGGAGGAAGCTGACAAATTGGTCTCTATCCTGACTGATCACAGAACATTGGGACAGTCAAAAAGGGAAAAGAAACACGAAATTCAGATCGGTTAAAGGGAGTCCAATTCACTTGCATAACTCCTTGCTGCATGATACAATAGAGGTCAAGAGCTCAGAAGGGTTTATGATAGGACTAAAGGTGTGTATGGGTGACCCCTCCATCCAGAGTTACAACATTGAATTGGTTGTTTTTGAACAGGATTTTGGGAGGGGTTCTATACCCTCATGTTCAAGGAGGGTGTTTGATTTGGCAGCAAGTTGGTTTCTGTTGTCAGAGGTATGGAGCATGTGTAACGCTCCTCTCACTGGCGTGCCACTGAGCCACAGGGTGTATTCAGAAAGGGTTGGCCTTTCTCTAGAGCATCCAGAATCAAGTGGGGTCAGAGACAATGTATTGGACTCGTGGCTAATTGGGCTCTTCTTGGAACAGCATCATTTCCTAAGACCTTTGCAAACATCTTTGCATTGCAGACAGGGATAAAAGATTTCAAATTTACAAATGATACAAGAGGAACAGAAGACATTTCCAGGAAATACAGTTTTAAAAGCTAGTGGAGTCTCAGTGGCATTGCTGTAATAAATTATTCACTGTGATTAGCTGACTGTTAAGGACTACCTGCTGACTCCTCCTGCTCAGCTCTTTTATTTCTCTTCCTGTTGCTGATCCTTCATGCTTTTTGGATTATGGACTTGGCTGTAAACTGAACCAGTCTTCAGGTCATGGTGGGTTCAACTCATTTTATAGTGCAGTAATTCAGTCTTGGTTTAGTGTTAGGAAATGTGGAGCACTGGAGGAGGGAGACATATATAAGGTGAAGTTCCTTACCATGCTGTTTCTTCTAATGGAGAGACATTGCTTACCCCATTTCCTTCCATATCAAAATGTAAGACCCAGACCTGTGACTGTTGAAGAGTAGCCATAGTTTAAGACCTTCCCTTGCTGAAATGTCTTGTTCCATCCCTGTTACACAGGAGACCATGTTCTCAGTAGCACCTTTTTTGCTGCTGCTTGCCCTCAATTTGGGTTGTCTACCATCCAGCACCAGGCTCTTCCCCTTTCAACACCCACTACTCCATGCCTTACCACTGGACTTCATTGTGCCAAAAAGCTGCCAAGAGCACTGGGAGATGAATAAATCAGATCAGAGCACATTGGGCTGGAAAGCAGGATTTTGTCCCTGACACTGAGATTTCCACGGGATTTGGCCGGACATGCCACTGGGCTGTCATTCAGTGAACATTTCTTTTGGCAGCAGTACCAGATGAAGTGGCCTTCACCACCCTCCTCCCTCATTGCAATCCTGCCACCACTGCTCATTTCCTCCCCTGGGCCCCTTCCTCAGTCATGCTGGTATAATTGTGTGGCCGAGAAGGAAACTGCTCCAGAGAAGGGATCGGAGCTCAGCATAACCCAGCCAAAAAAAGTGGTCACTTTTAACCTTGATCAGTTCCCAATTCCATTCACCATCTGGCCCACAATCAGTATCCCACAGCACAGCTGTAGGAGCTGCGTATGAGTGCAGGCTACATAAATCACAGCAGCCAGAGAAAGGAACTGCCATTAACCTACACAATAACTTTGTGGAGTGAGACAAGGGCTCCATAGATTGGAACAAGACAGAAGGAGTTTGGCTGCATGGAATTTGCCACAGTTGAACCAGGATGAATTAACAGTTAGGTATGGGTCATCATCACCACTTTTTCTCAGACAAGCTGGTAAAAGTTTGCTTCAGTGTCTCTCCCAAACAGGGCTGATCTCAGACCGCTAAGTAGATTGTCTAGGTAAAGCAACTTCTTAAAATCATAGAATAGTCATGCTCACTTTCCATTATCTAGGTAAATAAGTAGCTTGATCAACTATAATGCTTGTGAACACTAATACATAGTTTAATGCACTGCTGTTTTATAAGGAAACCAGCACTATTTTGGTGGTTTAGTGTATGTGTACTGTGGTGATACCGTCAGGCATGCAGTCCCCAGGGTTTTCTGTAAGAATTTACATTCACAAAGGCTACAGCATGACGTCCCATCCCCTGGTCCAGCCAAGTCAAGCCCATGGCTACCATTAAATATAGGAGTAGTCCCATCAAAGTAAAACTCCCTTGCTCTAAATGCTTTGTCGTATTCAGGTCTTAAAGGGTAATTCTCTATAAAAGCAGCAGCCAAGTCTTAAATGATTCTGCAGCGCACAGCAGGAACTTCAACAAGATGCAAAGACAAATCACTCCAACAGCACAAAGTGAAACAAATTGGACCTCAGCGCCCTGGAGTTAGGGTGGAGATCTGGAGCAAGATTGAAACCTCCTCTGAGCACTTGTGCTTGGCTCTGAAGCGGTAGCAGGCTCCCTGTGTGCCCCACCCTTCTCAAATGCTGTCTCTTAGCTCACCAGGACTCACTACACCAAAGGCCTGGGCATTTTTATCGCCAGATGAAGCCAGGCAGGGGCCCAGTTATTCAGTGGCTATGAATATGAAGTATCTTTAAGTCAGTAGCCTGGGCAGGAGGCTCAGAAGGTCAGGCATTGCAGCCCATTACCATGTACGTGGGATTGCAGCTGCTGTGGCACCCCATATGCAGACACCCTGCATCACAGGAGTATTTTTAGTCACACAGCCTAATACATATGTATATCATCATAGCAGTGTGAGATGGGGATGGTGGTTCTTGTATTTTGGTTTCAAGATAGGTGTACTTTAGTCAAGCCACTAGAGAAGACAAAAGGATCCTAAGGAAAGAGAGTAGCAGGAATAGTTTCTGGGCAGCATAAATCATTCCAGGGTGCCACAGCTGATTCATAAGTGATAGGCTGGGCATCCTTCATCTAATACTTAGAATCATAGAATCATAGAATAGTTTGGGTGGGAAGGGACTTCTAAAGGTCATCTAGTCCAACCCCCCTGCCGTGGGCAGGGACATCTTCA
>NW_008796041.1:1996814-2004109 GCF_000699145.1 Aptenodytes forsteri | reverse complement strand
TAGCAGACCCCCACCGTAATGTCACCTGTCCCTGCCTTCCCTTTAATTCTGACCCATAAGCTCTCGGTCGGCTCCTCATCCCTCCCCAGGCAGAGCTCCATGCACTCCAGCTGGTCATTGGCATAGAGGGTGACACCCCCTCCTCGTCTCCCCTGCCTGTCCTTCCTAAAGAGCCTGTATCCCTCCATCCCAACGCTCCGTTCATAGGAGCCATCCCACCATGTCTCTGTGATGCCAATGAGGTCGTAGCCCTGCAGGCGTGCACACGTCTCTAACTCCTCTTGTTTATTCCCCATAGTATAGTATGTCAGAAAGGAGAGATCTTCAGTGCAGGAAGATCTAGTCACTTTGATTTGCCTGCACAGGATAAAAGGGAGAAAATTTAACTTATAAGAATCAGGAAAAAAAAGTTCTCTGTAGAGGTATTGATTTAGACACACCCAGCATGGTGACAGCAATGCACTATCTAACAGCCTCTACCAGATACATATGTGCAGCGAAGGTGGATTTGGTTGTATATAAAGTCAAAGTCTGATCTCCCAGTCTGTATACAGTTATAGACACAAATATCAAGTTGCATTATGTAGACAAATAATGCTTTGTCCGAACAGCGGCTCTTCCCTTTGTGATCTGATGCTTTGCTGTCTCTCTGAGCCAATAAACCACTTTGAAATTTAATAGGGAATTGTCTCTCCATAATGGAATTGAATGCAGAATGGTGATTATATAGATCTAGATGCAATTTCTGTTTGGTCAAGCCAGAAATGTTTGTTGGGGTGGTGTGGTCCCATGAGAACAGCACACAGCAAAAAGGATCTCAAATTGGACCAGAAATTGTTTGTCTGTTTGGCAAAAAAAAGAGTCCTGAAGCCTGAGGGGAAGAAGTAATTAGATAGTGAGCTGGGATTGCTGACAGACCACTGAAAGTCCCACTTAGCCAAGCCACTCTCCCATTCCATGGGGGAAGGGAGAACGGCAAGCCTCTGGGAAGCTCATTGGTGGGTTGTTTCCCACATCAAATCACACAGGAAACCTTTTATTTTTTTGTTTTGGGAAGTGGAAGAAAAAAAAAATACCCCAAACTAATAGAAGTACAGGAATGAATGGAAGTGTGGCAGGATGGAGGGCTAAGCTACGGTGCAGCAGCATCCCCATCTTATGACCTGGGGGCACCCTCAGCAATGGGTCACACTAATTCACGGGTGACAGCCCACAGAAATCTCTTGGTAAATCTGCCCCTGAAACAAGAGTACATTTGTTTGAGCTGAGATGGTGCTGTTCTGCCTGGACCAAATCCTTCCTCATTCACTCTAACTAGTTTGACAGAGGTATGATTGATGGGAGCAGGGTTGGCTTGAGGCAGAACACAAATCCATCGCCGGAAACCATGGCCCCACTGAAATCACTGGGACAAAACTGCCATTGACTTTGACGGAGCTGTGATTTTCATAGAGTTTAAGGCCAAAAAGGGACCGCTCATAACCTCCACCCTGACCTCCTGCGTAACTCAGCCCCTAGAATTTTGCTTGCTGGTTTGTTCAGTGGAGGGAATTACATTTCCAAGGAGGATTTTTTTTGTTATGTTTGTTCTTTCTTTAAACTGCAAAACAAAAGACTTGGGAGTTTGTAGCTGCACTCATGCAAGCTGTGTGAAAACACTGTCATTGTTTAGTTCCATTGTTTAGTACCGGTTTTAGTATCGGGATGTCATCCAGGTTTGGCTTTTACCCATAGCGTAGGCACGGGAAGGGGTTGCATTTGGGCTGTTAGAAATGTGCCACATTATTTCCCTGCGTTTCCTAGAAGCCTTTCAGAGCATCCAGTCCGGGTGGTAGTGCATGCATTTGGAGGGATGATTGTTCCTTCTGCATAGTATGATTTAACAAGGCATTAATCATGTAAGAAGCTGCAAGACTTGAAGGACTGGGAGACGCCATATAGGTCAGTAAGTCCAACAGCAATTACAGTTGGTCATTTATTAAATGCTTAGAATCAAAGAAAAATATAGGTCAAAAAGGCCTCTGGAGGTCTCTAACCCAACCTCCTGCTCAAAGTCAGGCCAACTTCAGAGTTTGATCAGGTTACTCATGGCCCTATTGTTTGACCACCTTCACTGATTGTTTTGGTTTGGGGGGGGGGGTTATGTATCTAGTCAGAATTTCCCTTGCTGCAACCCTGCAACCTGTGTCCATTGCCTCTTATACTTTAGCTAGGCACTTCTGAGAAAAGTCTGTCTCCATCTCCTTTGTAAATTCCCTTTAGGTCACCAAAGAGAGCAGACAAACAGCAGGTAGATCCTCTGTAGACTTCCGCAAACGGTTTGATTCTGAACAGCCACCAAGAGTGATATCTGAAATGCCTGAGAGCGCGTGCATCGCTGAGTAACCCCATCCTGCCTGTGCCCCATCTCAGGTGCTTCATGGGAAGACATACACACAGAAAAGGGAAAAAAAAACGAGACACCAAATATCTGGCATTTATATATGGTTTTTAATAGACCCAATGCAAAACGGTTCACACTGTGTCCCCACAGGGTCGTCCAGCCCCAGTGCACACTGCCCAGTTCAGTGCCAAGTCCAGCTCTTCTGGGCACAGCAGGCAGAAGACAGTATCAGGGACCCACTACCCCAACCCCAGGACAGAGAAGCTTGAGAATTGCTCCAAATGGTACTATTTGGGCATGTTTCTCTAGGAACCATAATCCAGAGAGCACTGTGCACCAACCACCAGTGCTGCCTTTCAGCAATCCTTTCTGTCCTGTCCTGTCCCTGAGCTGCAGGCCAACACAGGAGCCAGCAACAGCCTCATTACTGCCAGGGGTTCCCAAATGTATGGCATGGTCCCTCTGCTGGGTACTCAGACAAGGCTTCCCAAGCACAAAGGGACAGAGCACGACCCAGTGCCTAGCATAGATTAACTCAGCTCCCCACACCTCAGCCAAGTCCAGGTCACCCAGGACATGAGTGACCAAGCCAGAAACGCTACCCTGTGTTTCATTCACAGAACACCCTCCCTTCTCTATCAGGAGCCTCTGGCATTTTTCAAATGCTCTCATGCTGACCCTACCTCCTGCTGTGTGCAAACTCCACAGCACCGGCCCCACGGTCAATAAAAATGGTAAAAACCTTCTTCAGACTCACATGGCTGAAACGGATGCAGATCCCTGGGCCTCCTCTCCTCCAGGCTCAGCTTAATTAGGGAGCAGCCAGCAAACCACAAGTGTGCTCACAAAAGAAGCTTGCGTCTGAAGGGCTTTGACTGCAGCTCTTTGTAACTAGTCACAAACATCTGGTGCCTGGCAAGCTTGCCTGCCTCTTGGAAGAGGTTCCCAATGAGAAAATTTCTGTAGCTTGCACCTGAATTCTCCACAGCACACCGTGCAGCACTCGGATCTCTCCCCTGGCTCCTCTTCTAAGCTGCCAGCTTTGTAGAAAAGCCATTTCTGGCATGGGTTTCCCCACCATACCCTCCCCACCCACCCCAATGCATTTTAAACAGTACACATGGTCCGATAGGGAACAATTATTCCCTTAAATGTTTGTGGGTTGATAAGCAGTCTTGCAAATTCAAGTGATAGTGTCGGTTCCAGTTTTACTGGCGCGATGAAACAGAGCCCACGGTGGGGACAGTCCCCCAGAGGAAGAGGGAATAAGGGTAATTCTTTTCTCCTCTTTTAGTAGCCCTTTTCCCTTTTACGTGCATGAGTGAATGTGCAGCTGTGCTCAAAAGCCAGTCTCAGGGAGACTTCCTTAAGTATCTATTGAAGATTAAATGATCTCGTGTGCAGCCTGTAATGATGGCCAATACCAAAAATTGTTCCCATCTGAAAGCTGCCCAGTGCTGCATGATCAGAAATGGGCTGCTGACCTCAGAAGAGATCCCAGTGGGCAAACTACCACATCACAGAAACTCAGCCCACCGCAAGCACCACTAATTGTCCCCTTGTCTGTGGGCTCTGAGTGAAGGCGGCTACTAAAGGGCAGGGGAACTGTGCTCTCGGCTTGTATTACCAAGTGACTTTCTCCTACGCCTCATTTCCAGCGTGTTTGGGGAGATCCTGTCCCAGTCCTTGCTATGAGGTACCTTTCGTCTGGCAAAAGTCACTATGTCCCTAATACAACTCCAGAAAAAGCCAATACGAATTGTCCCACCCGCAAGGGCAGGTGTTGGATTTGGCCCTGCAAATCAACCAAAGACAATCATAAACCAGATAACCCAAAACCAGACCCAGACTCAGTGTAGGAAGAGGCAAACCTGCCATGAACATGGATGCTTTGACTCAAACTAGCCCCAAAACCGGCACACATCTGTTGTCACTGCATTTCTGCAAGACTCTTGAAATTACGACCAGCTCCCTGCTGTGGCTCGTATTCCCCAGTGAAGATTGGAAGCATCAGCATGGTAAAAGGATCTTGATGGGTAAAAATTATGCTTCCATTTACGAAGACCCACTAATGGCACCTTGTGCATCTGTCACTGAATTAACAACATCAATTTGAAACCATACGTAAGCTGGGCAACTGGTGAAGGGAACAGCTTGCTTACATTAGGAGGTCTGGCTAAAGGGAGACCTTAGGCTTTGTTTCTCCTGAGGGGTTGTGATCAGCTAACAGGAAAGCAGATACTTTCTTGTGGGTATTCACATTTTTGCAGATTGGATTCCTTATGTATAGGAAGGGTGAGACTTCTCAGATCAATGTGGGCAAAAGGAGTGGGAGGCTGCAGAATAATATTCGGGGAGCAAAGGGAGAGCAGTTACAGCAATGGTAAAACTCACATGTATGTTCTGGAGAGTAGGGCAATGGAAAAAAAGACACAAAACTCAGGTTCTGGGGTCGCTTTCACCCCCTCCCTCCCAAGAGTCTGGATTTGCCTCCTTCCGCACCCTGCCAAGAAAAACAAAGAAACTAAATATAAAAATGCAGCTATCTGGGGAGCTGCTCTGGTGCCCAAAACGTAGGTGTCTAATGCCATTTTAGACACTGCTGGGGATCCAAGACAGCTGCGTGGGGCTGGCAGATACGGCACTGGACCTACGGCACGCTCCCTCCCTCCTGGGGCAGCAGCCGGGGGCCAGGCAGGGTACCCCGGGGCATGGAAAATGGCACTCGACGCCTACGTTTGGGCGTCTCAACAGCTCCCCCAGAGCCCTGTGTGTTTGGACAGTTGGAGTTAATCATCGAAGGGAAACAGAGCTGCAGTTAACGAACTGAGCACTGTGAGGTTTGGTAGCAGAGAGGATAAAATAGGAACGGATTGGAGCGCAGGGGACAGTCCGGCAGAGTCCAACGGAGGAGGATGGGGAGGAGAACAGCTGCCAACAGCTCAGAAGAGGGTTTCAAATTCCTTTTGCGCCACGCCGAAGTTTAGTCATAAATGACAACGGGGGACCCGGGGACAGAGGGATATTTTCTGAAGAGTGTGATCTGCTGGTTTCTTAGACTCATGTGTTCCACATGTCTGAGCACCTCCCAAACACGTCCTCTGCACATGCCGTGCGGCACGGCCACGTTATCCTCCCTGCCTTGCGGACAGGCATCTGGAAGCACGGAGGGATGTTTTCGGCAGCCCACATGGCAGTCTCAGGCTTGACCCCGGTTGTTGTCAGTGGGAGTTTAGGCCCCAAACTTCCTTTTCGTGCCTTTGAAGCTCCGCTACAGCTCACTGGGTGCTTGCAGGGGAGACAGATTTCGTGTTCAGACCTCAGCTCCTGGCTTAACCCTTTCACCCCACATCTGTCCTCCCTCAGTGGGTAAAATAGTGGGTATTTCTGTGCTCTGTTTGGTGATTACGACTTTTATGCAGCAATTAATTTTTCCAACGGAGGAATAAAATAATCCTCTAAGGACAGTGTAACCCAGCTCTTCAAGCTTCCCATCCCTCCTGGCCCCCTTCCTCCCTTACCCTCCTGCGATGAGGACAGCCCCAGAGTACAGGGCAGCTCAGTGCCCTCCTTACCCCACCCTTCCTTCCAAACACCCCATTATAGAAAGAAAAAAAGAAAAGAAAAAAAAAAACACAAAAAAACCCAAAACCCACAGCTCTTGGTTGGAAACTTTTACAAACACAAATATTTTCAGTTTTGCTGCCCCTGAAGTATTAGTGAGGAGAAAATGTTTGGGTCCTCACTGTGGCTTGTTTTATTTGCTAGTTTTCACCTCCACCAGCAGCTTAAACAGTGCAAATCAAATTACGCCTCCTGTTTACTTATCTCCAGAACGCTGACACTGGCAAGTGGCTTATCTCAGAGCGGCAGGAGCCAGCACCTTCCTTGGGGGTAGGACAGGAACTCCACAGAAGCTGCTTGTAGTGGGAGAGGGAGTATAAATCAGGGAAAGCTCTGCTGGCTCAGCTCCCCAGCAGTGAGGTTACTTGCTAGGGGCAGCGCGGGGAAGCCGAAGTGCGATATGCCCAGGGGGTGGAGGCTGCCTCCTCCCTGTGGATTAGCAGCCTGGAAGCCAGGGTTTGGATTTTGGCTTACTCATTTGTAAAGAGGAGGCGGTGGTGGACCTGTCCGCAGCCGTGACAGTGCAGTGGTTTGCAGAGCTGACATGGTGTTTTGCAGTCACCGCGTCCTTCGTGCTGCTTCTGTGGTCAGTGCTCCCTCCTGCCTGAGAGACAGGGCTTGCTTCACAGCAGAGGTGTGGGTACAGGGACCGCGTGAGCGTGTCCCACTGCCCAGGAGCACGTACACTTAGCAGGCAGGCAGAGACCCCCTGGCCCATGCTGACTCAGGGGCGAGGGCATGCAGCCAGCACCCAGGAGACCTGCATTTTACTGCCGTGACTGCTTCATGCCTCAGTTTCCCCCCTTGGTGATAGTGTTGGCTTTGTCTGCGTGCTGCTTTGAGATGGCCCAACGGGGCAGCCTGTAAAATAGAGGCAGGCATATGACTTGCTTATTGCTGCATTTCGCACCGCCAGGAGCACGCTGGAGCCCTGGGCACTGCCAACACGAGTGCTGCCAGCACCTGGGATACATAAACTGACTCTGCTTGGCTTATGCTCATGCGAGTTTTACGTTGATTGCTGGGGTAAAAGCAGAGCTGGGTATCACAGTTCAGTGGGGCGGTGCAAGTTGCCTCCGTGAGGGTCTCACCTACCCAGCCAGGCCACCTTCGCCCCTCCGATGTCTGCGCTGCACACCTTGCCCGAGGGAAAGGCTGTTGTGCCGGGGCCAATACACACCAGCTGCCCGTCCTCGAAGAAAAAAGCAGCCGAATCCCGGTTTTCCCGTGGCTCGCATGTGTTTAAACCGTATTTCGCCTTGCAAAGTGAAACCGGCTCCCTTCCCCG
>NW_008796041.1:1963711-1996447 GCF_000699145.1 Aptenodytes forsteri | reverse complement strand
CCATGCCAAGCCGGGCTTTGCGGCGCCGAGCTGGGCTGAGCCATGCCGAGCCGGGCTTTGCAGCGCCGAGCCGGGTCGTGGCGAGCCGCGCTCCCCCCGCTGCTGTGCGGGGCTTACTGCGCTTGGTAGCTGGGAAGCCTGTAAGCAAGGGGCAGCGGGTACCGAGCTGGGGGCTGCTGCTTCCTTCGAGCGGGACATTTTGGGTTCGGGTGGGTGTTTTTGAGGATGTGTTTCCCTTCGGCTCCTCGCGGTATTTTTTTTTTTTCCTTCCCTCTGCTTTGGCACCTTCTGACCCCCGGGGCTGTGCGGCTCCAGTGCCCCAGCTGCGGTGCCGGCAACCACCGTGCGTGGATCGAGGGTTGCCTTGTCCCCGTGTTGCACTTGGAGCCTGGAGATGGGCACCAGATTTTGTACTCACATGCTTCCTTGTAAATAAATATTCAGCGCAGCTGAAAGGAATGGCACGGTAGCAGAGGTTTACCGGCAGTCTGGATGAAAGCCCATCAGTCTTTTTGGCACAGGAGTCCTTTTCTCTTACTTTAGAGACCTAACGTGGGAGAGAGTGAGTTCAAGTGGCTGTGCTGCATCTAATCAGTGCATTCTGCACCCCTTGCTCGTTTGTGTTAGTGGATGGTTACTGCAGACAGTGACCAGTGTGTGTATTGCTCTGTAAGTTGTTCTCACTAAAAGCAATGTCCCACTTGCGAAGTAAGTATCGATACGGCTGATGGAAACCAGCTCTCTTCCCAGACTGATTTGATGTGCTGCTGGTAGTAGTGTGTTTTTCTGATCGCTCAGCTGTGATCCTGTTTCACCTGTTTCCCGTGCCTATCTGTGTACTAATATATGTATTTTTATTAGGGGAATTTTGCATGCAGTTTCTCTGCTTATTTGCCATGATATGAACATGGTCACACCAATACAACAGTGCCTGTCTTCATAGGTGCATTTTGTTAAAGCAAAAACTGAGTAGAGCAGCTCATACCGTTCTGCAGCTCCAGTCAGCAGAGCCTTGAAGCATCTGCTTAATATTAAGCATGGAAATAGTCGCATGAAGTCTAGCAGAGCAAATTCCCAAAGTCAAGAATACGCTGGGAGATCTTCCAGCAGCGGGAGCTGGGGGTGGTGTACTCCGTCCCCCACCGAGCCTCCGGCAGCAGGCGAGGCGTCAGAAACGCGTGCTGCAAGCAACCAGCAGCGAGAAGCCCCTAAACGCCCAGGCTGGCCGTTTCCTGTAAGCAGCAATTGCAGGGAAAACAAAGCAAATAGCTCTGGGATGTTAAAATCATGATGATATTTGAAACTCTGTGTCATGCATGAAATGTGACCAAACAGAGGAACATCTTCTGTCTCATTTGTATTTAGATGATAGGAATCACTGACACAGAAGAGCTTCTGGGTTTTATTCCATTGCACTGATTCTCTGAATCAACACCAGGAGGACAAAACCCTATCCCAGGCTGTCAGCCTGGTACTTTCTCACTACAAGGGAATTCAGTTGATTGATTTTCATATCCAGAGAGTACCGCTGTCCAGGTCAAAATGGTATGCTGGCTGTAAAGCAGCAAGACATGTTGGCAGTGGTGTGGTGGGAACACAGCTTGGGTTGTAGTCTCCCGGCCAAGTGGGATGGACTCCTGCGAGGAGTTTTTCGGCGTGTGGAGGCGGAGGAATAGCCAACACAGTGCTCTCTCCGCATTCCTCTCTGTGTAGCCAAACCAGAGCCTGAGTCAGCGAAGCCACACTAGCGGGAGAGCAAGCACGGCTCCGTGGTTGTGGCCAGGGCTGGGCAGCACAATGTATGTTTTAAGTCCTGCCTCTGCCCGTGGCTTCCTGTCCCGAACAAGCCATTTAACCACTCTTCATCGTGGTTACTTATGCCATAAAGAAGGGAAATGATACATTTTAGGGGGTATTGACAGGGTTAATTCCATAGCGCATGTGGCATGCGTGGAGGGAAGTCATGAAGAAAACACCCATGGGCCATCTCTCACAGGTCCCCAAAAGACAGCTGTGAAAAGCAAGTCCACAACTCTGACCAGCTAAGTCTGCAGACTTTCTGACAGGGTCTGCAGTTTTGATGGGAAACATGTACAGATCCCAAAAAGAAAAAAAACTGGAAATCACTGCTTTTAAGATGAGAAGATGAATGGCTTGCAGAGTATGTTTCTGAGAGTTCAAAATGAGTAACTGCATTTGAACTGAATAGGATGACACCAGAATTAAGCCCATGTTTGAGTGTCTTAATGCCTTAGAGTCTTATATGCCAACGTATAGTAGTTTGTGTCCCTTAAACCAACAAAAAGCATCCAGAGTTGGTTCCCCTCTCCAGCCTCAACTTCAAGAGCACCTCCCAGCACAGCCTTCATTCCCTGTCCAGTGACAGGGATGAGGCAGCCCAGCACCCGTCCTCATTAGGACCATCAGCCGACGTCTTGTTGCATCCATGGAGAGTTTTCTCACAAGAACAATACTCATAACGGGACAAGGTCTTCTGCTCCAGTCGCATGGAAAGGGCTCAGCACAGGGTAACACTGAAACATGAGATCCCAGTTGTCTCAGACCTTGTTTGCATTGGCCGCGGCTGTTTTCTCAGAGAAATTTCACTCCGATTTGTAGTGTCACAATTTGACTTAAACACATTTTGCAGCCCTGATACAAGAGCTGTCAGCCCTCTCCCAGGTTGAACCTGCCTAGCAGTTCCCATTTCGCTGCAGAGTTTTTCTTTTCTTTCATTCTTGGCTGTATCACAACTTTCTTTGACCGTGTGACTCCCCTCCCCATGTTCACCTCCAATTTTGGACAGGGCAGTAACCCACAGGCACCGGAGGAGAGGTGGCCAGTGCAGGTACGGGAGGGGAACCACTGCCTTAGCAGGCTCGAGGACTTCCAAGTGCTGGGAAAAGAGTCGACCATCCCTTGCACTACACAGTAGAGCTCCTGGGCCGTCCTGCAGTGTCACCTCCACATCTGCATCACACAGAGTGCCTGCTGGCTATGGACTGTGGCAGCCGCTCCGTAACACACTGCTCCCCAGGCTGTCTCTTGCACTGGCCCACCTTCACCATCCATGTCCGTACGTGAAAGGTTATAACAAAAGTGTCACGTTTCTGAACTAGCCTGTGTATCAGTGCTCACATTCATTTCATAATCGTACTCCACCACAAGACTCTTCTTAACAGACTAGAGAGGAGGACCTCATTTATCTGGGGCTCTGTAAATCAGTGGCTTGGTTTACTCCAGCCAGTGCTACATCCCTGCAGTGGGAGGAGTTCTGCAGACCAGGATGCTGCGAGCCTGTGTGTGCTGGTGTGCTGGTGTTAGGGGCTCTGCTGGTGGGGTTAGAGTTGAGGGGTGGGGAGGAATAATCAAGCAGGTTTGTACAGCTGTGAAAGCATGGGGAAACCTAACCTGAGTTTTTTGGTAATATTTTAGGACAATTGGGAATCCCAGAGAGGAAACATTTAGCTCTTATTTTTCCTGTTTTTATATTCACTCAACTAATAGTTGAGTAACATTCTTCACTCCAGGGCACTAGGCAGCCCTCTCTGAGCCTCACAGCTCCCCTTTTCCATACCACGTGGCAAGTCCTGTTACATCTGTTTACAAGTGGGGAAATCAAGGTACCTGAAGAGTTTCTCCCACATTCTCTAAGGCAGCCATTGATCCTGTGGAACTTTAGTTGTCACCTGGGTCCTAATATTTAAGAGCCACCGTCCAAAGCCAGAGGTAGTGGAGGGTGTGGGGGCTTGGCCTCAGGGTGTCTCAGCATGTGATGAGACACAGAGGATTCACACATGCTTTGGCATTAGTGACTCCCCTGGGACATGTAGCAGGTCAGCATCAGCTTAGCCAAACCCAGGAATACAGTCTGAACTGGACAAACTGGATGATCTTTACTGTTAGTCCTCTGGAGCTGGGGATAACTTGGGGATAACTAAATAACTTGAAGAGTTATTTAAAAAAAATGCTCTCCTGGCTTGAGTAGCTATTTATTGCTGTTCTCTAAGCATTTTTTCCCATTAGCACAAGGGTGTGCACAGTAAAGACAGCAGCTTTTCCTATAAGGTCTGTGATAGGTTCCGCCACAGAAAACTATCTGAGGAAACCTTGGTGTAACCCCAGTTCTTTCTTTTCTCCTCTCCAGGGCATCTGTGACCAGGAGGACTTTTGGGCATAGTGGCATCGCTGTGCATACATGGTACGCCTGTCCAGCGCTAATAAAGTCTATCTGGGCTATGGCCATTAGTCAACATCAGTTCTACCTGGACAGAAAGCAAAGCAAGGTAAGCATGTTGGAGGTGGGAAGTGCATGTTGCAGTGGGTGAGTCCTTCTCACTCCCCATGGTCCCAGTAAGGTCAAGTCCAGATGGTGGCTCCTTTCCTACTCTCCCTTTCCACTTAAGATCAAAAAAAGGTAAATTGACTCAAAATATCTGCTGGCTTTGGCCAGTTTGAGGGAATTTGTATCAAATTCATATCTATGGGAGTGAGGATTGTGAGTGAGGGAAAGGTTGTACTGAGCTGTGGCCAAGTTGGAGGAGCCAAAGTTTGCAAGCTGATAGGGTCGTGTCCCTGTCTGGATGGTTTCCACATGTATTCTGGTTCTTGAACTGTCATAAAGTTAGGGCAGCTTCCAGTAACCGAGTTCAAAGTAGCTTCACACTCTACACCTGTTTCTGAATCCTTCTTGCTGTCCCTTGCTTTTTACTATCATATTTTCCTAGACATGAGGGGTAGGGATATTTCTCTCTCCACACAGAATCTTGCAGAAGAAGGAGAGGGGCAGGATGCTGACAGCCTGGCTTTATAAGGAACTGTCTTGATTTGGTGCTGCACAAATGGCTGCTCAATACACGAAAGAAACCACCTTGAAACCAGAGGAGTGTGCGTTTTCCCTCTAATTCTTTTCATCAACAGTAATTTTAGGCATACCCAGGGCAGCAGGAGATTGCTTTGATCACTTTGAGATCACTTTGAGACAGAAGAGAGACTTCTCATGCGGATGCCCCTCTCCATACGAGCATGCTAGTGTAAGACTTTAGAGAGAAGATAAAAAGTGTTTTGAGTGGGTACCTGCTTATACAGCTTCCTGCATTGACCGCCATCTCTGTTATCACCACAGGGTGATACCCCTCAAAATGGCTGAAACAAGCTTAACATCTTACTATTGCTGAAAGCACTGCCCACATTTTCAGGCAGGGCCTGCTCCCTCCCATGCACAGGCCCTGGCCCTATTAGGTCCCTTCATGAGCCAGTTTAGCTCGCTAAACTGACAGAAAAATCTTTCTTTTTCCTGTTTTTCTTTGTCGCATTATTTTTCTTCCAGTTCAATGAATTGAATTGGCTTGCTGAAATTATGTGAAGGGCCATCAGCGTGCACTCTAAACTCACCAGCTCACACTAAACCCTTCTGACATTGCTTTCTCCATCATGATCTCTCTGACTTTATTGTAGAGTGAGTAGGACTTTCGGATGCCTTGGGCAGAACGCATGGTTACACCCACTTTGGCCATGTCCCATCTAATGCAAAAAGACAGGATTCATCTTAGTTGCTGTGAGCTGTATTGAATTTAGGGATGTAGCTAACTTCCCACCCCTGCCTAAGTGCCAGCTGTGAATATGGACAAAATTGCATGCTCACCCGATACCAGGTAATGCTTTCCTGTCCCCCTCCTCTGCTGAGCACCACCACAGCAATGCATAGCTCTCTCTGTTTTGCTCTCAACAAAAACAACTCAGCAAACAAACAGAAGTTTATTTTTTTTTTTTTTAGCCAGATGGATTTGCTGATCTAGCTGCAAGGTATTTAGGTCACAAGCAACCAACAAACAAAAGGAAATTCCCTCCTCCTCCCATTTCTTTGATAAGAAACTGGGTCTCTTAAATGCCCAGGACTTCCCTTCAGTGACTTCTTTTGTTGTTGGCAGATTGTGTTTCAGTCTGATCTCCCCTCTCTCACACTCCTACAGACAGCACCACCCACCAGCCCTCGTTTGTCAACCTGTCACGTCTGTGACCATGTCAGTGTGCTTTGTCACAATAATCCCGGTGGTCACATTGAGGCTTTGAAGTTAAGGCATACAAATATTTTTGTCCCTTTCTCTTAAGGGAGCTGGTATTTTAGTCTGTTGTCCTCGTCTTTGACGTGACACAGTCAAGATTGATAGATCCATCAATTTTAATTGATCTGTTCAATTCATCCTGCTGGTCACTTCAGGACACTGTACCCATGTGCGCTTTGCTTTTGAAAACCAGTAAAACATACTCCAGAGTGGGGTGATGTGAAATGTCTTCGTTTCAGCTCTCAAGGGTTTAGACAAACATTTATTTGAGTTTCAGGTCACATGGGTTCACATCCCCTTAAATCTCAGTCCCCACTTCAGTTGAATCCCCAACTTCAAAGTAAAACTTACTTAGATATTCCTTCCTTTCATGTTCAAACTTGGCATTTCATATCGTTTTGACAAAAGAAAGAAAAATAAAAACAAACTTAGAAGAAAAAGCCTGCTGGAGCTCACTGCAACTGAGCCTTCACTCCAGTGGTATAGATGAGATGGCAGGAGATATGACACAGTGATAAAGCAAGCTTGAACTCCATGCTCCTCACATAACTGGGCACCAGTTGGATCTGGACCTTCTGCACAGCTCCACTGGAAAAGCCCCTTCACTTGATTTTAAAAAGAAATAAAATCAGCTTTGCCTGGATTTTGACCCTTTTGCAAGGAAGTGGGGTCCCAGCCTTCTTTGCAGCCTCACTCTGCATTGAACTCCTGCCAGTTCGCCAAGCTCCCAGCGTCTCGCTCCCCGCTGATCTGTCTCTCTCTCCCTGCAATTGAAGCGTAACATGGAGACTGAAAAGATCCCCAGCTTTCCAAGTGAACATGTCAGCGTGCAGAACTCCTGTCAGCTTCCCTTTTTTTCAGGAGACAGATGCAGCAGGACTTCAAGGCATGTCTTTGCTCTGTTGACTGCACTGAGTCAATCAAACGTTTGGCCTAGAAGCCTTGAGAAGTCTCTTTTTGTGGGAATCTCCAACAGCACGTTCCTCCAAGCGCAAGGCTTTTTGGCTGAATGAACCGGTAGAAAATAGGCCAAGGGTTTCAAAAAATCACCTGCAGCAAACCCCCATCACTGCAAGCAAGAGGGATAAATTCATCCCTAGTGTCCATCTACTCTTGCATTTCACTGATGGATTTTTCTTCACCCTCTGACCCTGTCAGAACAACACTGGGGATCAGTTTGGCCCCATGCTTTGAAATGACTCATGAATGAGCCAGTCTCCCTCCATGTAAATGAGACTTGGCAGGTCTGTGCTAAGTGCTTTAAAATTTTTGAGCCTGGAGGGACTGCAGGGCCTGAGGGAGTGCTAATGGGATGTAATCTAGCTTTCCACTGTTGTGCTGTCAGTAAAAAGTCTAGCCCAGGCCTCACGCTGGCTGTTGCTCAGTGGCCTGTATGAAATGAGCTGTTGGTCTGATTCCTGCCGCTGATGAGTGGCTGTCCAAAGCACAAGACCACCAGACACTGATTGGCATTGCTGTAGGCAGCAGAGGCAGCAGGGATTGAGCAGCATGGGAAATTAACCCCATTCCTCCCCATTCTTTTCAGGAGATGCTCCATCCCAACTGTTAGTGCAGGGCACCGTTAGCACAACTGTGGCCAGGTCTAAAACCTTCACTGCTGACTTCAGCAGGTTTGGATTGCACCTTCTGTGCAGGAAGATCACTCTGCCCTGCTGATCCCCCGCCTGCTCTCTTCTGGTTTGCTTTTCCTCTCTTCTGGCTCCAGGGATGCCAGGCTTCAGTCTTATGCTATTTTTTCATTTGCCCTATGTAGGGCACACTTCCAGCTGCTGCTGGCTTGGTGTGCTGACCAGGACCACAGCCTCCAGTTGCATTGCCTTCACTCAGCGTTTTAGTTAAGTGTCTAGTCAAACAGGTAGGGCCAGAGTGTGCTCTAATTTGCAGTCTGAATATGAGTGGAAATAAACTACAGGGCTTCTTGCTGTAACTGTCCTACAAATACAGGAAAACCACTGCCTCGCAGAGCAGGAGGGCAGGATCTGTCTGTGCAGACTTGGGGTTTGTACCTTTCCTAGACATCCGCTGCAAGGACTCAGTGCATTGGGTTAAGCAGATACTGGGTTTGATCAGTATGGCTGTTTCTGGGGTTACACAAGGCATACACAACCCTGCATATACGTAGGGTCATACAGCTTGTATGCACCTGCAGGGGATAAATCACCAGGATAGCAGCAGCCTGAAGGCTTGTTACCTCCAAAGTTCTGACATTGCAGCAAGACAGCAGTTTGTGCTCAGGCTCCTGATCGAAACTCAAGTAGCAGGAAATCTCATTAGATAAAAGCAGGGACCTTCCTCTTCACTTCCAGAGCTATTTGGAGAACATCTTTCACAAACCTTGTTTCTGACCAGGAACCTCAGATCCAAGAAGTTAAAAAAGTGCTATCCTTCTCCCGGAGCTGAGTTTGAGGAGGAGCTGCTGAAAATGAGAGGTGTCTAACTGGTTGTATCATTAGTTTAAGAGGGTCAGTACTGGTTGCTTGATCTGCTCTGACATCTTAGCAGGTAGTTCAGCCTCTGCACTCAAATAAGTGAGTGCACACGCCCTGCTCTTGAGGTTGTTGTCGAAATAAGCTTGTGAGGCATTTGGGTACCTCTGAATGGTAATGATAGAGGCTATAAATACCCAAGAATATTAAATTATGATAATACTTCTGAGAGTGTTTTCAGTATGAGGCTCTCCCAGTGCTGTCTTCATTTGAAGTCTTAAATTAATCTTAAAAATATAGTGTTCAACAGGGAGACATTTTACTTCCCTTATTATTTCATTGATGTGCAAACAGGCAGGGAATCGCTAAGATTTAACCTTAAGTGTCTTACCCAAAGTCCCATAGCAAATCAGTAGCAGAGCTAAGAGTGAAGCTCAGCGTGGTGAGCATTCAGCCACCAGTTCAGCCTTAGTTCTTGTTAAAATGATTTCTGCTTCCTGAGGATGTGAAATAACACTGAAAATCCCGTCTTGGCAAGCATTCCTTGTAGTCTCATCTCGTGTTAGTTCTGGTGGGAACAGATCACACCCTGGTACGTGAATGTCAATCAGCTTCTGATTTGTTAGCACTGTAATGATGTGCCCATCACCTGAACTGTATGACTAGGGCCGAGAGTCTCTTCTGGCCTTGAGGAGGTGCAGAGGTGAATGCTCAGGTGAACTGGGGTTTCACCATCCTGTTGAACGTAAGTCTTTGTGCGGCTGGAGAGCCTCGGCACAATGTCCCAACAACTTTCTGGGTTCTGAGAAATAAAAATTGCAGGTCAGTGGCCCTGTGAGGCCAGGCTAATTGAAGCTCAGCAGCACAGGACTTGCGAGATTTGGGCGATGGGCTGAGCTCCAAGCTCCCTCCATCCATGACTGAGGAGCTCACATGAGAGTCAGCGAGCAAGAAGCCAACTTCCAGTTCAGAGATGAAATAGCAGTCATCTTTGTGTACCATGTTACAGACAGCTAGCTTCTTCCTGGTTGTCAGTTTCCTCCTTGTTAGCATGGCTTGTTACCTGTAGTGAATTCAACAACCAATACATAAAATAGAGCTCAGAGCATAAGCATTAGTTCAGAAGAGGCAGGAGGAAATTTTCCATGTGGACAGATTATTCCACAATGGCTTAATGAAAAGTTTCTGTATTTTTTTTCTGAAGTGCCTGGAGATGACCCCAGTCAGAAATGAGATAGAGGACTAGAGAGGCTTTGGGGTTGTTCTGATGTGGCAGTTGCTATTTTAAGGGGATCCGATCCTAAGGCTGTACTGGTCACGAAAAAGACTGAAAAATTCTTGTGGCCACCCAAGACACCCTCATATGTAGGGTTATTCTTCCCGGTAGTGCTAGGGATATAACTGAAGGGCCATCCCCAGCAACTTTGATCAATGTTCTTGATCTTCTTGTTCATGTTAAGCACCTGCTAGAGGCTGCTAGGAGAATGGACTGGAGATAGATGGTGAGGTACTAACAGTGGGGTTTGTATTGCAGAGGCAAGGCAGCCACTAGGACTGAGTTAGCCCAACCCTGCAAGCAGCCACCGTGCTCATTTCATTGCTCAGTGCTGCTAACCCCCCTGCCCTGAACATTTTGTGCCTTTGTTGGCTCTGTGGACATAACCACAACTGAGCTCACTGCTCAACGAAGAGAAAGTTCTGGAGTTATCTCACCTGAACTTTCTGGGCATCTTGTTGTCTCAAGTCCTTCCATAACCAATGGAGAAAGGATGTCATCTTAGGAAGTCAAGTCATTCCCTCCTAAGATAGGAGGAGGACTAGATGATCATTGGAGGTCCCTTCCAACTGAAATATAATACAATATTCTATTCTATTCTATTCTATTCTATTCTATAGGTTTACACAGTATGCACGTTTACTTTCCCCTGGAGGTGCCTAGATTGTTGACATTTGGTGGTGTGCAGTGGCTGACTCCTTGCCCTAGTGTGGCCAGTTAGTTACTGAGCTGGGACCGGCTGTTGTTTCTTGCTGGAGTAATGTTAATGCTTTGAAGAGGTCCTTCACAGTAGGGGCATTGCATGTGGCTTGTTAGTCTGGACGATAACCTGAATGTGTTTTCCTGAGTATTTTCTTATTCTATAGGTTTACACAGTATGCACGTTTACTTTCCCCTGGAGGTGCCTAGATTGTTGACATTTGGTGGTGTGCAGTGGCTGACTCCTTGCCCTAGTGTGGCCAGTTACTGAGCTGGGACCGGCTGTTGTTTCTTGCTGGAGTAATGTTAATGCTTTGAAGAGGTCCTTCACAGTAGGGGCATTGGCTTGTTAGTCTGGACCATAACCTGAATGTGTTTTCCTGCCAGTATTTTCTTCCAGCTTCTCATGACAGCCCATTTAAGCCATGTCCTCACTGTGTCTTGGTCCAAAGCTCATTGCAGATTTGGAAAGGCCCCTCCTGGCTTCCTTTAGATGCTAGAGATGGTCTTTAGCCTTCAGGCTTTGCAGTTTATTATGTTAGCATTTCTGAAGGTTTCTTATTGTATGTGGTTACACAGTGACTCCATACATAGTTTGTTTAAGAGGGAAAAATGTGCATGGCAAAGCAGAGAAAATAACAAACAACAGGAAGCAATGCCAGAATTGTACCCACTTAAGAATGTAAAAAGTGCAGCAGTGAATACCGTGCCGGATTGCTTCTATTCTTGTAAAATAATCCAAGTTTGCTGTGGAGGCCTGTTTCCTGCCACAGCAAAAGGACTTTTTCCTTCTGTGAGCTTTAAAGAAGCGCTAGATCATTACTAACTCCTGTGTCCATGTCCAGTCCAAGATTCATGCTGCAAGAAGCCTGAGTGAGATTGCAATTGACCTGACTGAAACTGGAACGCTCAAGACCTCAAAGCTGGCCAACATGGGGAGTAAAGGCAAAATTATCAGCGGCAGCAGCGGGAGTCTTCTGTCATCAGGTAGGTCCTTTATCCTGTAACTGGAGAGAATATGGTGGGAAGGGCCATGGCCATGGTATAATGGGAAGCAGCCAGAAGCTGCACTGCAGAAATGAAAGTCACTTCCCTTTAGCCTTTCTGTCTGTCCAGGTGTCAGTCCATCTCTCAGCACGTTGCCCCACAAACAGCACAGGCAGCAGCCTCCCCCTCTGTCATTACCGCTGCTCGTTTCCTCTTTGGCCCCAGGATGTCAACTCCAACCTCTCACTTTCCAGCTGAGACTTGGTCTCTCTTCACAGTTTCTACCATAACCACCCCTTGGCACCCAGCTCATCCCTAGGCAGATGTGTTTGTGAAGGAGCCCTCAGCCAGCAGTGAGGAAGCAGTCAGCCAGTGCAGCTCACTAGGGAAATGGAGGCTGGGAATTGGTGATGTCCTTCAGCAGGGACATCAGGCAGGGTGGCTTCTTCGCAGAGTGCCCATCTGCTTTGCCTCTCTGTTGCTGGAATTTGCCTGGTGTCCCAGGCTCCAAAGAGCTATTCCCTAGCACCCTCCACCATACTAGTGTGGGGACCTAGAGGTTTCTCTTTGTGGCTTAGAGCACCTTCCTGTTATGAGGAAGACATAATCTGTGAAAGAAACCCAACAGAAGTTGACACAGAGAAGAGCTAGAGCATCGAAAGAGAAGGACCAGGGAAGAGGAGTCAGGAACTTGTCTGTATTTCTTTGAAACTCTTCTGTCAGTCTGAACGGGGCAAGCTGTGTGTAAATCAGTGCTAAACATCACTCCAGGAGCAAAGCAAGGATTGACAGTTTGCGAAGAGCTTGAAGCTGCTCAGGTGAGAAGCTCTTCAGGAGGGCAAAGTTGCTGGTATCACTATAATTAACAGTTCCAGTCAATTAAATGCCCTCTGTTAAGTGTCACGTCAAGTTATCGAAATCCATTGTTTTGAGATGTGTAACACCAGAGAATAACCTTCTCATGCTTGACAAGAGTCCATCTAAGAATACACATGCTTTAAAACTGAACCTACACTGGTG
Source organism: Aptenodytes forsteri (assembly GCF_000699145.1). Lineage (NCBI taxonomy): Eukaryota > Metazoa > Chordata > Aves > Sphenisciformes > Spheniscidae > Aptenodytes > Aptenodytes forsteri. The sequence continues at coordinate 1,983,953 of NW_008796041.1, read as the reverse complement.
TAGTAGATGAGCTTTGAATCACTGTATCCTTCATGTCTCTTAAAAGCCACCCTCTCCTGCCTGGAAAATGTCCAGCGAGGGGTTAAAATGTGCAGTGCTTACAGAGCTCCAGAGCAGCCTGCTGTGCAGTTCCTTGCCTTGCCTGCAAACAGAGATGCCTTTCTGCTCCTTAGGTGTTCCTGAGGAAGTATACAATCCACCGTCTGTGCCTCCCATCGCTTAGGGAGTTGCAATAGCTGAGCAGCTCCCGGACTGGTGTTGGGTTGTTGGAGCTCTTTGTTTGGCATTTTTTCCAGCTCTCCTGCTGGAAAGTAAATAACGTTAAGTACCCTAAGGAAGTTCTTAAGGTCTTTCCAAGATCTCAGCCTCCTGGGCACCATTCCCAAGTTTGTGAGAGCTACTTGGTAGTAATCCTGTTTTCATGTTAATACACTGACTTTTCACCTTCCTGGAAAAAAACATGGGGGTCTGCTTCTGCTCTCACACTGGGGAGCAGTAGCCAGGTGAAAGCCAGCAGAAAAGCAGGTCCAGAAAAGCTTCTGTAGGGCCAGCACCTATCAGGGTTACGTGGATGGAAATACCAAACTGCGAGCTGCCCATGCTTTTATTTCTGTATGGTTTTTTGCTCCCTGCTCAAATCCCTTCTGGCTGAGGGTGGGGTTTTCAGACTCAGCAGAATTGCACTAGTGACTACACTCGTGCAAAGTTCATTGACCAGGTGAGTCATTTCTTCAGGCCTGGGTAGGTGGATCGGTCTACCTGGACGCCTACGTAGGACTGTGTGAACCTCTTTTTCAGTTGAGGTGCTGCTGGTGGGCCAGGCGAGCGTGGCTCCCTCCAGGTTCCTGTGTTCAGAGCTGCCTTTAGGTCCTACCAGCTGTGAGGACAGGGCTCTCCACAAAATGCTGTGGAGAGCTGTGGGATTTGCTGCTGCTCTGTGCCTTCCAGCAGCTACAAGCAGCTACAAGGAAGTATAGAGAGAAGATGTCTGGCAGAGGAGGACAGATACCAGGGAATTGGAGACCCTGGATTGCTTCCACACAGTCACCCAGACCCTTCTGCTCCAAGAGCTCCTTCCCTCGAGGTCGGCTGGCTGAGGTGATCCAGCCCTGTCCCACTGGATGGGAGGGGGCATTCGCCGCTTGTCCCGCCGGGCACAGTCACTGGTTCCGTCCCAGCCTTTGCGTTTCCTCCCATTGTGCCGAAGATTGTCGGCACACAATCACAACAATGATGGGTTATCGCGGTACAGCCTGTGCACTAGAGAGAATAAGTGCAAATGATTAAGTGGCCACAGCAGATTTCCAGGCTATAAATACCCCGAGTGACTCGAAGTCACAAGGGCAGGACTGAATCTCTGTTTGCCCCCACTTCCCTACTGTTCTCAGTCCTTTTTTCCTGGAAATTACTTGTAGCCATTTCCTCTCTCCATCTCACTCCTCCTCACTGAAGGGACTATCATCAGTGCCACGAGGAGCATGCTGAAGCTGGCATGTCTCCCCTGGGATTGCAGCAAGGCTGCAAGGAAATATTTGTTGTTGCTTCCAGCTGTCACACTGTCTGGCCAAGATCCTGCTGTGCAGTGCAAGACAGTCGCTGCCCCACATCACTTACAGTCTCAAGACACAGCAGAGGGTAGATGGATTCTTATACTGGAGCAGTGACTTCCCCATGGTCACAGCAATTCAGGGCCAAAGCCTAAGCTCCTCCATGTTTCCCAGGCCCTCGATCTCAGTCTGTGTCCACTGCAGAGTTGTAAGTTTGATACTTGATGCTCCCAAGTCCATTTCTGACAAGCTCGCTCTTTAATTTTTGTCTTCGTTTTGGCTCTGAAGAGGGCCCCCAAAACGGTGGGCTGCTGGGATTTAGCTCAAGGATCTTCTGCTCAGGATCTCTGGGTCATCCCTGGACATCTGGGGCAAGATTTGCCCAGGAATAAAAGCTCTGCTTTCACACTGGCATGAACCCTAATCAAAGCCAGCAGAGATAATTATTGGAGCAAAATCAGGTTAGGTCTAAGACAGATTTTTTCTTCAGTCTGTGCCCTAAGAGCTCTGCCAGGCTCCTGACTAGTGAGGAGTCCTGTTATTGCTGGGTTATTGTTGGACTGAACCCCAGACCACCACCTTCATCTCAGTGGGCAGAGGAGAGACCACAGAGGAGCACCTCTGCTTTAGCTCTGCAGACATGTTCGAGGAGCCTCCGGCCCCCTGAGCCCTGTTCCTTCATCAGCGGTGGAGGTTTCCTGTGTAGGGGCCTGTTTACGTTTGAAAATGCCACGACAGAGCCCAGCCAGCCAGTTCCCCAGCCCCCGCTGCTCCATCTGGTGGGGCAGCCTCCCAGCTGGACCGCCCCAGCGGGTGTTGGAGCGGATAAACAGCACCCGCACGGCCTCCGGCAAGGCCCGCGAGCGCGGGGGCTCGCAAAGACGAGTCACCCACAGGATATCTGAGCGCATCCTGTGTGGAGCAGCTCCAGCTGGGCTCCCGCGCGCCGCGGAGGATATCCTATTTGTCTGGCAGAGACAAGAGATAGCAGCTGTCTGAGGTTGCTGGCTGTTGTGCGCTGACATCCTGGCGCGGTGAGTCATCCCAGGCTCTGGCACGGAGCAAGCGTAGGGGGACCTCCCCTCCCTGCTCGGGGGACAGCCTTCCATGGGGACCTCAACCAAACGCCAGCGAGCTGGAGCCAGCAGCCGGATGTAGCATGAAGGGTTTGCCATATTTAGGTGTGTTTTTCCTGGAGCGGGAGACTCACAAAATGAGAAAGAGAAGAGATGCCTGGATGCTCTTGCCTCACCACTGCTCAGCTGCCTTGTTGCATCTCCTTTCCCCTCACAGATGCTAGCACCAAGCCTTGGCTCCCTCTGCTCTTCAGCATCCCATCTATCCTCCCTGCTTATTTTCATCTTTCTCATTTATCCCTTTTCCAAGCTGACTCCACTCCACTAAAATAGGTGGAGGAAATGGGAACAAACAGTAAGTCACTGGTAGGGCTTTCCTCTTCAAAACGGTGGCTCATGTTGCTGGTCTCGTCTCTTTGACAAGCTTTAAAACAAAGCTTGTCTTGGAGCCGACACCTGGTAGCCAGGAGCCCCTGCAGATCTGCACAGGCACAGCACATCGCCTTGGTCAGATCCTTTGGGGGTGTGACTCACTTGCTTCATGTCCCCATCAACATCACCAAGACTGTCCTGACATCACTGGTATTGGAGTGATCAGAAACCAGCCTGTTAGCACTGGTGAAGAAGCTCAGCCATGAATTCTGCTGGAGGAGTGAGTTGGGCAGGGAGGATCATGTTCTCCCTCCGTTTCACAGCTTGTGTTCTCCTGAATGTCAGTGGATGAAGAAATTGCCTGGAGAGGCCAAGTGGGTATCAGAAGATGAGTAGTGTATCCACACACTAATAGGGTATTAAGCGGATGTTCAGGTCACCAAGACCTGCGTCCCGTCCTGTATGCTAAGGAGGAAAGGGCATGTACGATTGCCTTGGCTTTGAAATTAAACCAGCAGCATCAGCTATAAAAACAGGCCCAAATTCAGCAGGTTCCTGGTGCCCACCAAAGAGATGGCCCTGTGCTTGCTACCCGGTGTGTTTTCACAACCCTTTTTCTTTTAGGGACATTAAATGGTTCTGCAGAAGTGTGTGTTAAAATGCAGAGTTTGGTAAATCTTTGCACAGCAAATGGGCAGGAGGCTAAATAATAATTTTCACCGAAAGGTTCAAAAGCTATACAGGGAGATTACATATTTCAGCAACATTTCTCTGGTTTACTGCATTAGGAATTAGCCCTAATTGTGGGAGATAAAATACCTGAGAAAGCCTCCCAGTCAACCGTTTCTGTCGCAGTAGGAGTCTCTCGTGTTAGGACTGATCTTTCAGGACTGATTTTTCTCTGTTGATGATCCCCTTTGGAAGGCACTGGGCAGCCGTGACTCAGTGAGCATCATATTTAATAAGGCTGATTTAAGGTAGTATCTGCTTGATTGGTTTGGTTTGTGCCGGTCTTTGATTATTTCTTTGGTTGTTTTTATGGTCTTTTGATTTGTTCTGACATTTTTGGGTCAATTGCCACTGGGTTTAGAAGTGGGTCTGTGGTCACAGCCTTGCTTGAGGCTGGATTAATACATATTTATAAATAAAGAGCCTCTAATGCAAGCTGTAGGCACCCCAGCAATACAAAGCACTGTTCTCCGCTCCTTTACAAGCATCTCACATGGGTGTGATTCTCTTGACTGATCAAGTCTCCATTTGCTTTTCACCTGTGAGAACAAGCAGAGAATCCAACCCATAAAAATCTAATAATACCCCCCAAAATAGTTCAGCTTTTAAATTAAACAAAAAAACCCAAAACAGCTATAATAGAACAGTTTCTGAAGGAGAAACCAGGAAGGTCTGAAGAAATAAGTCCTGCAGTATGCCCAAGGGATCATCCAAGTCAGGTATGGTCAAGCTAAAATATTCAGCATCACAAGCCATGAACTGGGTACCCTGTCCCCTGGCCTTTGAACCCTCACTACGCTAGAAGAGTTTGTGATACGAGGACTCAATTGGAAAAGGTTGATTTGAACTGGTTCATTAGTGCCAAGGAGTGGTCGACTTTGGTTTCAGCAGTAATCCCATTGCTTAACTCGGAATGTGACAATGCACTTCCAGATCTGCCCTAATTCCTTTACTTTCTGGGAGGGATGAAAAAGGTGGCAAAATGTGCACTCAGTAGACACTGCCACTGACCGCATCAGGGTTGAGACCAGCGTGGTCCTCACACAGGGTGAGCACAGCTGGAGCAAATGCTGTGAACTGTCTGTGCTTGATTTGGATCCATACCAGCTCAGCCAGAAGCCGTTTGTTTCCTTCTTGTTGGCACACCCCGAACCAGCTTAGGCATCTAGTCAGGGTTTAGGCTATTCATATGCTTTTAAATGTTTCAGCATCTATGTAGCTGCTGTGGCAACCCGCAGCGCAAAAACGAATAGCTTTTGAAAATAAATCTGAGGCTGGTGTGGAGGTAGGGAGCAGAGAGAGGAAGGAAAGGGGAAGAGCAGTTGAAAGGAAAATGTAGGTCATTGAAGTTATCCTAAAAGAAAAAAAAAAAAGGGTTGAAACATCTGCTGGAATCATGAGCAACTTTTTACCGGGACTCAGCGGTTTGTTGGCAATTCAGTGAAGAAATTCAGCAGTTCAGTTTTTGCTAGTAACTGCTCACCAGGGTTACTATTAAGAATTTACTAAACACTAGAGTGGGCTTTTCCTGCCAGTGCAAATACAAGGCTCCTGTAGAAGATCCCATCAAGTTCCTGCAGCACAGATGTGTTTGTAGAATTGAGTTTTGTTGCTCTGTGAGGGCAAACCCAAATGAAATGAGGATGACTACAGCAACTAAACAAACATCTTACCATGAGGCTGTCCTCCTTTATCTGAGGATACTCAACCTGACTGACCTTTAGAGAGCCCTTTTTCCACCTCCCCCACTCCAGGACAGCCCAATAAAAGGTGTAACAAATGGGGGTGGTGCTTCACAGAATAAGTGCCAGCTGTCTTCCTGTATAAAAACTGCAGAAATAGTGGTGGAAAAGATCTGTGAGATTCTCTGCTTCCCCTGGGCCAATGCAGAACTATTTTATGGCATGGGTTGCCTCAATCCTCTTTCAGTTTAACTTTAACGGTCTGCTGGAATAGTAGCAATGAAAGATGAAGCTGAAAGCACAAATTTCACTCTTGTTTTGCTGCCAAAACAAAGAGTTGTTCCCAGGTTCCTTCCAGAGCTCTCTGAAATGGCAGCAACATTTTCAACCTCCTTGGGCTAAGTGTCCTCACTGTATGCTTGGAGGCCAAGCTGCAAATGTATCTAGAAGGCCCCTCTCACCCCCATCCTACAGATGCACAGAAAACTCCATGTAGCATCCTGTTGTATCTGACTCCTACAGGTAATAAAGGTCTACTTTCTCTGTACCATTGCCCTAGAGGGGCAGGGGAGCCCCCCAGAATCACCCTGGGACAGCGGGTGCTGAGACCACTGAGGACCCTCTAAGGACTAGGAGTGAACCCCCTTGAAAGCATTGCCAAGTCAAAGGTTTTTCTGCAGGCATAAACCTACAGTACCCCACAAGAAGTCCCTACAAAGCACTAGGCACAATCCAGCTGTCTAAACGTAGGTGTCCAGTGCCATTTTCGGTGGGTTAGAGTATCCCACTGCCTATCCAAAAGACTGTGGGTCTCACAGGGTCCTGGGTCATATCTGCCACCCCATGGAAGACATCTCAGATACTTAGATCACCTCGACACTTCTGTTGAGGCAACAGCAGCCCTGTCTGTTCAGCCCGACTCAAGACCCACTATGGAGTTTATTAAAAAGGGATCAGATGCAGACTTAGGCTGAGCTCCAGAGCTGTGTGTGGGGCAGAGCTTTAGAGTGTGTGGAGCTGTAGCTGTCAGTGTCATCTGTGGACATACATGGGACGCTCCTGCTGAATCCACCACAGATACCAGAACTCAGCTTTCTGTAAACCTAAGGTGGATGCTTTGAACTACAGCTGTAGCTAAACAACAACCAGTAATATGAGTGAAAAGCATGTAGAGATGGCATTTACCCCTTCTTGAGCTTGCTTTTTGTCTCACAGTACGGCCATAACCTTTGTGTCCTTACTCTGTGATGAAAGGATGCACTTGGCTTATGCAAACAAGGTGTTCGGTGGGAAGTAGTGACTTCTCTAAAAACTCATCCCTGAGCCTAGAGGTGCATTAAAGAGAGTGAACTGCTAAGCACATCCTGAAAAATCAGCTGCTCAAGTCAGGGACCCAAAAATGGATGCAACCAGCATCACCCCTTCTTTGAGATGCTAGGTCTTGGATAGCAATTGATGCACCATCCCAAACCAAAATAAAATCAGGAACCCCATCAATAAGTTCCCCTAAAGAGCTGAAGTTACAAATGCTGTCATGACATCTGAGCAACAAAGTCTGACTTAATGCATGGACTTACTTCAGTGGAAGTTGCTGGGTAATTGCCACTTGAAAAGTCAAGCCATTTGGACATCCAGTTTAAATATCTTGACCTACGTCTTCACAAGAAACAGCTACTATCCCAGAAGGACCTATGGGTTATTGTTGTTTTGGTGTGTTTTAGAGGAATCTTGCTAGGTAATTTTGTTCCATTACGTTTTTTCATAAAACAGGCACTGTAAGTGGATTGAATTAAATGTTGGCTACTAGGATAATTGTGGTTCTTAAGAAGTAGGCTGTATTGTCAAATGGTTTCTCCTAGGCTTAATTTCCCAAAAATGCATCTCCAGGGCTTCATAAACTGTACTGTTATTTGCCATTGGGAACTTTCATGGGAACAGTATGTCTTTTTTTTCTAGGATCTTTACATGAATAATTTTGTTGCTTTTATTTTTCTGGATAATGATTACAAATGTCTTCATGTGCCCCACTGTCCAATCTCTGTTAGCTTAAACACTAAGAATTTGCTGTAAACAAACATGACTGGGTAACACCTGCTTCATGTCATAGTCTGATTTCTTTTTCAAAGGACTGCATCCAGGCTTTAGTAAAATTACAAGCACTCCAGATGTGTATGTATTATGCTGTCAGCTGGCCTAGTGAAATCATTGTTTATTGATAGGTTCCCAAGAGTCAGACAGTTCTCAGTCTGCCAAGAAAGACATGCTGGCTGCACTGAAATCCAGGCAAGAAGCTTTAGAAGAGACACTGCGCCAACGCTTGGAAGAACTAAAGAAACTGTGTCTCCGAGAAGCGGTAGGCAATGGACATTTTATAACCCATAACACTGTGTTGCTTGCATTGTTATAGCATGCTCATTGTTTGGAGGTGGTGTGGAGTCAGGAGAAGAGATTCCTTCCATAGTCACCTCCTGCAAAGCCCATTGTGCAAAGGCCTCAGGAAGGTCCAGCTGTTTCAACTCCAGATTGCAATGTCACAGGACATTTCCCCCACAGAGAAGGGAACCCCATGTCAGCTGGGTGCCCAGTTGGCTTGGGGCTAGGAGGGTGCTCAGCAACCACGTCTGCTGTTTGAAATTGTGTTTAAGATGCATTCAGCCAGACTTCTTATTGACTGGCGGGAATATGCAGCTACCTAAATTGCATAGGAAGGTTGTCCTGTGTACTGGTAATCACTTCTCAAATGCTTTTGACTTCGTTAGCAAAAAAAAACCCAGGCTGTTACACTTTCTTCTCGGAGCAGGCCTGACCTTACGTGCTTTTCTTCTCCCAGCACATTCTTACATACAGCACACAAGGTCTCATCTGCTCATGTAGACTCCCTTTATCCAATAAGCTCTGGCGCTGCTGGAGAGGAATGGTAGTGTGGTGGCAGACCTTGTGAAGAGGAACCACTGTGGTCATCCCAGGACATGCAGGACAGCTCAGGAACTCATCTCATAACCTTCCCACTCACCTGCCTGTTCATTCTTGGAATACACAGGAGGCCAGTTAAGAGATCAATTTAATGTTTGGGGAAATTACAACCCTGCTGCAGATGTGTGTGGAGGTTAGGAGCAGCATACACTTGGGTCATTCAGCAATCCTCCTTTGTTTACCAGGCCTGAAAATCTGAATTTAACAACAAATCGTGATGTGTAACACAACAGGAAGCTGGCTGGAGACAGTGGGAGATCTTCCAATTGTTGCGTAATATTTGATGTGTATCTCGCCTTTGACAAAAATGGGGGAAATAGGTCACTGATTCAGCTCTCATTGCACTTTGTTTCAATTAGTCTATAGTTTTAACGCCAACAAGAATAAGCTGTGGAAAATACCTCTCGACAAAGAAAGCAGAAATTTCTGCTGCCCCAGTTGCCATCCTTTATTCCACACAAGCAAACCTTTAAGACCTGAGAAGTCCTGGTTGACTTCAGCAAACAACTTGTGCTGATAAAGGTTGCAGGACCAGATCCAGTCTCGTAAGTCTGTCGAGTACAGAGCTAAGACCATCTGCAGGAAGCAGTCACATGCTCTTCGGGGCTGATGGACAAGGTCTGGAGGGCTCTACTTGCCCTGGAGGAATTTACCACCCTAAGCTAACACTGCCTGACTGCAGAGGGCTAATGCTTTGCAGCAGCATGCTTGCAGGGGAAGATGTGCCTGTGCCACAGTTGCAGGAGCTCAGTGCCTTCACTTTAACTCCAGCCCCCTCTGTGGTGCAGCCTCAGGCACTTCGCGAGGAACCGGGATGCAGGCAAAAGCTCCCGCTGGGGCATGGAGCCAGTGGTAAGGAGCAGTATCTCCTTAATGTGCTGCAGCAAGGCTGGCCTGAGCCCATCTGTCAGCACCTTAAGAGCTTGTAGAAAGTGTTCGTGCTTTCTGTAGATGATCCAAGAGACGCAGTTGGTGGACAATTGGAATCTGACCCTGTCTTGCAACCCTACAGCTCGTCCATCAGCAGCCTCCAGTTGGAAGTATTTCCTCTCAGGCTGCCCTTCGTCCTTTCTGCTTTGGCATGGGAACAGCCAAAACAAAGGGAGAAGGCGGCAAACCGGGGGATAAAAAAGGGTTAAAAGTGGGGGCATAATCAAATAAGCATGGCCAGAGACATTCATAACAGTGGCATCAGGTTACTTCGGGCCATCACCACTCCAGTTACTTATTAATTTAGATTACGTTTCAGGACCATGCCTGTGAATACTTTTCAGCTTATGGAGGCAGCATGGTAGCCCACGTTAATTTTGTTCTGCTCCAATCCTGGGCATTTTACAGAAGACATTAACTCTTTCCCCACTGCCCTGCTTCATATTAAGTTAGGGGTTTTAAAGAAAATATCCTTGTTTCCCTTGGGAAAGGATACAGGAATCTGTGTCTTGATGCAGTGCTTAGAGCCACATTGCACTAGAAGGAATGCATTACAGAAGAAAAGCTGAAATAACCCCACAGGGCTGGAAGGGCAACACAAAATGGGACTCATGAGACATTGCAACAGTGCCTCTCGCAAAAGGGGGTTGTGCACGTCGGCACAGAGCTGTGCTACAAACCCATTTTGCTGGGAACTGCTTAAAGGAAGGATCTGAAAGGGCCAGGTCCTTGTTTCCTAGTGATCTGAAAAGAGAAGAAAGAAAAACCCCATTAGGGAGCGGGGGAGAGGCCAGGGCAGGCAGGGGCCTGAGCTGCGCACTCGCACTTGCATTAAGGTCAGCTGCTGTTCTTTGGGATTCAGATGATTTAGGTTACTCTGCCAGCTGGATCCTCTCAAGGCTGATGCTAAGGAACACAAAAGCCTTTTGTCCTTCATAGGGAGACTTTTGAGTACAAGGAGTCGGGCTGTGCTCGTAGTGAGGCTCCTGCCTTTTTCTGTAGGCATTTGAATGCCTTCAATTCAGATATGTGTGGCTGTATTGTGTAGTCCAGGGAGAAAAAAACCCCACAGCATTAACATCAATATTGGCACTTGCTGCTTCCTGTGTTCCAGATATTCCTCAGTTCTGTGGGGTTTGCTTCAGATTTTGAACAAATCTTTGCAAATGACCCCATCACTCTGACAAAGCATCATATACTATCGCTCCGAAGCTGCCCATGACATCACCGGGGTTTGGAAGGGGCTCTGATACATGAAGTGTTATCAGACAGGTAATGAGGTACCAGGCACTGCTTTTAGTGATCATTTTCACTGCATTCCTCTCAGACACATCATGAATCAGGTGGGAATGTTTCTCTGTGTGGGTCATAACCTGCACGGCTGTTGCCAGTGGGGCTTTCTGACTCAGCAGACCTGCATCCTGCGTGAAGGCTCTTGGATCTGTTCACCCCCTTCTCAAAAGTAGCTCAGCAGATAGAAGCTCTCCTTTCCTGCACACCCTGCAGCAGAGATGAAAGCATGTGTGCTGCAGTCTGTTCAGCCTCAGGCCCCAACGCCCTAGGGATGGGCACCACCTACAGACCTACCCTGGGCAGGCCATAGAAATCTGTATTCATGCACAGGTTAAAGAAAAGTTCCCCACCCTCAATGTCAGGTCCTGGGACAAGTTTGCAGGGCTGGGTGCTCTCCTGTATGTTTATCAGCTGGCTGAACTGGGTATGTTGTTAATGAACGCCTGTCATTTTACGGTCACAGTTCAAGAGCAGTGTTGTGCTTTGCTCTGCTGCAGGATTTCCCAGATCACTAACAGCATTTTCTGCTTACAGGAGCTCACAGGAAAGCTGCCACGAGAATACCCCCTAGATCCTGGGGAGGAGCCGCCTATTGTAAGGAGAAGAATAGGAACTGCCTTTAAACTGGATGAGCAGAAAATCCTGCCTAAGGGAGAGGTGAGGCTATGCCCTTCCCTTCCAGCCCCATGTCCCCACCTTGGGTCTCTAAGATGTCCAACATGCATCACATAGGAACCATCAGTCTTAGAGTAATTTTTGCTTTAAATGACTGTAGTTGATCACGGTGCCTTTTTTTTTAATATCCATCAGAACAGGGAAGCAGCAAGAGAGTTGGTGCCCTTGGTTCAGACTCAGAGTAAAGGTTAAACCCTCAAAGTTCAGCCCTGGCTTTGCTAGAGGTAACAGAAATAGCCTGGGTGACCAACTGGACCATGACAGTCCGAGCACTCTGGTGACCAAGTGCAGTGACTTGTGTGAGTAGGGAGCACATCAGGAGCCCCTTGAGCCACCTGAGCCCTGCTGCTGCCCTGTGTTGTTATTGCAAACAGCCACTTGCTTTCCACTTCAGTAGCAATCCGAATTCAGATCTCCCCTAACAGGGAGAAGAGCATCACAATTATCCATCTTAGCCCTGCAATAGCAAGATGAAAGCATTTTGCTCCCCAGTCCTTAAACAAAAGAGCCTTCGTCCCTACCTATGGGGAGCTGGAATTATGTTTTTCTAAGTTTGCCAGGGAGTGTTTGTTCTCTTCCCTTGCTCCCACAATGTGCTGGGTCAGTGCCCTGAACCGTGGCTGTGAAAACAGGCCTGCAGCAGCTGTAAGGCGGGACCGGATTCACAGAAAAGCTATTGTCTGCAGAGACGCATTTGTCTCAAGACACTTGTGTATATTCCAGTCTTGAGTTTCCTTTTTATTTTTGTAAGAGGAGAGACTGAAGCTGGTGTGACTGTGCGGTTTAAGGCTCTGTTCAGCCAGGGAATTAACTGTTTGTCGTTTTGTTGGCATTTTCCTTCTGCTGAAAGAATAAACAGCTGAAGCTCTTTAGTTTTGTTCTCAATGGAGCCTGGGAGAGGAATTCCACCAAAGTCAAATATTCATGAACTAGCACATTTAATTAAGCTTTTCAAAGGGAAGCACGGCTTAGCTGAGTTACTCCTAAAACCCCTGAAGTCTGTTGGCAGCTCAGTTATAACCTGATCTCCAGCTTCCCAGATCTTACTGCTGCAAGGCAGCTTTTGGGGCCAGCGGGTGAGGAATCTCCTTACTCCAGTAGCAGGGTTAGGTGGGGAGAGCATGAAGGTAAAGCAGCTCCTCCCCATTGCAGGCACTCTGCCTTTTGGCATCAGCAATCCAAACATGCTGACTAAGCTTTTCTCTACCTCCCTTTTCATGTGTCAAACTTTAAGACTGTATTGAAAAAACATAAATTTCTATTCTCGAAGAATGATGTTGAGCTGTGTTTATTTGGCTGCCAGTTTGAGAGCATTTAGAGAGGCCAGCAATGATTTTCATGCGCTTTTCAGCAAGTGCAAACACTAGAAACTCAATTTAAAACAAAAAGTGAAATAGTCCCTCAGTCATGTAAATCCAGGGCTGATATTACCAACTGTGCCAAGGACCTGAAGCAAGGCACTTCCACCTGAAGGCAGATGATAGCCCTCATTTTCTGAGGCTTTATTTATAGTGGCCTCACTGGAAGAAAATAGACAATTATGGCCAGAAGGAAAATGAATATGTTTTTTCTAAGATATACTGAATGTTTTAGAACTGAATCTGTGAGGGTCTGAAATGACAGCTCACATGAAATTCTCCATACCTTTAGTAAAAGCTTTGTCAGAGCAAGACTTGCAGGGAAGGGCCCTATTGTATTTTTGGTAATCGCCTCTACCTGGTCCATAATTCCTGACTCTTGGAAGGATTTTGCCAGAAGGCAGTGAACCAGGTTCCAGGCCTTAAAACTCCATGGTGTCAAATTCACTTGTAATAGGTTTGGCGCTGATAGAACTTATAAACTCTTCAAAGCAAAAAGGGATCTGTTAAAAAGATGGGGGGTGGGTTCAGTCTTCAGTAAAGCGAGGGAAATGATAATTACAGATTTAAGGCAATGCTGACTCACCACTGACAGCAAAGGGATTTTTTTTTTAAGCCAGAAGCCTGGAATAAAAACTTCAGAGAATGACTTCAGCCTGATTAATTCCCACAGCATCAGCTCTTGCAGCATACGCCGCTGCTAAACGAAGAGAAAGGATTTGAATTTGCATAACGGGGATCTCCATGAATATATGGCTGTCAGTGCTTACAATCTGAACTCCCACCATTCACTAGAAGTAAAAAAGCTCGTCATTTTTTCCCTAATTTACAATGTACTGTGTTCCCCTTTCTAGCAGACTAACACCAAAAACTCCCATCGAGCTGGGGAAGGTAGCCAGATCCGTTGCAGATTAGCAAGTACTTCACAGCTTGGGGTTCTGGTGCAGACCGGGAAGCTCTATATCAGCTTCTGCATTGGCATAAATTGGCCTAAATCCCTTGACTTCGGAGGATAACTAAAAATCGGTAGGTAGCTTCCAGGGTACACCTGGTTGCATTTAAAAACTTGGCTGAGACCCTGCAAGGGTTAACGTTGGAGACACTAGTCCTTTTTGGCATACAGAAAGCTTGCTATTACACAGTGCTTGCTCTGAAATCACCCTCCTGGCTTCTAACTCGAGGAGACAATTTTCTGGTGCAATCAGTTGCAGCAGTCCATAATTACTTCAGCGCATACTCTCCCCTGGATTTTGACGGCCATACACCAGGGAGGAGTTAGCCCATCTTTGGCTTTTTTACCTCAAAGAGTTTGGTGGGTGCCAAGCAAACCTGTCAAGAAGGTTAAAGCAGTAGCTTTGCATCAATACATAGCTCTGATATCAAATGGGGCTCAAATATGAAGATAGGAAACAGGAAGAAGGACCGGGTAGGAGGCAGGTGTTACCCATAAGGTAGGTGTAAAAGGATGAATGTGTCAGCAGTAGAGCACTGTTGAACAAGGCCATATTGAACTGCATGAAAAGCCAAACAGCACAGCAGGGTTAGGGCTGGAGCACACGTCCTCATTGTATGGGTCATCCCTTCCACCAGCTGTTCTCCCAGGCACTTGTGTGAGCAGATGAAGGTGAGATGGGTATGCTCAGGGAGGCCCTGAGATGGGGAGAGCATCGTGATCATGGATGCTTTGCTGATGGAGACCCTTGGTTGGAGGCCACTGGCCAGGTTCAGGGGGAGCTTCCCCGTAGCTGGGCCGGGAGAGTTTGGTGTTAGCCAGAATCCACTTGCCTTTCCCCAGGAGGCAGAGCTGGAGCGCCTGGAGAGGGAGTTTGCCATTCAGTCCCAGATCACAGAGGCTGCCCGGCGCCTGGCGAGTGACCCGAACGTCAGCAAAAAGCTGAAGAAACAGAGGAAGACATCCTACCTGAATGCCCTAAAGAAACTGCAGGAGATCGAAAATGCCATCAATGAGTATCGCATCAAATCTGGAAAGAAGCCAACCCAGAGAGCCTCCTTGATCATAGAGGGTAAGTGGGGCTCAGCACCCACGGCATTGCTGAAGGTGGAGGGCCGGGAGCAAAATTCGTGGCTTGAGGCACAGATTTCCCCTCCTTCCTCTTGCCTCTCCTGACTCCACGCGTGCTGGCAGTTGTGTTGTCCTCTCCCATACCAGCCTGCTGTCAGATGGGTGTCTGGGCTGCGTGCCGTGCATTAGGGATGTGCTGTTTCACAGCACAAGAAGCAGTGTCACACTGTAGATTATAAGCGTGTCAGGAAAGCAGACTGACTCCTTTGTTCACCTATAAAATCACTCTGTTAATGTCTCCTCCGGAGTGGTGCTGTACAAATGTAATTAATGTTAGCAGATTGGGGTGAGCTCTCTAGCTGAAAGGCATCTGTAAAATCAAAGTGGTAGCAGTGTTATCGCTGTGTTCGAATGCTTTTTTTTCTTTTTCTTTTTTTTTACAATGTAATTCTCAGGGCACTTTATGGTTTATTGGGTTGTTGATTGGTATTTCATGAAATCCATTAACTTTCTGCTGTGGTTCTTTCTCCCTTGCTGATTTTGCCCTTTCCCTTTGACTTGCAGAGCTTTTCTCTGTGCCTTTGTAGCAGGAACTGAGATTAGGGCTGCTGTATTTGTGACCTGGGTACCAAGTTGCACCGCAGTCAGGGATGACACACAGCCTTGAGGACACGGGATGGGGGAGGCAGCTCAGACGTGTGCACACCAAGGACGTGAGAGCTTCTCCTGCTGCTACAGAGGATGCTCCAAAAGTGTTTCCCTGAATTACACAAAACTGGTACCTAGTGTGGGCCTTTAGTTAGCAACAGGATGATCATTTTAAGAAGGCAGAGATCAAACCCAGAGTCCTTAAGGCCCGAGATGTAAATCTCGCTAATGGCACCAGGCCATTTTGCATCCTCTGGGGATCTCAGCTCTCCGTTGTGACTCAGTCTTAATCCCCATTAGTTGAAAAGAGTTAGCGGCTCCTTGAAAGGCAGCCTGCTAGTGAGAGACCTGGCCTGCAGCTCTGCCCTCTGAGACTGAGAGTGGGCTAAGTCAGCTGTTTATAGGAATCTTGCCTCTTGGCTATGTGAGGAGGAAGATGTGGGTGACTGCTTAAGGCTAAGACTCAGTGGACAAAGATCACAGTGCAGTTCAGCACTCAGTCACTGCAATTCTCGGGACCATCTGACCATCTTTATATTTTCTTCCCCTCAGAAGGAAACATTGCCAGTGAAGACAGCTCCCTGTCGGATGCCCTTGTTCTCGAGGATGGTATGTTGGCTGCTATATGTTCTAGAGGGTAGGAAGGAAACAGGGAAGGATGTGTGAACTCCTGATTGACACTCAAAATGGAGGAACTGTTCTGTGTAATAATCCACCCAAAATTCCTAGTACCAAAAACGCTCCAAACTGAGAGCGGTTTCCCCTGACTCTAACTTGTAGTCAGACATCAGGCTTGGAGCAGTGAGTATTGCTGTAGTTACTGCTCTGAATTCTTTCAAAAGACAGTCCCAGAATGCCCCCTTATTTTCTCTTAAGGTTTCAATTGTTTTAATGCATCACACACCCTTGCTCACCATTCCCTCCCAAAATGGGAATGTCAGCCGGTGCACTTCTGAAAGTCGGGTCTTCAGGTTGCTCCTGATTGCAACCAGGGGAAGCGGGGTAAGGAAGCAGGCTCTGGAGGTGTGATGGTGTCCCCCAGGGTTGTGCTGCCATTGGAGGTATCACACAGCCATCACCTCTCTCCCTTCTTCTCTTCACAGAGGATTCTCAGGTCACCAGTACAATATCCCCTCTCCAGTCCCCACACAAAGGACTCCCTCCCCGGCCACCGTTGCACAACAGGCCTCCTCCTCCGCAGTCGCTGGAAGGCCTCCGCCAAATGCATTACCACCGCAATGACTATGACAAGTCCCCCATCAAACCTAAGATGTGGAGCGAGTCATCCTTGGATGAACCCTATGAGAAGGTCAAGAAACGCTCCTCACACAGTCATTCCAGGTGAGCCAGCTATCCTGAAGCTCCATCACAGAGATATCCTCTGCTTTCAGGAGGGACAGGTGTAAGCCCTTTCAAAATTTACAAAGCTGTCCCTTACCAAAAGGAGACTTTTAGGTGTTTTGGCCAATAGGCATGTCAAAAACAGGCTGCAGCCACATGACTGCTGCTTGGTATCTCAATGTTATTTTAAAAAACATTTAGAAAGGAAGGATGGTGGATCATCTGAGGGCTTTGACAGGGCTTGGCCTTGACCTCCGGCTACTGCAGAAGTACAAGCTCTGGGATGCAGCTCAGAGCAGCAGCTGACCCAACTCCCGCTCACCCCCATGAGATCACAGGCACATGCCTGAGATCTGGAAAGGCATGGGAGCCCCTTCCCCAAATTCCTGCCTGGGAACTGAAGCAGGGTGTTTGCTCTGCAGCAGTCACAAGCGGTTCCCCAGCACCGGGAGCTGTGCCGAGGCGGGAGGGAGCAGCTCGCTGCAGAACAGCCCCATCCGGAGCCTTCCCCACTGGAACTCCCAGTCCAGCATGCCGTCGACGCCGGATCTACGGGTACGCAGTCCGCACTACGTCCACTCCACACGGTAAGTCTTCCCAGCTCTGGTCTCACGTTGCTTACTGTGAAATAAATATTCTTTGCTTTATCCTTCCCCCAGGATATTAATTAATTCCCCGTTCAGGAAAGGACACAAACCGGTCCTGTTCACATCAGAGGCTCAAGTACTGTTGCCAGTGGGGAATCTCTCCTGAACTGGGATCCTGAAATCACTTCAGATAAATGTGATCCTGCCCCTCGTCTCCCTGTCAGAGCAATCAAGCTTTTCTTCCACTGGGACCTTTCATCTCAGGGACTGCTTATAGGCCCTACAAACCCCGTGCCACTTTTAGAAGGGATGTGGTACTACTGCTAAATTCCTCCGTGGATCCAGCTGGAGATAACATATTGTTTCCTGTCTGATACGAAATGTTGGGTAGTGTTAATTCTCTCTCATAGATAAAATGTTTGCACGTGTGATCTTATGTGGAGAGAGAGCCTGTATAAAGCAATCCACCCAGGGATCCAGGTGGCAGTGGAATAAGCCCAGGGTTGACAGAGGAAAGAGCTGAAGTGTGTAAGGGAGGTGATTTGTTGTGGCCCAACTGGACTCCAGTTTTCAGCAGGATTTCTGCAAACTGTTTGGCTTCATTGCTATTTTGCTCTTGTGGCAAACTCCATGGACACTGCGGGAAGCAGAGCTGAGCCAAAGCTGTGTGCTGTTAGGTATCCTGCCCTAAGGGGTAGTGCTAACATCATTTAGCTCGGCATAAATCAAGAGTCATGCCAACACATCAGATTCAGGCAGAGGCGATACAAGGCATTAAGGCCCTGGGTTAAGTTTGTTACAGGTTTTTGGCTGAGAGTACCTTTCAAGAGTGCAATGTTTGTTAACACTGGAGCCAAACTGTGTGAGAAATGAGCCTGGCACAGGGCTTGAGAAGTGGCCTTGACCAGGTAGGGGCCATTTGGGTGTTTGAAACAACCATTGCTCAGTCTGTGGCTCATTCATGAGCTGCATGCCCTGGCCTTGGCCATCCATCATGCGGGGGTGTGACTCGTTGTGGGGTTTTCCTGCTCTGTGAACGGATGGCTGAAGCTCTCCAAACAGCTGGGGTGAATAGAGACCACCCAGACTTGGCCGTGAATCGAGCCTTGAAAACTTGCGATTCGGGGTGGTTGCCTGAAGGGCTGTTACCTGCTGACAGTCCTACACGTGCTACACACGGCTGGGCCCTGGTAAAACTTAGCTGCTTGACAGAGATGACTTTTTCAAAGGCATTGAATTCTGGGCATTGAAATCACTGCATTCTGGGCTAAGTATGGGCAGTCTGTCTGTGTCACACCAGGTGGATTGTACCTATGCAGGGCATTCACAGGCCACTTGCAAGGGAATCCCACCACCGTTGAGGCTAAGGTCTTGGGATTAGCAGAGCTGGAGTGAAGTGAACCTGATAGCACAGGGATGGTGCTGATTCAAACAGCTCTGCCACAGGGCCGCACCACCAAAGCCGGGGCTTGAAGTCCCCAGGTTTTGCCCTTCAGACTGGGTCTTTCCCAGGGTGGCAAGCGACAGAGGAATTGGGCTGGGCAAGGGTTTATGTCCCACGTGGTGCTGCAGACTGAATGCCACCACCAAGGAGACTGGAGAGGGACAGGAGTAGGACCTAATCACCCCGAACCCTGCAGCGGGGAAGCAGGTTGCTTTGCAGCTGAAAGCTCCACGCAGTGCTGGAGGGGTCCAGGTTTTCAGTGCCTTCATAGTCCCTTGCCTGTGAAGCTGGCCTTGTGTGCAGAAGGGGATGGGGAGTGCTTCGTCCTGTTGACTTACCAGCCTGGATTTTTTTCCTGGTACCTGCAGGTCAGTCGACATCAGCCCGACCAGACTGCACAGCTTAGCTCAGCACTTTAGACACCGGAGCTCCAGTTTGGAGTCGCAAGGCAAGCTCCTCGGCTCAGAAAATGAGACAGGGAGCCCCGATTTCTACACCCCAAGGACTCGTAGCAGTAACGGCTCTGACCCCATGGACGACTGCTCTTCCTGCACCAGCCATTCCAGCTCTGAGCACTACTACCCCGCTCAGATGAACCCCAACTACTCCACCCTGGCAGAGGACTCCCCGTCGAAAGCCAGAGAGCGGCAGAGGCAAAGGCACAAATCGGCGGGCAACCTGGTCTCTTCCAATTCAGGGAGTATGCCCAACCTGGCTGCAAGGAATGGGACGGGGCACCACCGCGTCTACCTGCACAGCCAGAGCCAACCCTCCTCCCAGTACAGGATCAAAGAATATCCCCTGTACATCGAGGGCAGCTCCACACCTGTGGTAGTGCGGAGCCTGGAGAATGACCAGGAGGGACACTACAGCGTGAAAGCACAATTCAAAACCTCCAACTCCTACACAGCAGGGGGGATGTTTAAGGAGAACTGGCACGGGGATGAAGTGGACTCCGTCAGGCTCACCCCCTCCCGCTCCCAAATCATAAGGACTCCATCTCTGGGCAGGGAGGGCCACGAGAAAGGCTCGGGTAGGACTGCCGTGTCAGATGAGCTGCGGCTCTGGTACCAGCGGTCCACGGCCTCCCACAAGGAGCACAGCCGCCTCTCGCACACAAGCTCCACTTCCTCGGACAGCAGCTCCCAGTACAGCACATCTTCGCAAAGCACCTTTGTGGCGCACAGCCGGGTCACGAGAATGCCTCAGATGTGTAAAGCAACATCAGGTGAGAGATGATCCTGGGCAAAGGGGCAGGAGGGATGGGGGCTTCATGCAGCCCAGATTCGTGCCAGGTGTTATACCCCAGCTGGAGAGCAATGCCAGACCGTAGCATGTTATCTGGCCTTCACATGCTGCTCACCAAGCCTGTAGGCATAACACTGGGGGGGCAAGCCTTGTCCAAGACACTTACTGGGTGAGAATTTTTTTCCATGGAAATTATCACTTTGCAATGATGGGCTCAAAAGACAGGGAGGGACCGAAGTCCCGTTGTTGCCAGGTCTTTCCTCAGAGTACAGTTGGGTTTTGGGTGATGGCGCTAGGGGCTGAACATGGAGAAACC
>NW_008796041.1:1932233-1963224 GCF_000699145.1 Aptenodytes forsteri | reverse complement strand
GGGTGTCACTCAGTAATCACAGCGAGGGGAGCGATGAAGCAAGCGGGGGCTCAGCATAAACTAGGAGAATGCATGTCCTCAGTGAAATACCAAAAGCATGAGAAAGGTTAAGTGGGGAGCATCCCAGCCCCTCCGCCCCCTGCGAAAATGTTTGTGCGATGACATCTTTGTGCACTGCTGAGACTTGGTTTTCCCATGCAGCTCCAGTAGCTGTGCTGATAGTGTCCTGAAATTCAGAGCACTTAAGTTTGTGCTGTGTTACGCCTCTCCGTCATCTACAGAGCTTTGCACTCCTCTGTGCTGTTAATATTAAATGGTAAGAAAACAGTCAAATTCATTAAACTGAGGAGGCCTCTATGTGTTATGAAATAGTCCAAGGTTAAATATTTACTGGCCATCAGTCACTGCTGGACAAGCCAGTTTGGATAGATCAAGGACTTATTAAAACCTGAATCCAGCCCTGCGTGGACAGGATTGCTGGTTAATCAGTTTGCGCCGTGCCCATCCCCACCCTTCCACATGCCTCAGGCTTGGCATGGGAGACACCATTGCTCCGGCCTCACTTGCCACAGGTCCTCGCAGCCTCCCTGAGCAGACCAGTGCATTGTCCACCCATGCTGGTTGTTGGCCTTCTGACATCCCAGCATCGCGCCTGGTCCATGGTGACCGCCATGCTGACACCACTGGGGCTTTGTATTCACTGCTGACTCCAGCACGGAGTCAGAGAGGCGATTTGACACCAGGCTCCTCGTGGGCCACCGACAGCTGCCAGAGAAGAGGCTGATTTATATGCGATGCCAACACTCGCAGGAGGCCCAGTTGTGGACCAAGACACAATTGAGTAGCTGCTAGAACCATCCTGTGTCTCCATATGAAAAAATCTGTCTTCCCTCCTTTGATTAAGCAGCATTTCTGTTCCACCCAGCAACACAAAATGCTTGAACACTGGAAAGCTTTGCCTTGCTTAGCTTTGGAAACCATACGAGTCCAGTTAGGTAATCCAGAAAGGAAAATGGTGGAATTGGGGGGAAAGCACATAAAAACTGCTGGCAATCAGTCCGTTCCCCCGCCCAGCTGGGTCTTTACATCTATATGTGATTATCTGGGCAGCACAGTGGCAGGCGTGCTCAGTAATCACAGCTTGTCGTGACCAGTTGGCAGCGTAGAGTGGTTTTGCGTTCAGAGTCAGCTACCAATTACAGCTGTGGGAGGATACTGACCTCAGGGGCTGTCGGCTCCAAGGAGCAGATTAAAATTTGTTTTTCTCTGGAAGTGTCATTTGGCAGCAGCTAAAGAATTTAACAGCACAGAAGGGGATGCCAGGTAGAAACATCCATCATTTTAGCTGATTAGCCCTAGCTGATAGGTCTGTTGGACTTCACGCTGTCCTTCAAAGAGGCTCATAC
Organism: Aptenodytes forsteri; assembly: GCF_000699145.1. Taxonomy (NCBI): domain Eukaryota; kingdom Metazoa; phylum Chordata; class Aves; order Sphenisciformes; family Spheniscidae; genus Aptenodytes; species Aptenodytes forsteri. Next base: position 1,961,818 of record NW_008796041.1, on the reverse strand, counting down.
TTCTAGGCATATATTAAATTCGGAGGGTCAACTCTTGAGGAGGAGGAAAAGATCAGTCAGGTGGATTTCTTAGCTAGACTCTCACCGGTGAAACTCCCCCAAGAACCACTGCCAATGGTACATTTTTAGTTCAGCTTGCTTCTGTCTTCATTCAAGTAAGATAAGCTTTCCTCTGGTCCCATAGTAGTAGGGTCATCAAAGCCTGATTTCAGTTTATTACAGATACACAGTGAAAGGTAGTTGCAGCTTTTGAAATCTTCAGAGCTGACTTCCTCCTTTGCACCTGAAGCAGTGTACTTGTCCAGACTCTCGCCAGTGCTGGCTCTGGCTCCCAGGGACGCAGAGCATCTCCCACCACCCCTGGAAGCAGGAGGCTGAGCCTGATGGGCTGGGCTCCTCCAGTTCAGGTCCCGTGGAGATGCGCAGCCAGGCCGTGCCAGTCCAGCAGCAAAACCAATTAGCTTTCATGATGGGAGAGGTGCAGTGTTTCCCAGGCAGGGCTCGGGAGAGCCCGGGTTGTTGTATTCAGCTGGAGGCTGAAACAAAGCATTCCTGCAGAGCTGAGGACAGATCTGGCCCGTGACACGCAGCAGCGTCAGCACCAGGCTGTCTGCTCCCGTACTGCGTTAGGGCACAGCCATCCAGGAACAGGATGAGGTCTGACTCCCAGGCTCCGTTTACTCACTTGCAGGACATGTTTCTGCTGGTCTGACGAGCTGATGCTTCTGAACCACCCTGACCCTTGCACCCTCACCTCACCGGTTATTTTTCTCCACCCTTTGGTTGTTTTTCAGCTGCCTTACCTCACAGCCAGAGGAGTTCAACACCATCGAGTGAACTAGCAGCCACGCCGCCGGGCAGTCCCCACCACATTATCACATGGCAGACTGGGTGAGTGTCTGTGGGATTGGGTTAGAGAATTCACCTCACTCAGTGCCAGTGAGAAAAACCTCCCCGCACACAAGCAAAGGAAGAGCACAGGTACGGGGAACATCTTCCAGGTGCTCAATAGCCTACGCCATTTCCAGCCTCCCACCCATGCTCTCATAGCAGTGGAGCTCTAGTTTAGGCTGACCAAGACATGGCAGTGCCATCCGCACCCAGCAGCACTGCTCCAAGCAGGGCCAGATCCACAGGGAAAGAAGCCTTGCAGGTTCTTCCTGCTTGGACAGTCTCCTTCTTCCAATTTTCCGTATGTCGAAATAGCTGATCTTTGTTTTAGCAACTATCACGCTGGCTGTCTAGACCGAGATCTTTGTTGTAAAGGCAAGGTTAGGTGCCTACCATATTTGTATCTGCAACAACCACATTTTTCTGCTAGTTTTTCCCTAGCAATGTGTCTTAATGACTATTAAATGCATCTTTTTTCAGCTACCACTAACTTAACATGCTTCGCCAAAGCATGAGTGAGCCATTACATGCAGGTACCCATTACTCGTGTAAATACAGTAATTGGGTTTTTTGGCACCTCTTTGTGAGGCAGGGAGTTCCAGGAGTAAACAAAAAGCCTTTTGCAAGCTCCCATGGGTATTCTCTAGCAATCTCTTGTAATTCTGACCTGCCACATGAAATAAAGATCATGTCCAGATCCCGTCTAACTCAGCACGTTCCAGATTTTTGCATCTAAATTGAGTTTGGTGACATCAGCTAGAAAGTTTCAGACTACAGTCCTCAAAATACCATAGGCTGTAGAGTAGGAAAACAGATATGACCCCCTGAGTTGTGAATTGGGACCAGTAATTTTGCAAACATTTCACTGTGCAGCCACTGGAAAATCTCATGCTCTTTAATTTCCTCTGGTCACCTATGACCAAGTTTGACCTCTGGTTTTACTCCAGCACTGCTCGTGACTGCACTTTAAAATGGGGATGAGGAGAACCGTAACCACAACCCCCTTAGGCCTACCTTGGATTTCAAATTCACACATTTGACATCCAGCCTCACATGGTCTTTGCATGTGCTTCCAGCTTTAGAACAGGAGAATTTTCCTGATCCCGTTTCACAAAAAGTCAAGGGATCACAAGATAGGCAAAATGGCAGCTATCTTTACTGTACACTGAGATTTCCACTATTAAGGGTTTGAGTCTAGACTCAAATCTTAGTCTCAGTCTCCATCCCAATCCTAATTCCTCTAAATATCTCCACGATGATCAGAAGTAAAACAGCTGAGAAATCTGTTTGGCAAATCCCAACTTTTCTTATTTTTCCATTCAAGAAAACTCCTCCACCCTGTCTCTCATAGCAAAAATGCATCAAGCCAAATTCTGAGCTGGTGAAAGTGAAGTTATCTAGATTTATAGCTTAGGCCCTGCACCAACAACCAGCGCAAAAAGAACCGGAGACAAATCAGCACTTATTTCATGCCTGAGCATAACATCCGAGGCTATGTATAAATACAGTAGGAGCAGATAAAGTTTGCCGTTAGATGCACAACACCAACTCCCCCACTACAGGAGCAGGCTGTGCCCTCCCAGCACGACTCAAAAGATCGACAGTTCTCCCCAACATGTTTTTGTGTCACTAACTTTTTCTAAAGATGATTCATCAACTTGTTTCCCCACTGGATTAATAAGCTCGTAACAATGTCTCTGTCACTTCTTTTCTTTAACATTTCCTCTCTCCTCTTTCCTCCTTTTTTGCTCTCCTTTGTTCAGAGAAGCAACAGACAACTCACCCACTATGGATGAGTCTCAGTCTCCAACCCACCAAAGTACTGATGAATAGAGGTATAGTAAGGGAACGTTTTGTTCTTTCATCCTTCTGCCTTATAGTCCATGAACACAGTGCGAGTAACTGGCATCCCGCTGTCCCTGAGGAGCGGCCCTTTAAATTGTGTGCCTGTTTGTTTGGCAACAAGGCTTCCTTCAGCTCCTGGAAGAACAACTCGAAAGCATCTCAAAGCCTCTGTGCCTTTTCAGCAAGTTTGCGGCTGTGGCGCTTTCCCCTGTGAAAGAGGACTTCGGGCCAGCCCGCTCTGCGTTCGTACAGAGGTTGAATGGGCACAGAGAGCAGGCGGTAGTGACAAATTTGTGGCTGGGGACATTTCAAAGCAGCATGGGCAAAGTGCTGCGGGGAGAGTCTGGGAGCAGTATGGCAGGGAGACAAGCTCAGGTAAATGGGGGCCTCAGGGGACCTGGACTGAGCTCCCAGCAGTGGTCCAGCCATGGCACCGAGCACCCCTTTCTCCTCCTTCCCTACCGCAGAGCAGAGCTGTGAAGCAGAGGCTGTTAGCAGCAGCAAGGTTTTATGGAACAAGGAGCAACCCTGGCCCTGTTCCTGTGGGAAGACAGAGGGGGAAGGGTGGAGGGAACAAAAACACCCTCGGAGTATTTATATTTTAATTAAACTGCGTCGCTGTCTGACACTCTCATTTGAATCTACAACCATTCACAGCTGGCATCTGTCAAGTATTTCAAGCCCAGCTTTCTAGAGATAACCCATAAACCTCCGTACTCCAGCACAGAGCTGGGAAACAAAAGGCTCTTTAATATGCAGACAGTGATGCCCTTGCTCAGGTTCCTCCCAGACGTGGTCCCAGGGAAACCAGGTGGAAAACAGGACAGAGGATGCAGGAGCTGCCAGACTGCATCAGATGTGAGATCAGTCCTGCGAGGCGGAGCTGAGGAAGGAGTGAGAATCCCACAGTAAACAGATAGAAAATGTATCTCCCACTTTTGGCCTCAAAACAATCTCTAGTTTGGAAGTTGGTTAAAATCAAAGTGTGAGGGAGAGACATCAATTCTGAATATTATATATCTATGCAGATACAGCAGTCACTTTTCAAAATATCAACAAGATTTTGACCCCAGTGGTTTCCTCTGGCAAGGAGCTCCACAGACTAAGCCAGGAGCCGACCCTGATCGGAGCTTTAAGATAAATAGCAAAGAAAATTCCCATAAATTGCTCTGTGCAAGCAGACAAAAAGCCATGCAGCAAAAGAAGCAGTAGCTTGTCAAGAGAGGTGCCACAAGATGAGGACTAGGCTACCTATGACAAAACACGGTCCTTCCCACGTTGGACCTGGCACCCTCTCACTAGTCGCTTCCTAGCTCATCCCTGGAAAGCCGCCTAACTCTGGGATTGCCAGGTGATGCACGAGCCTCTGCCCAGAGAAGTGCTACAGGAAAGCACCACCACCCTCCTCCTTCCATGCTCCCGCTAGATGCTACAGTCTATGGCCAGGAGGGCTGCTCTGCAGACTTGCTCCCTGGAGAGCATCCCACTAAAAATCCTTTACCCCATCTTACTACCAGGCAGGAAAGCAAGACAGAGCCCTTTAGGCAAGGCAGAGCACTGCTGCTGTACCCCCGGAGGGAAGAGGCCGCATACAGAGAAAGCAGAGGCAGGTGTGGTACCATGGGTGGTGGGATGGACCCAGCTGGTGGGGTGGGCCACAAGCTCTCGCCCTCCAGCAGCCGCTCTGCTCTCTTGTAGCGCATCCCCTTCACGAAGCCCCTGCCACTGGCCAGCAGCGGGCTGAAAACACAGCAGCTCTGCCTGTTGCCATTCAGGCATCATCCAAAACTCTGGAGAGGCTGCCGGAGCTCGGCTTTCTCCTGCCTCCTCGCACCAGGCGGGTTGCTGGGGGGGGGAATGGGACTGCTGGGCAAGAGCAAACTGGGTCAAGGCAGGGCCCTGCATGCTGAGCCCACCCCAAACATCAGTTCTGGGGGTACCCGCAGAGTGCGAATGTGAATATCCTGCGTTCCTCCCCACCCATAATACAATGTTTTATGCCCATGGCTGAACTTCCCAGGAGCCCTCGTTGTCCTAACGAAGTTTCCTTTCTCCTGCAGGGGCTACAACGATAGCTGTTTCCTGGACTCTCCCCTCTATCCAGAATTAGCAGATGTCCAGTGGTATGGGCAGGAAAAAGCCAAGCCTGGGACTCTAGTGTGAACCCCTGACCTCAAGATAATCACATCAATGCCATTCTGAGATCACCTCACTGCCTCTCATTTGCCTTACCCAGATGCACTGTCACCCAGCACCAGCTTCAACTCTAAGCACTTTTCTCATGATGCAATTCAAGATGACATTTACAGAACACTGGCCCCGAGACATCCACCGCGACAGCGACGGACCGCAGCGCATCCCATTGCCAGGCTGGTGCACGTCCCTCCCACGGCCTGCAGGGCAGCGGGTGCAGATGAGCAGCCATCTTAATAGTCAGTTGGCAATTTAAAAATTGATTTTCCTTTGAAACGATGGGAGCCTTTCAAGGCTTACATCAAATCTTACTGTTCTGTGGCATGTAACAGCAGTAAGATTTCCATGACCTGCGATCTGAAGCCAACAGAGCATTAGTATAAAGGGGGGGGAGGGGCAAAACAGGACGGAGGCTGAGAATTGGATATCATAGTCCTGAAAGCGCATCTGTTATGAAACAGTAAAATCCCGTCACTTCAAAGATGTGTCAGAGTCTCGCAATCAGATCTGCACTGCCAAAGATCGCCACACCAACGTCGGCAGGATGAGTTTGCTCAGCAAGTCCTTGTGACAAGAACATCTCCCTCATTTAACTCGATGGCAGACATGACCACCTCCTGTAAAACGGCATTTCCTTCTTCGCTTTGAGCCCACCTACATGCAAGTAAAATAACCCGATGTGCTGAAGACACACTGGAGGTCTGGGCTGGTATCACAGCATCGCTGTCTACACGCTACTATTAAACTGGACAAACGAGGTTTACAAAGGCATTATCTAAAGCAGAGGCAAGTACTGCTACTCACAGCATCTCTGTGGCTGGCACAGGTTGCACACCAATACGTAGAGAGGTCGGGGTTGTGATGGTTTGTTTTTTTTAATACTCTGATGAAGATAAAAATTGCCAAAAAACCTTTCTACAAACAGACACAGCAAATAAGTTCTAATCTATTTCTGCACAAAGCGTTAACGTGAAATCAAAGGGAAAGCACATCGCAATCTAATTGACAAGGTAAAGCTGCATTAACATATCTGTTCCACTCATCTTCCCTTCGTTAGCACCAGTGTAGCAAAGGGCTCGTCACCCGGCGTACTGCTGTGTGGGAGAACCGGTCTGTCGGGAAACGGAAAGGCTCGGCGGCGGGGTTCAACAACCAGCAGACTAGGCAAATTTTCCCATTGCAAGAAGCGACCGCAAGAAAGAGAAGCAACTAAATTAGGTGTTGGACACAAGCGAGAGCTGCCTACTGATACCAAAAGGAATCGTACGAGAGCGTCACGGAAGGAGCTGCAAGTTTACACATACTTTTGAGCAATGCTTTATACATGTCAAGCCATGGAACTTTAAAAGGCCTCAAAGACACTTTTGTAACGAACAAGTGCACAATCTAGGTGGATGCTGAAGCTGGCACGTCTAGCCTTCATTGCGGTGCTATGCTGTTTTTATTGCCACTAGATGGGGGGAGGCACCCGGCCTTCCCCCGTTTGTGCGTGCAAACGATGATTTCCTATGGGAAAGGCATTAAAAGAAACGGCTGGAGGGGGTTACTTTGTGAAAAGCAGAAACTGAAGTTAGCTTTAGTTTAAGGAAAAAAGAAAAAAAAAAAAAAGTGCGAGTGTGTGTGCGTGTGTGTGTTCCAAGAATAACAATAGCGTCTACCAGACAAAGTAGGGCGAAACGTTGAAAATTAAACACCACGACTTGGGGGGCTGCCACACCTTTTGGTATTAAGATTGCTGGAAAACTGCATTCCAGGCTTTAAAAGAGAATGGGTTCTCCGTAATTAGGCTTGGAAAGATGATGGGGTTTCTAAAGAGTAATGCAAGCGGCTCGTGTGAATACCTTTCTGCAAGACATACTAGAAACATTTGCTTTGGTTCTCTGCGCTTGCCCGCTGTGCTGCTGCCTCGCATCACTGGTAAGGCAGGGGAGGCGGCCCTGCCGAGGCGAGGACAGCGGTGGGCAGCAAAGGCTGCTATTTGTCCAGGGAAATCCACGGCAGAGCCAGGAAGGAAACTCTTTCATGTTCACACATAAAGCATAAATGAATTATCCCTCTGGAAAAGAAAAAAACAAAAAACAACCAAAAAAGCATACTTTTTTGTACTGGCAAGGGGTTTTTAAAGCTAGCCATGCAAGCCTCCTGCTTCTGGACCTCCGCGAAGAATCACCGCAGGAGTACCCCCCCTTTGACAGCAATTGAAGCCTCGTAACCAGTTGCTGGAAGAACAGACAGCGGTGAGATTGCACCCTCTGTCTGGACGTGCAAAATGCTGTTTTCACCATCTCTCTGTGCTTTGGGGTCTTTAACATGGGAATTATTTCAAGCTCCTAATTGGATTTTTAGCTGGATAAGAGATAGTACCAATTAGTGACATTTACTGATAAGATTCAGTAGCTAAAGTGAAAGGATTAAATAAGGACCAAATTAAGCAGCAGCAAGTAATTTAGCCCACAGATTTTAGGGGCTCTGAGCAACTGTCTGTTTTCTTTTTAATTTCCCTGGTAAGTGGTTTTGGGTTGTTGGGTTTTTTTTTCTGTGTACCTTCTTTTAATTAAAAAGAATTCAACAACAGCGGCACTATGAGGCCTCTGGGCACTGCAGGAAGAAACACTAATTCCTCCAAGACCAGATCTGCAGTTTTGCAGCAAAGGTTAAAAGGTGGCAGCCCTGAAATTAGGGGAAAAAAAAATAAATGGTTAGCCTGAATTGCAAACAGGCTCGAGTAGAGAAAAAGCTTTCTAGAAACGGATTGAGTTTTGCTTTGTGTTCTGCTTTTCTGTTTTGCAATCAAGGCACACGTGAGCAGCCAGTCTGGTAGTAAAGACAGATTAAGTAAAACAGGTTTTACTGTTTAGCTCAATTCAATTAAACACAAATGTACATAAAATGTTAATCTCATGAGATTAACATATTTAAGTATAACACGGAGGGGTATATACATAGCTATTATATACAAGCACTTGACTACCAACTTAACCCCTCCTTTACTTTTTTATTTTCCAAGGCTCCATCTGACATAAAGCCACAGTTGCGTTCTTAGTCTCCATGGCGGACGCTCCCTCTGTTTAGCCGGGAGCCGGGTGTACGGTCTACGCACCGGGCCGCGCTGGGAGGCAGGGTTTATTTTTAAATGATATTATATGCAATCGAGTGTTGAAAATGTTGAAACAGTCCAATTTGTTTTCACTCTGTATTAGTTTTAGTTTCAGGCGTAGCCGATTCCCATTCAGGTGCTATCAGATGACCAGTTACTGCTTAGTTAACTAGATGTAAAGTTTTACATATATATTAATGTCAATAGTTTTATTACAAGTTGTGTAAAATGAACTCTCTAGTTTAAAAAAAGAAAAAAAAAAAAGGAAGAAAAAAATTAGGTCTCTCCTGAAATCGACTTTAGAGCATGGAAAATGATTTTACTGGATTCTGTTCAACTGTAATCAAGGAAAAAAATATGTATGTTGTAGAAAAAGTTGCAGAATTAAAAAAGATCTGCTTTTAATTTATTCTTTTTGTATTAAGAATTTGTATAGTTACCTTTACATTTTGCAAAACGGTGTTGTCAACACTTCCTTATTAAAGCATTTTCAAAATGAAACCTTGCAGTGGTCTTTTCAGGAGGGCACGGCGCCTGGGGAATCCTTACCGTGGCGACCGCACCGCCACCTCTGCCAAATGCTCGCTCCAGATGTGCGCGCAGCTGGCCAGGGTTTCCGGGAGGGACCCGCTCATTTGCTGTCGGGGGTCCTGACTGCAGGCAATGCTGGGCATTCCCCCTGCAAAGCCCATCCTTCAGAGATCCCTTGGGATTCGGTGCTCGCGCTCAGCAGATCCCTGCTCGCCCCGTCGCGTGTTCTCTCGAGCACTGGCCTCGGGGGCCCAGGCGGCATCTCGGGCAGTAAGACACCGCGTGACTGACTTCCCAACACCTACCACCACAGTAGGAAACAAAGTCACGAAAACAGTATTTACTGCTAACACGCGTAACTTGAAATAACTAAAATTCACGCTCGCTTATACGAATTGGATGCTGAGGAGCTACAAGGCTGTTTGCAGCAATGCCAAGGTCTGTAGGACAGGCTTGAGCGCCAGCACACTCACCCCTCGCGCTCCAAGGAACCGCCTGCTCGCTGGGTTAAATTCCTGAAGAAACCCCATCGTCCTGGTTTAATCCCTGTTGCCGAGGCAGCAGCATCGAGAACCCACCCCGACAGACGCTGCTCAGGCTCAGGAGAACCCACCCCGACAGACGCTGCTCAGGCTCAGGAGGGGGCTTTGCTGGCAGCCCGGCCCCTGCACGGGGTTAGGGATGCCGCTTGAGACCAGTTTCCCCGTCCGTGGGCAGCGGTGACCCCTGCAGCCGCCCAGCACCCCTTCCAAAATAGCAGGCAGTTTTGAACAGCCACACGCTCTCCACGTGGGACCTGTCCGCACTTCCCGGCACCCAGCACAGTTGTTTCCCGTTCTGTCCATTTATTCCCACTGTCTGTTCCCTTTCCACCCGAGCATCTCTTGTATCATCCGCCCCCATGCCACAGGGAGCCACCAGCGGCACCAACCCGGAGCCAGGAGGCCCCCGACCATACCCAGCACAGTTGTTTCCCGTTCTGTCCATTTATTCCCACTGTCTGTTCCCTTTCCACCCGAGCATCTCTTGTATCATCCGCCCCCATGCCACAGGGAGCCACCAGCGGCACCAACCCGGAGCCAGCAGGCCACCCCAACCATCACCCAGCATCGCTGGGTGTCGTAAATCCCCAAAAGGGTTTGGATGGGGCAAAACGGCAATGAAATTTTTCAGACGTCCCCCTAACTCTGGGACTTTGGCTCAGCTTCATTGCCAGTGGCTCCAATACTGCCGCAGGCACCTCTTCAAGCCCGACAACGCATCAGGAGCAGCTTTCCCAACAGCCCCCTCCAGATTTGATACCAGCACCGACACCCTTGCGCCATCCTTCTTGGAGGGCACCGCGTCATGTACTCATGCCCCGGGCCCGGGAGCCGGGACGCTCTCCTCCCCCTGAGAAGTGAAGCCATTCACCTCTCAGCCAGGTTGATTCTTTGGGCAAGGCTGGATCTATAATGGAGATTATACGGCAGCCAGCCGGAGAGGAACCCGGTTCCTCAATCAAAATAAATTGATCCCACATACGCCCACCCCAAGAGCCTTTCCAGCAATACAGACAAATAGCAAACAAGGAAATAAAGGCATTTAACTACCGTTGGGCACGGTAATACCGGTAACAGGCAGGAACCGTGTACTTTGAGAGCGCGTGGTACCGCACCACCTCGCACAGCCCCTTCCACCGCCGGGCTAGGGAAGGAGTGGGGGGCTGCAACAGACAACCAGGGGCACTAAAGTCCCCAAAAGACTCCAGACATCGCTACGGTGAACGCATGACTTCATCCTAAGGCTACAAGTCTTTGGATTCAGCGGAGTTATTTCCGCCTAATGCAGGAATTATCAGAAATAAACATCTGGAGAAGCCCAGAGGGAAAAGGCTAAATTGCTAAACTGAAACATACCCTCCCCACAAAAACTGTCAAGCAGTGTGACAGCCATGCCACACCCACGCGTCCCTAAACTAGGCTCGGGTGGGTTTTGGATATTTTTTTTTTGGCTAAAAGGCATTATTAACTATTTGATCATGGTCTGGTAGCTGTAATTTGGGGCCATCCAGCTGCAAAGAGCCTCCAACCAATGATGAAAAGCAGCTGCCGTAACAGTGTCCCCCCCCTTGCGATCCCCCGAGGACCGAAGCTGGCTCTCACGTGCCGGACAGCTGGAAACTCTTACACAGATATGCCGTGAGAAAGTACTTCTCAGTTCCTCAGTTCCCCGTGCAGCGCCATTCCATGAATTGCAAGGGGATAAAGTTCTTCCGTCAGGGGATTCATTCAAGCAAGGCGGCTGTATTTCAGGGACTGTCAGCAAGGAGGCACATTGCTTAAATTACATTCTTTAAAACCTGCTCAGACTAAAACATTCCAACCCCAAATTCACGTCCCTACAGGAGACGCATCCCCATTCAAACTGGTGCTCAGGGTACCATTAAAACGGGGGGGGGGGGGGGGGAATCTATCTAATACTATTGCAGATGCCCTAAGGAATCCAGTTCCCTCTAAAGCAGATGTTCCAGTGCTCCTTAAACCATCCCCTGGCTACTCACTTGCTGCACTTTCCAGGGAAATTACAGCTTTTCTAAATGAGGGACAATATTGTCCCTCAATTACTTAAAGAGTTCAAAACTAAGGTCAGGACGAAGACTTAGGAAATCATCTGGGTGGGGAGAGGGATAAAGCTGCGGTGTTATAAATGTTTCCTGTTGTAATAATGCCTCCAAAGAATATCTGTATAGAGCACTGCAAAAAAATCACCAGACACCACTGTTAACAAAACTCTTCCACACTCTTGACATCCGCCCAGCTTCTCCCCACAAAGTCCCCTCTATTCCCCAAAGGCCCCTCCCCAAGCGCCGGTTCGGTCTCACCAGCCTCGTTTTTATTACTTCTAAACTGTTTAAGCTCTTGACATTTTCTCTGGGGTCAAACGCTCCAGACTGAAAAACTCCTGTGTCCAAAGAGGCACTTCAGAATAGAGAGTGTCTCCAGAAGAACCTGAAGTTCCTCAAGATAATCCTCCAAACTCACTGCCAGCACGAATCCCCCAGCATCACGTCTCTCAGTGCCATGGGCACTGTCAACGCCCACGGGAGACAGGTAACTCCTTCAGAGGAGGGCACCCGTTCCTGCTCCACGCTTCCAGCCGAGGTGGGGACTCGGACAAACCGGTACACTGCATATTAACACGTTTCTTCAGGAAGTGGTTCGGCTCACATTGCTACCGCTGCGGCAGCAAAACGCTTCCCACTCCACAGCCCACGAGCACCAGACGTACCAGAAGACCTGCTGCCTCACAGAGGCGGTAGCAGGATACCAGATGCGAATACCTGCCCGACTCCAACCCTGGGCAGCGAGGACCGGACCCTCCCCTCTCCCCAGACTGCACCGAAAAGGCTTCTCCAGAGGCAGAGGAGTGGGCTCTGTGCCGGCTCTGCTGGATCTGCGGGGCCAGACAGACGTGAGGTCGGGCTTCTCTCGAATGTGGGTAGTGTCAGTTATTAGCAGCCACTGCAGGGATCAACGATTTGTTTGGAGCTTCACTGTCGGTCCTAGAAAGGCCTCCTTAAGAGAAGGACACGTTAATACTGCTGCAGAGGTACTGCTGTTCTTGTCACCAAAAAAGCGCATGATTTCAGCCTAAGATTTTCAACCAGCACCACTAACAAAGTTTCAGTATTTCACTGTTTATGCAGAATTAGACATCATCGTTTCTGTGAGTTTCTTCGCCATTCCCAGTCAAGATGCACAATGGTAAAGATTTGTGGCTGCTAGAAATACTGTATGTGGTCATGGGAGGTCCTAATTATTTTCTCTGCAATGCCCAGCACACTGAAATTTTCTCCAGATGTGTAAAAATGGGATTTGAAAGCCTCTAGAGCCATAAGATTACTTCCCCCAAGCCCAGAAGGTTTATATTAAAAATGTCATTACAAAAAAAAAAAAAAAGCCAAATCAGATGTATTCAAGATCAAAAACTCTTTGCACCAAGACTGGCTGTATTTTTCAGCTGAGAAATATATAAACTCTTTTTTTTTTCCCCTCCTGATAAATACCACATGAAAGATTAGCCATTAAAAGTCTCCATATTTACAGAAATAACCAAGATTCAGATTTGACTGCTTCACTCAAATCATCTCCCCACATCAGTCTCCAATGGGAAAGCAGCCAAAAAACTCCACGTACGCTCCTTGCAGGGCTGGGTCTCACCTAAAGCTCTATGATACGGGAAACAGTTCAGTCTGTATGGTTCCCTGAATAACAAATTGAAATAAAAGCAAGGGTCTTGTTCATTGTCCCCTGGTCATTGTCCTGGTCATACCCCCTTCAACCCCCCCCCTTCTGTATATTGGATGTGTTCAGCGTAAAGCATAGATTTAAAAAGAAATCTAAATAAATGGGGCTCGTAAAAAGGAAGCTGTAGAGAAATCTGCGGCTTTATGCTTTTTCGCAAAGCCCACCCTAGGTTCTTGTTGGTGTTAAAGCACAAAGTCTGTCTCTTCAATCCTCTCTGGGTCTTGGAGACGAAAATGTGAGTCGCGCCTTGGACACTGCAGAGCCTCATAAAGCATTGTACTCCACACATTTCGATGGGTCTGTTGGGAAGTGCTTCTGGCAAATGGTCATGAGCCTCTTCAGCCCCTAGGAATTAACAAAACAAGGACAATTCTGTAATAAAACCGCAGCTGTCAAACCGACTTAACAGTCTACAGTATTTTTAAGCTGAACAAGAAGAATTCAAAACAAATGGCTGCTATTTTGGGGTTGTTGTTTTTTATTTGGTTGTTTTTCCAGTTTTTAAGTTTTATGAACCTTTCTGCCTGCAAAGTGCCAAGTTATCTCCAATATGAGAGAGTCTGTGGCATAACCGAAGAGACTACAGATTCAGTCCCTCATGACAGATTCATAGTGAAGAATCACAGTAATGCTTTAATCCCTCCTCCCCACCAAGGGAGAAAACAATACTATCACAATAAAAGATATTTAAAAAAACCTGAATATTAAAAGTAGTTCTGTAGAGCAAAAAGCTATTTCTGACACCAAAACAAGCTGCACAGCTACAAAAAGAACCGAACGGTTTCTCTGGAGGAGAGGTGTCATTCCTCCCCACTGTGGCACCACACCTGACCTACACGTGGAGGCAAACTGAAGAAGTAATCAAGAAGAAAGGCAGAATGTTGACTTTTCTCTTCAGTTCTTTCAAGGCACCGATTGCCAAAAAACAACGTGACAGAAACCCAGTGATTACTTTCTTTCAAGTCACACATAAAAGTCTAACAAAGAAGAAGGAAAACTGCTGCGGCAGTAATGTAATTTAGCAGTGACACTGTACTCCCAAGATGGCCGAGCCATGTGCCTGTCATTAGATGCTAACGATAGAAGATGGCTCCTTGCTAAAGGGAAAAATGATTCAACAGAGGATGCTTTGGCCTTTCCAATGCAGACAAGTCTGGAAAACATGTCCTAGCACCACAATGACTCCTTGTTTGGGATGTAACGATCCCAGGTCCGTTGTAAATCAGAAACATGTTAGCTTCGTATAACTGCTGGGAGCACAGATAATATTCCATGCTCCAGTTTGAACCAGACTAGCTAAACAAGACCTGGTATTTAAAACCAACACGGAGAAAATGTTTAAAGCCAACTCTGTCTTGGCGCTTCAGTAAGTTGTGTAATTCAGAAGCACAGATATGAAATTTACAGTGGGAAGATGAACACGAAGATTTCCTTGACCGACAGATGTAACCCCAAAAGCAGGTAAGGGACAAACTGAGGAATTCATATACATTGTATCTTCCAAAGGGCACGCTAAGAGAGCTCAAGCTACAGGGTAGAGATCTTTCTGCTCAAGACTGGCAAGTGGACACAGATGGCCAACTATACACCAAAGTTGGAGAAGCAGCATTATGGCCATGCTGAGGCCCACAACAAACTTCTTTCAGAGTCCAAATTCCTTTTTTAATACAAACTAACAACAAAACTGTTTGGTTAACATAAGCTATTTCATCCCTTAAATACTTCCATGTAAGTATTACACTAACTGGAGCCTGTCTCTGAAGATACATAATCCACGTGCCAATTTTCACCTTACAAAAGGTGGTCAAATTTAATTTGTTGGCTCTGTAAGTGTCTGGAGCTTCCTCTGACTTCATGATGACATTTTCACAGGTTATGATATTAAAAACTATAGTTGAAGAGAAACCAAAGGTTACACTTGTAGCCCCAATACAAAGAAACTCAAGGTAGAAGGAGAAGTTGCATTTTACAAGCAATCCGCTTGCAGACAGCTGCAGAAGTTGAAAAGCAACGGGAGTCCTTCTGCCGCAGCAGCAAGATCCTGCCAGAAGCTCTGAGCTCCACGATGCTGCTCTGGAGGCTTCAGAGTTAAGCCAGAAGGTCTTTATCTCAATGGAACTGCAACTGGCAAGAGGCAGATACATTTAACAATACAAGGAGAGAATACTTGTTTCCTCAGACCCGTCCACCTGTTACACTGAAACATCAGAGAAGAAAAACACCACTGCTATTAATTCCACAAACAACAGAAGTTCACGACACGAGTATGAATATGCACAGGAGGAACTGAACCTGGAATTTTGAGCCCACACTGTTGAAGAAACATGTTTGAAAAATGAACGCACTGATCTAGTTGCAGAAATAGTCAGAAGGACTGTAGTCCACAGTATTAAATTCCACACGTGATGTTAAAACCATGAGTTGAGCAGTGAAGGAACTCAGGAGAATAAAGCATGTCTTCACAACCACTTTGGTGTTCATACAGGATCACAATAGTTAAGACATAGAAAAATCCATTAGACTCCGTTCCTAGCCCAGCACTGAAGAGCCTTCAGGTCCAGGATGAGCTACCTATTAAACGGATGTCATGCTTGACCCAAGCTAAGGCAACTCTCCATTTCTAGGACCTTTTTACCGCATCACCTGTAACTATGAAACCAGTATTTCTCAAAGATCCCCTAACTTCAAAAGCAAATCTGTTGGATTTCCAAAGCTAACGTTACCTGAATATACTTCCTTTGAGTTTCATCATTGAGAACGTGGGCTACGTGCTTGGAGAAAATCTTTTCACGACCTGTTCGAGCGTGGATGCCAACCATAGTGACACCAATAGGCCAGGGAGCATTTCCAATAGCCATCTGAAGATAAGCATCATTTGCCTGAAGGAATACAGTGCATGCACACTTAGCAGAACAGAAAGGGCATCGGAAAGCAGAGCATCTTTGCATTGCCAGATACAACACCACCACATGTTCCAGTCTCTCTGCATCGGGTTTCATTGCACAATACTAACCAATTTTACAACACACCTTCCTAACACGATTCATGTTTATGCTGAAGCAAGGACTATGGACTTTACCTGATGAAAGAAAGCACTGGATAAGGCAGTCTAATATTGGTTAAAACTAAAGTTTACTGGGACTATTTTCAGCTCAGCCTTCTCAGGTTCCCGTAAGCTTTTCTGCTGTAATCACCTTTACAACCCTTGCCGTTTCGGTTGCCGACTAGACCAGGGAGCTTGGCTGTAAGCGCAACCCACTGCAGGCCCACGACGTGTGTGCAGAACTGAGGTCACCCGGTACACAGGAGGGCACTGGGGCCTGACACCTGACATCTCTCAGGGAGAGGACCTAGCTTCCAGTGAGGCTGAGAACCAGCTCTCTACAAAACTGGGTTAAATAAGCACATTTGTAACAATGTTTATGAACAGAGCAGCAGCAGCAGCAGCAAAAGAACCTGAAATTTCCTAATCAAGATAGCAGATCCTGCTTCTTAACATAAAGCTGTAGCAGACAACATCCCCGGAGAAGAACGGCAATAAAACTTGAAGGGAAAATGAACAGAAAGACACGGAGAAAGGAAGAGAAGTACAGAGCTTAAAAAAACGATGACAACTGAGAACCGGGAAGTGAGGGGGACAGACACATATATGCAGTCACAGAAACACAGCTTCAAGAAGGACTTGGAGCAGGACATTCCTCCACTGTTAGTGAGCAGCCACAAGACTCGCTGATAAAGAGTTCATTTATCACCTCCCATTTAGAGACTAATCAACAAGAAGTAGCCATCATGACCAGTGGGTACAGTTTCTTCCCATTTGGCAGGGAGCAAACCGGGAGGTGAATAATGAACAAGGCAGGACATTGCAGAGAGAGCTGAGAGTAAACCTGAAGAAGGGACCTGACTTTGCCTGCACCTACATGAGGCAGGATCTGAACAGTCTTTGTCAAATACCTACTTACTGACTTAAATACGGTTTTCTGATGAAACCTAGTACGTGAACATGCAATTAAAGACCCTTCCGGGATTGTCACAACAGGGTTAATTAAGGTTGAGCGGACAACTTCTATTCTGGCATTTGCCTACCATCACATGTTGATTTCAAAATTTAAATCTTTCGAGCATTTCATCTAACAAACAGTAAGAATTTGTGGCTGACGGTATTCACTGGGCTGCACAAAGCAAAAAAACACGGAAGACAACAGCAGGCAAAGAGAGACAAGTCTCTTAGGAAGCAAAATGGAAAAGGATATGAGTATCTTTAAAAGCACAAGGCTCATTAGCCTAATTAAAAAAAAAACAAACCCAAAACTTTCAAATCTGTACTCAACTCCTCCAAAATCAGTCTGTGAAGTTTACATAAAGCCAAGCACCTCCAGGAGAGAGAGGCACAGCAGATTAACCCACAAGATAGACCGCATTACCACACACTCACTACTTCGTTTGAGAAGGCACTGGGAAGGGAATTTCAACATAATGATGACAACCAAAAGAAAAAAAAATGCTCCAAAACAAAACCCCACCATCATACATCCCACACTTTCAGTTCTACTTTCAAATGATTTGGATTAAACTGGCCTTAGGCCATCTGAAGTTTTTTCAGTAACAAAAGCAGGTTTGCTTGCTTACTTGACAAATTATCCCAAGTCCTCAGAAGAATAATAAGAAATACTAGAAATTTAAAGGCAAGACATGGCTCAATTTCCTCTGCATACACAAGCTGCTTAAGCAAATGCTATCGATATTTGAGTTCCACTTCTGAAGGCAGCTACAAACAAAACCTAACACTGCCTTTGATCTTGTGTGCCAAAGTACTTCTGCCTCCTCCAGTAAGCATACTTTGTCCAAAAAAACTTTTCATTAACTTACCTCAACCTTGCCAGGCCAGCTAATGTGAGCATAGCCAAAGAAAGGGACAGTGTCTCACATTCAATAACTCAGTTCACCTCTATTAATTCCTAATTAATTAATCAACACCCTATTACTATTAATTCAATACCTCCATTTAACCTTACAATATCAGGTTTCCCATACAGGTTTCCTCTGCAACTTAATATAACCATCTCTGAGAAAAATTCTATTTGTGCTTACAAAGCTCTGCAGTTTCACCAGCCTCAAAAGATCTTCTGACAGGCTGTGGATCAAACATTACCTGGAGCCCAACCTTTAATAGCCATTTTTCATTTTGTTTGAATATATGTTGTGTGTATTGCCAGCTATGTATCTTCAAAATGCAAAAAAAATGGGAAATGTTGAAGTAATAAACTCAATCTATTAGAACCAGACAGCCCAAACATGGCGGAAGAGTGCACACAAACCTACCTTCACATATTCTCTTTGCAACATGAATTTAATAATATCTGTTATTGATTCTTTGATGTCTGCAGGAAGTGTCTACAGGAGAAGCAGAAGGGGAAAAAAAAAAAAAAAAGACATCTTTACTTCAGAATAGCAGCTCAGGAAAATCATCCTACTCAGCATTTATACAAAGTTTAGCACCTACTCTAGCTTGAGGACTTTAACAAAGGAAAACATATTTGTTATTTAGATGAAGGATCTGAAGCAAGAGAGGTTAAGTGGTTACACCTAGCAGCTTGTGGCAAAGTGCAAAATAAAATCCCAACTCTCTATCACATTTGCAACCCTATGAACAGGTGATACATAAAGCAACACCTGGAAAAGCAGTGGGTAGGCAGAAGAATTCACTGATCAAGATTAAAAGGTCAGAACTGAGAGTCATGGGCTCTAGACACAGAAACCCTGACCAACTCACTTCTCTCTTCTTCAGTGAAGATAACATTACCTCAGGAAAGGGCACTAACCACTGGGTACTTTGAAAGCAGAAGTTAAAGTAAGTCTTACAGGGTAGTGACATTTAAAAGTGATTCACCCTTTTCCGAAGTTTTCTGAAGAGTGGCCTCAGGTACGATTCTGTCTGCTTTTGAGTGGCACTGTTCAGCTTCCCCTGTACGCCCCGTTTCACGTAGTCTTCTCTGGCATTCAGCTCCTTAGCCCAAACTCCAAGAAGAAACTGTATGAGGAACAAGCAAATTTATGTTATAGTGCCATCTAGTGACTTCCTCGGCAAAAAAGATGGGAACAGTGGTTCAACCCACCATGGCAAAATGAGTTTTTCAGAGAAATCTGAATTAAAAAGGCAAGAAGCCTCGTTCAGAAGGATAGGCAAGGAGGGATAGGAACAACCCTCCTATCATAAAAACATGTGGGTGAGGGTAGAGCATGTAAAAAAAGGCACATACAAAAAAAACCCGAAGGAAACAAGTGTAGGTATCAGTGCTGGGAGGGAGGAGGGGTACATAAAAAGAGCAGAAATCTAAGTAGAAAACACTGATGTTTCAGAGCAATTTTTGCAAAGGAGCCTAAGGAATGGTGAAGATCACAGTGAAAACTCAACATGCCAGAAGGCAAACATGTCAAATGTACCTTCTCTCCGCCTGGAAAACAATTCCTGAGCTTTCTTTGTCTGACTGCCCAGCCCAAACTATATTAAAATGCCAATGTATCTTATATACACAAATAAAAGCTTCCACTCTTGCTGTGACTTCTGATCATCACAACAGTTACAGAGGGACCAGCTGACTCAAATTAGAGGCAATACAGGCTTCTTGCCAGGAAACAAGGAAACAATTTTCTGCTATCCGCTTGAACCTGTTTCCTTAGCAAAGCCAGTGGACTTCCTTTAAAATTCTCTTCTTTCACATAACAGTACCAGGTGATATTTCATTTCAGCTTGTACTGTTCCTGGGGAAGGGAGGCAGGGACTCCTCGGAAGTTTTTAATGCCATAGTAGTACATAGAAGCAACTACATACAACTGCCTTGATTATCATACGGAAATCAAAACCATATTTATTTTGTCTGGAAAAGCAGGACCAGATTTTGAAGAACACTGCTCTCCCAACAGCCCTTTCCCAAGTCTAGCAGAAGTCACTATTGTGACTAACCAAGGCTGTGGAGTGCCAAGCATTTAAAAAACCCCACATCTTAAGCATAATGTGTGAGTTTTTCTCTCCAAGCAGCTGAAACCGTCCCTTCTATTCACGAAATGTATCTGCATCATAGTAAAAAATGACACAACTACAGAATAATTAATCTATTAGAGTTTGTTACCTTCAAGAACTTCGTTATGATGTCCATATCATAGTGATCATCACCCCGTCCTAAGGATTCTCCCAAAGCCTAGAACAGGAGAAAAAAGGCAATTATTTCCACGTTGTCTAGAAATTTGCCCCCACCACCACAGCAGAGCATGATTCACTGCATCGTGAACTGTAATAAACTCCACCAGTAAACCAAAATACTAGTTAGGAAACGGAATGAAACAGCTATATATGCTACTGAGATTCATTAATCTATTAAAAACATTTAAGTCAAAAAGCCAATATGATTATTTCTGAAAAGTCAATGCAACAGTAATTTTTCATTCATTAACTACTAAATTATTGGCATAATCAGCAGCTGTCTGACAGCACTGTATTAAAGGGAACTGTGGGTGCACTGCATTTTTTTTAAGATCCCCAAAGCCGTCAATTAACCTAATTATTTTGTTAATCTATTTCAATTCCCTGATGTACTGAGGCTTTTTACCATTTCATTTAATCGCAACTGTGAAATTGAGGGAACAAATCTAAAAAAAAAAAAAAAAAACCCAAACCAAAAAACCCCAGCAGTATGCTCCAATACTCTAGCTTCCTGCCAAAACCTTGAAACTGTTAATACTAACAATTTTTAGCAATACTAGGAATTTTTAGAAACATTTTCCAGTAGATATAGTTGGATTTATAATCTATTTCCATTGTCCTCACATTTCCAAAGTGAGCTTTATTTAAAAAAATCTCCTAGATTTGGAACCCAATTCAGTGTAAGCCTTTATGCTCAAGGGAATGCAGTTGAAGTAGCATAAAATTAAGACTGCATTGTTTTCAAACTTTTCAGAAAATGATTACTTTCATAGCTCAAACCAAGCCTGCCCTACTACCCCAAAAAGGGGGTATTTTGAGAACTAACAGATGGATAAAATGCAGCCCCATTACAACTGGTATCCATTCTGGTACTCCAGTTATTTTAAACCAGAACCCCTGGTACCCTAACAAAAAAGCCAAAGACTATCTCCTAATAATAATGTGTATTCGTTTAAGCTTTCAGTTATAAATCAGATTATTTCTTAAACACGCTTTTGGAAGGATGTTATGAAGATTAACTCCTGCAAAGAGTTTTGAAGATTAAGGGTAAAAGTCTTCAGCTCAAGTTAATGTGTTTTTCAAAACACTACCCTAAAATACCAGGTGCTGAATGCGTTTCATGGCACTCATGCTCCGCTCGCTTACACAAATACCGTGGTATTCTTTCAGAACATAGTAGCCATTTGCACTGATTCTGCAACACATCGTCTCTGCACTTGTTGTATTTCCTGTGATCTGCCTACTTCTGATGTCCGCTTCTTTTGTCCTGGATGTTTTTTTATATCAAACATTCTTTCTGCGTGTCTATTTTTCAGAGTCCATGTTTCTTGTATAGGGAAAAATTCATCAGTACTAAGCTTATTACCCTCTCAAATACTCAATGGAAAGGCTTTAGAATTTATGACCAGGTAATGCATTTTTATTAAATTCTCTACTTCCAAACCCCCTGCAGAAGGAATCCTAACTGTATCACTTTCCTTGCAGGCAACTCCCGCCCCCTTTTTGATGAGGTGTTATAAACAAAGACCACTTGAGTTTTCACATGCCTACTGCAGGCACCTATGGTGCAACTCAAGGCTTAGAAACCTCTATTTCCTAACAGAGCATATTTAAGGATACTTCAGAATGCCTAAGCTAGATGTTGAAAACAAGATCAAAACTTTGTCTAAACAATCCTGAAGCTTTCTCAGAACAATGCACTACAGCTAAAATCCCTTAATTAAAATCTACCCATCACATACTTCTAGTTCTTCAATAGTGGTATTCTCCTCATGGACTTTCAAGTCATTCTGTGAGTCATCGTCTCCTGCTTCTTGGCCGCCTACAATTTCATTCAGATACTGCTGGTCAATCTTATCCAAAGCAGCCTTCAGGTCATTTCTCAGGCCCTGGAAAAGATAAGAAATGACTAATTTACAAAAAAAAACTCAAGTAAAAGCAGTTCAGCACTGTCACCGTGAGCATCCAACTTCCGTTTAAGAAAAGCCAAATTCTGTAAAAACATGCGTAAGGGTTTAGCTTTGTTGTCTGAATTTAAACTGAATTCAAAAAACAGTTTCTGGATTGCTTCAGCACTTAACAAAAAGCAGGTGCATGAACTTCTGCAGCGTTCATACCTGTGAAAAAGGCTTTTTACCATATTTTCGTGAGAAAAGCACAGAGGACTGAATCAACTTCTAGGACTTTCTTCAAGATGTTTTCTCCAAGCAATGCACCGACCCACCCCAAAACAAACAGAAAACAGACCATAACCATCATCAGCTCTACAAGTCTTCACATCTGCCCTGAAAAAAGCTGTAAATAAGGTAAGTAACACTCCTTCAGTACTATCACATAAAACATTTATGTAGTTTCCCTTTATTAGCAATGATTTAAACATAGCAGAATGTTTTATATAGATTAGGTGTTTAAAATCCCCTACTCTAGAATAGGTGATTAAAAAAAAATTAGAATCAGTTTGAAACCATATATATAAAGTTAAGAGCTGCTTTTAAATAGAACAAGAAACTCAGCTTAGTCACAGTTAGAGGACTTGCATTCTTACCTTGAGACATAAAATATAAAGCTCTATAAAGGAGTATGACATTTCTTACCCTAAGATAAATTCAGCCACTCCATGGGAATAGATATGCACAGTTATTTCCCCTCTTCCATCATCATACTTGACTGTCTAGAGCATTTCTATTAATCATTCAGTAGTCTAAAAACGTCTGAACCACAAACTGGTTATAGCAGCTATCTACATTTTAAGCAACACATAGCAACAGGAGTGACTGAAACATATAACACAAAAATCCAACACAATCCTATTTATGAGCTCACTATTTCCTAATACTCCTACTACTGTCGTTGATGTCACTGGAGGGGAAGCTTTCATTAGCAGAATTATTTTTTTTTAAATGTTTAGATCTGTTTATCCTTTTTTAAAAGACTTGAACAGGAAAAGGTTTTCCTTTTCTGGGCAGTCCCAGCAAAGACATTTCAAACAATTCAGTTTGCCACAAATTAGGGAAGACAATCCAAAGCTGAATTGCATCTCCTCACTTAACTGATCAATTCTTAAGACAAAAGGAATAAATTGGCAAACTGTGATATATCTTTTAGCATTTTTTGAATCAATGGCTACTTTAAAGGCAAGGGGGGAAAATCAAGTTTCCCTAACAAGTTATAGCTCTGGAATCAAATGATTTGAAAAATCATTTACATACCAGAAAGATAGGATGCAATCCTCCTCTCTCTTACCCGTACCTTCTCAGAGACGCATATAATCACAAACACAGGACAGTTTTAACAGTAAATGACTGTCTTTTCTGCTGGTTAAAAAGCAGGTAACAGCACAGGCTGAGGTATTACTGCCACCAGGAGGCCCCTTTTTCAACTGAAAAGGCCTAGAAGGTTTCTAGGGTTGAACTGTCTAACACAAGGAATTGTAATTGTGCACAAAACTATGACATTTAACATACTTTCTCAGGCAGTAAATGAGACAGAGCAGATCTTCCTCTTTGCTCTGTACTACCCCTCCCTCCTAAAAAGTAACAGTTACTGAAACTGATTTTCTGTAACTTGTATAGGGTTCCTCATTGGTTATCCCGCTACAAATAAGTAACTAGTAACTATCCAGTCTTACCTTGTTCACTTCAGGTGCAAGAATTTCTATCTTCCTCAGACGCTGAAATGCATCATAATCTGTTTCTCCAAACAGTCTGATCGGCTCACCTCTCTCTCGTAACCTCCTGATAACCTGAAAAGAATCAAAGGATTCCATTACGCAAACTCGTAAAGGAAGCAAAATAAAATCCAGAACTACGGATTTGTTTACTTTGCTTAGAATAACAAGCTGAGCTGGACTGGAGAGGAAATGGCAATATTTTAAGCAGTAGAAAAATGTTCCAGACACTTTACAATCTAAATATAAAACTCCCACGGTATTTCAGTGAAAGGCCATTCCAAATATTACCAATCTAAATATCGCATAAAACCCCAAGCCACTTGGTATAGCCTAACTTTTTCCTGCTCTGACTTGTTTAAACAAATACACAAAAATTATCCCTCTGGCAGAACTTAAACTGTTTTCAAAATCACGAAGGAACTTGACGATAATCTCACTCACCTACTTGTCCAGGGCAATAAAAACACTCCCTAACTAGGCTGCAGGTTGTCCCAGCACATCTGCAAGATTGATTTGCTGAAAATTGTCATCCTTAAGCATTTGGCAAATATTAAGTCCCATAATCTAATGTGATAGTTACTTCAAAACTAGATATAAGAGGTCCAACATCCTCCCTCGGCTGATTTGCAAAGTCATGGGCAGAGCCAAAACCCGAACTTTTTTCTCCCGATTCCTTCTCTCATGCATTGCTTCTAAATCTCTTTATACTTACCATTACTCATTTAGCATATCAATTCATATTGATATATGAATCACCATGCAATACTTTGGTGATCAAGAGAAGGGCTTACACTTCATTTCATGCCACCACTTTGTTATACCAATAGACTGGTTGGACAACAAGAAACTAAATGAATTCAGCCATTAATTCGTTTATTCAGTTCAAGTGTCTTGCTGTATGTTGGCAAGCATTTGACTTGCAAACGTATCACAAAACCAGGGGTGGACAGAGCGCTGGCACAGCAACACCTAAACCTCGACCAAAACATGCACCCAAGTAGATCAACAGCAGTGAGACACTGAGCATTACACAGGACATACAGACCAAACCTCAAACCAAGCATGAAACCAACAGCCCGCATTACAAGCCCTGTGACATACTCCTGTTACAAATAGTAAGTATCTTGCAAAATTAAGGGGACATGTGACATCCTTGGATGATCTCAGCTGTGAATTTCAATATTTCCAAGATTAGAATTTATTCTGTACTTCTGAACTTCCTGCTTCTCTTCTGCTTTGGGGTATAGATCTGTTCGTGACCTCACATTCACATAGGTATTTTTATTCTTAGAAAGGACAAAGATCACACCAGCTGCTCTGGCTTCAGGACCTTTTCTTCTAGAAATGAAGGTGAACTTCCAAACCTTAGTTTCTAAATTTGGGTTCAGAGCTACAAAGAAAAGCAGCTTGGTGAAAAAAATCTTGGAAAAAGTCAGCATGCCATCTTCAGTATTATCCAAGGATAATACTGATATTCAGGGTACTATTCTAGAATTCATCTGAAAGAGCTGTAAAATGTTATGGCGCATCTGTGCAAATCCATATGACAGAGGCTTTACCCATCTGTACCTCCCTATGCATTCAGTTGGACACCAGATCCTTGATGAGCGAAGATGATCATTAATTGTTGACTGTAAAAATTGAGGCTTATTATTTAATACAAACTGCCATAAAAAGTACAGTTCACTAGAAAAAAACAGCCCTAACAAGAAATTTCAGATGCATTTGCTGTAAACTCAGGCAGTCTGTTTCTGATGACTGATTTTACCTCCTGTCTGGAAAGGGTCATTGGTAACTTTTCTTCTGCCAGTTCAAGTTCCAGCACTGGATTTGATGAAGTCAGTGGTTTCTCCTCCTCTTCTTGCTGCTGCACCTACATTCAACAGACATAGTTACTAATGTGCTGATGGGAATAAGCCCATATATTGATAGCAATGCAAAGATACAGAACCCTGGAACACAGATTTTAATATGACAATATAAACCTTTAGTTTCATAGTTTTTCTTGTCTATAATTGAATTTCACAGAACAACAAAAGCTTTTAAAAGTATCAGTATTTAACTAACACTTCTGCAGGTTGCAGGAAGCAGCCTCTATAGCAAATGGAAAGGACAATTGCTGAAGTTTGGCAATCCCTTTAGCAGGCAGATGTCAGCACTGGTGCCAAAAATAGCAAATCCACCCTCTGCCTGTTGATACCTGCCCCTGCTCTGTCCTCCCTACCCATGCAAAAGCATTGGCATCGCTATGTGATGAACCAGACGGCGGAAATGATTCAAACAGAAAATAATCTGGCAAACAAAAAGAAAGGTACTCTTCCCAGCCCACTTAACCTAACCTCCTCATCCAGCTCACCAGGCAGCGGCACACGCGTGGACACAAGGGCAGAAATGAAAACCCAAGGGCAGGGAGAGAGTGGGGCTGCTTCTTTCGGTGGCAGTGTCAGTTTAAAATGTTTACTACCTACAGCTTCAGTGAGCTGAGTACAACTAGTAGCGATCCATGGTTTCTATTGGGTTCTGAGAGGTGCTCGTTTAAGGTAACGCATTTTTCTCACAAGCTTGCCATAGTTTCTTGCGGGTTAAAAAAAACAAAAGGCGGCACCCACAACTCCTCACAGGGATAGGAACTCATTAACAACTCCTCTTAATCTAAAAGAAGCTCCCTGAATCAGAGCTTGCTTTCTTCATTACTCAGTATTTTAAATAATGCAAAACAACTCTTGATCAAAGTAACTTTGAGACAGCAGTCATGTAACTACAGTTCCCTTTATAAGCTCAAATTCAACATTTCTGGCAGCATAAGCAGATTGCTGTTGGTAATATTCCTATAATAAGGAAACATTTCCAGTATTTACTCACATCTTGTTTTTTCCTAGATTCCTTATTAGAATTTATTTCCTTTCCATTCTTGCTAAAAGGGAAATGCTCCACTTAATCCTACAGCACCCTGTAGCATTCTCCATGCATGGGCAGTACACTGTCATTTCCAGTCTGTATTTGGGTTGATCAGTTTGATGAATGTACTAGACGGATTTTTTTTAAAGAAGCTTTTCTATTCTTTCAGGCCAATGTGCCAGTCTTGCACCCTGGTGTCAGTCTGACTCCATGTGGATGTAAGGATCCACCCCTGTGGCTCCAGCTACAGGATTCAGCCACAAATCTATATTCAATGCTATACTAGCAAACACAGAAATCAATCCTATAACCACAGGTGCTTGGAACAAGCAAGGGAAGGACAATCAAATCAATGCTTAACACATAAAGGGAGGGGAAAAATAAAACTTCCATCAATGCAGGAAAGGGGGAATTGACAGGGGACAGAAAAGATGGAAGAACTGTGTAAAAATGTATATATATAAGAAATACACTCCCATGGCAGAAGGATACGTACAAGTTTTAACTTACAAACATTCTGGAAATCATAAAGAGACAGCAGCATTGGGGGAAAAGATTTGATCCATTCTGTCAGCTGGACTCCAAGTTACAAGCAATATCTTTACCACAGTTATTTTGGTTTCAGTGCTTTCTTTTTCAAGCAAGTCAAATTATTACAACTTATTAAGTCTAAGCAAAGGAAAAACACACCTGAATTTAAAAAGAAATCAGTCTATATTCTACATCTTATTAATGTAGTAAAGATCAAATGCAGAAATCTGGGAGGCTCTAAAAAGGTACTAAATTTAAAGAAGCAACTTATTTTAAAACCATTTTCAGGGTTACATTTCAAACCAAAACTGGTGCTGCAGCAGCACAGACAACGGCATTTTAACCGCCATGTAAGGTTCTGAAGAACTCAAGCTAATGCTCAAAAAGCATCACGTAGTCATTTCCACTTGGAAGAGCAACTGGATTCACAGAATACTTTCTCATGACTATATGCTGCACGTTCCAAGACCCATTTTGGCACTGATGTTCAAATATTCTACAAACAGATCAAGGTTTCAGAATAAGTCACTAACCGGGTAAAGTTCAACTGAAAACAAAGCTCCTATTTGTGCCCAGTAACAGCAAACAAGATTACGAGCCCCTGTCTTCCACAAGGGAATGCATACCCCCTCCCATACACGTATAATCAGGCAGGCAGGCAGACGCACACACTTGTAAAAGAAAACAACATTCTTTCCATTTCAGTAAACTATCTCCCTGACACCGTTACAAGGCAGATAAAGCCTTCCAGATCACTCATTTGTTTCAAAATGCGCCCTAGGTTACCAATTGTTTTCTAATATTTTGCCAGCAAGAAAACAAATGCTGCTGTTGCGCTCTTTCAATGCTGGATGGTTGGTGGCCAAAACCCAAGTACAAATATATACAGTATGAAAGTTGGCAGATCTTTTTAATATGCGCCCACGCTATACTGATTTCTTTTGGACATTTTGACAAGACCGTGAAAATTATCTGAATGGATAAAATTATCCAAACGTATCCATTTTTTTCCAATGAGGGGGGGGGAAGGTGGCTATATCAGATCCAGTGTTCATGCCTAACAGCACAATTTAAAAAGAAAGGAAGACAAGCTTTGATCCCAAGCCACTTCATGCTTTCCACACAAAAAATAAATAAAATAAACAAAAGCCAAACCATAACACAAACTTAAGTAGCTGTATATCATGCATGTCTTTTCCTGCATTGAAAATGGTTTTGGAAACTCATACCTCTCCAGGTGGCTTCTCATTTACAGGCTAATGTATAACATTAACAGATTGAACAAAGAACAACAATTATCATTAACAACATTTATACTGTTGATAATAAAGTGTAGACTTCAAAGTAAACATACAAATTCCTGGAAGAACAACTACCATACCTTGTAGCCACATCTCTGAAAGTAGGCCTCCTCTTCTTTTTTAGCTAGCTCACTGCGTTTGAAATATTTCTTATTTCCCTAAAAGAGAGGAAAACTGTTAACAGTTTACAGTTTTGCATACTTGGGCAAAAATGGCTCAAACTTCCTTACTTGAGTTGGTGAATTCAGCTACATCCTTTCAGAGAGATGGCTACATTGCCATGCAAAGGGGACAAGTTGGAAGCACCTCTGAAAATCAGCAATATAGAGTGACTTCACAGCACATAAGTATAAGCAGGCGTGAAAGTACAATGTGTTCACCAGCGCTTTAAAAAAACCCACATTCTTCATCATGTAAGGCCACGGTACTCGCTAGCGTAAAGCTTCGCTTCAGAAGTGCACAACAAGGCCCAGGTTGGAACACTGGAAAGTTGTTTAAACAAACCATACAAAACGTGTCATTTTACACTAAATGAAGGAGATGGGAGAAATCACCTTTGTACAGAGTATTTTGTAAGCTTCTTTGGGGCACCTATGTGGAAATGTGTTTGATAAGACCTTCCAAGCACACAACAGCTAGCAACTGTGGTCACCCTGAAGCACTTCCCTCGATTAACATGAAATATTGCTTCTTTCTTCATACTTTGCTTGCCTGATCTACAACAGCCTCCGATCACCGCTCACTACGTCAACCACTAATGCCAAAACCTAAACGCAGACATCCACAAAAGCGCTCTACTTTACTGTGGGCGCTGTTAAGCTAACACACTCGGCGCACACACACCCCTCTGCGACCCTACTATTGCTAGGAACGTTCCGCAGCAGTGGTGAGGAAAGGGATCCACACATCGTTCACCGACGGTGGCACAGATTTTTCTCATCTCTCAGTGCCTGAAATAAATAACTAAACCAGCTCCAAAAGGCAGAGGCACACAGCGAGGCCCTGAAGCCAGGCTGCTTCGGCGCCCCCAACTCTCTGGTGCCCCCAACCCTAAACGCCTCCTGACTCCTTCCCCGATCCCACCCTGGGCCACTCCTGCTCCTCTTCCCCAAGCCCCGAACCCCCTCCCGGGCCGCTC
>NW_008796041.1:1927472-1931497 GCF_000699145.1 Aptenodytes forsteri | reverse complement strand
GGTTTAGATTGGATGTGAGGAAAAATTTCTTCACCGAAAGGGCTGTCAAGCACTGGAACGGGCTGCCCAGGGAAGTGGTGGAGTCCCCATCCCTGGAGGTATTGAAAAGACGTGCAGACATGGCGCTTAGGGACAGGGTTTAGTGGTGGACTTGGCAGTGCTGGGTTAACGGTTGGACTCGATGATCTTGAAGGTGTTTTCCAACCTAAACGACTCGATGATTCTGTGAGGCTGGTCACTGGCCCCCAGGAGCACGTGGGCCCGGCCGTACAAGGCCGCGGCTGCCGCACAGGAGGGCAAGGTGCCTCCTTGGCTGCTCCCGGCACGGGTGTGCCCCTGCCACCGGCCGGTTCACTCCGGGAGGCTTAACAACACCCCAAGGGAAATCAGAACTGTTTCACCGACTCCAGGATGCCCTCAGGTGAAACGACACCAGCGAACAGTGTAGGCTTTAATTGCAGGGTGCTCGCAAGTACCCCGCTCCTTCCCCAGGTGCTGGTATTAAAAATCACCCAAGAGATGGGAAAGGTTTGCGCTCCCTGTCCCCTGTGCTGTCTGTGCACCTGAGACGGTGCATTGGGATTCAAGTGTGATGCCTGGTTTCTGCTTCCTTCAGGCCTAGAGGGCTGAGGTAGCTGGTAGGGACTGAGCTCCAAAGTGTGGGCTTATGTGTATATCCTGGAAGTTAAAATTACTGCCTTCGTTAGCTTCATGTCACCAGGCACGCAGCATTTGTGACACAGATTAACAGGAAGAGAGTTAACTCTGAATTTCATCTCTTGTTTTGTTTATTTACCTGCTTTTGTCCACCAATTTCTATCCTGTGGCTTGTACAGTCCAAGAGGTCCAGAAAAAGCTTTGAAGAGTGGGTAAGAACAGCCAATTCTCACTATGCTTAAATTTATCAGGGCTACACCTGTGCTGGAAACGAAGGCCACCGAACAGTGAAGGGTGGAAGTCCCTGTAACTTTAGCTCCTCTGTTTTGCTTAGAAGCAGCATGGCTGGTGGCAGCACCTCTGTCTCCTCCAGCCTCATGCTACGGCACATGGCAGTTTCTGCCTCCCTAGCTCTGCCAGGCTTTTTTCACCTTTAGGTCCTCCCAGATTTTTTCTTTGCCTTTCCTTGTTGTACGCTCCATTGCTCCGGTAGCTATTTTGGAGGGCTGTAACTGCAACTGGCTTTTCACCTAGGTTAGATAATCTGAGCCGTGTGCCGTGGCTCTTTCTTGCAGAAAATAGCCCATCAGTTTAAGGGTGTTGTTTAAACCCAGGCCAGAGGGGTATGGATTTAGAAATCATGCCCTGCTTTACCTCAGGCTTGAATGCAATCGCTTTGCAATGAGGAAGCAGGAACAGTCCTCCTACGCTTTTTCATAGTTCTTCTAAAAGGAAATTATTTCATATCTGACGGTGAAAGGATCCAAGAAGGTCTCAGTAGAGAGGCCTGGGGGGATGTGCCCACACTTGGGTAAGGGCATAAGTCGGGAGGCTGTAGGAATACTCTGTAGTGGACTTTATGGCAAACAAATCTGGATGCTCATGTCTGAGTGCCAGCTGCCCCCCTCGGTTAACTGTAGTATAGACATAACCTTAGACCTTGCTTCATTTCCTGCTCCAGTTTGACGTTATATCTCAATTAGAGACAGTACAAAATGAAGGAGGAAAGCCAACTCACACACAGTATTGACAAGAATGATGCAGTTACTGTGAGGTGACACCTAGACCAAAGATCTCCTGGTTTATAAAAATCAAAACAAACCAGCGAGGTGGCAGGGAGGGGTATAATGGGCAAGGAAAGCAGCTGAAGACTTTACCTTGGTAAAACAGCTTTGGCTAGGTTTGAAATTAATGCTGTACCTCTAAAAGGTGTCTAAAAGTTCACTAACGATGACACAACCTTCCACGATTGATTTGGTGCTCTGCTTCCAGTACTCCTGGTTCTGTGCTTCTCTTGCCTCCAAATCAAAGCATCCTTTACTGTAAATCCCCTCTGTGATCAAGACAGTTGTCTTGTCCTGTGGAAGAGAAGTTGCAATCTACAAAGTACAACATCTCCCAAAAGAGTTGCTGTATGTATGCAAATATGTATATATGTTGGCTGTGTTTTTCTGAGGGCATTCACTAATATCTCCCTGAAGAAGCAAAGGGGGAAAATAATACTTGGTGTCATACATCTCCTTGAGATTTCTCTTTTTGAAGAGATTGGAAAATCTTCTGATGTATAAGAAGTTGTGGTACCTTCTTTTTCTTTCACTGACAACTCATGAGGACATCCACTCCGGCTTGCTCTCCCATTTCCAGGATGGCAAATCTGTTTGACTCGTCTTTGCCTTGGGCTCAGGGCAACATTTTCTGAGGGGCATGAATGGTTGAGATGGTTGGGTCAGGTCTCGGCTGGACTCTGTTCAAAGCTCCTCCATTCTTCAGAACATATTCCCAAGGGTATATCTATGCTGGCAATTCGTTATGGTCTCTGCCTGCTTCGTTATGGATCTCTGGTCCTTTGACTGTCTCCATTCACAGGCGCTACTTGGTTGTAGGGTGGATATCTGGAGCACCCCTTGCTGGACAAACTCATGGCGCACATGAAAGCTCACACTGTGAGCTCTGCTCCTTGGACCACGCAATGGAAGCTGATCGTCCGCACTGCAGGAGGGTTTCTCCGAGTCACCCTTGCTCTGAGGAGCCCTTAGACTGCGGAAACTGCTTAGCAGTGTGTTACGAAAGCAGACAATTCCTTCCCTGTGCCGGTCCCTCAACCATGCAATGATCCTTTTGATGACATCAGTGCACGAGATATTTTTAACATGTGACATGGGTGCTTTTCCAAGCTGTATTTCAAACTATCAATTTATTATATACGGCATTACTTTACTCTTTAGAGTCAATTAGACCACTGCTATAAATCCTTAGCTTGACTATTTGTTTTCTACTGTTCCTGTTTTGCTTTTCAGGGCAATACGGCTGGTTTGGTACCACGATGGCTGCGTATTTCTGTCTCCCATGTGATTAATAAATGTTATATTTGCTGTCAGGGCTCGAGCCAGGCTGTTAAGCTGTCCCAAAACCACTTGCAGAGTCTTGAGAGCTCACTGCAACTGAGTTTGGGTCTGGAAGCAATAGTGTTACCCGTGGTTTTCCTAGATCCAGGTTTCCGCAGACCTCTGGAACAACCCCACAGAGTTAACCGCAAAGCTACTTCGAAGTAATTCACTTCACAACATTCCATATGAAATCAAGACTGAAAAGGGAAATCTAGAAGTTACTCAAAATCTTGGAACATTCATAAGAGCCTTGTAAGTAATAGAAATACAAGCTTAAAACATACACGAGGTGTTTCATTCCAATTTCTTGATGATTAAGTGTCTGCTCAGCTTTATCTGCTGCAAGCCAACTGTCAACTTACAGGAAGATTATTGAAGGCAGCTCACAAATACATCATTTCACTCAAACAACCCAGATGTCATCTATTTGCCGAAGTAGTAAAGCTGATCAGAATGATTTTGGTTGCGCTCAGTCATTGTATGCAGTTTATATTTAGCTGTTTTCAGGTTGTATTCAATACTTTATGGGTATCCAGTTTCACTTTTCTATTTGATATTAAAACAGGGGAAAACCCCAGCTCAGCCAGTGTATGCTTTCACTTGCACACAGGAGGCAGAACTGATGCCTTACAGCTGACGGAGATTGCAGAAGAACTCATTTCAAGTAATGCAGGGCACAGATCACTCTTGGAAACCTTTTTCAGATAGGTACATGGTTCTTTTTATTCATCTTCAAAATACTATAACAAAAAAGACATTTGATAAAATTGCATTTATACCATGTCTAAATATGTCCACTTCTGGCAAGGGAGCTCAATGTCCAGATGGAGACTGGTGACAAGTGGCATCCCACAGGGGTCCATATTGGGACCGGTACTGTTGAATGTCTTCATCAATGACATAGACAGTGGGATCGAGTGCACCCTCAGCAAGTTTGCAGATGACACCAAGCTGAGGGGTGCGGTCGACACGCCAGAGGGA
>NW_008796041.1:1922523-1926552 GCF_000699145.1 Aptenodytes forsteri | reverse complement strand
TGGCTGCCCCATCCCTGGAAACATTCCAGGTCAGGTTGGACGGGGCTCTGAGCAACCTGATCGAGTTGAAGATGTCCCTGCCCATGGCAGCGGGGGTGGACTAGATGACCTTTAGAGGTCCCTTCCAACCCAAAGTATTCTATGATTCTATGATTCTGTGATCCAGTCTCACTCTTTTCTTCATTTATTAAAGCAGTCCTTAACTTTTTGGAAGGGATTAACCCATCCAGTTCCCCATTCTCTGCCCTCACGTTTACTTAGTTTGTTGACAAGTATCTCCAGCTTGTCACATCCACAGGTCACCTCCATATGTGCGACAATTTGTTCTAAGCAGCCCTGGTAGCACCTCTGCTAAGGTTTGCAAATTGCGCTTCCCTACAATTCTTGCATTGGGGATGTGCCCATCCTCTCCGTTTAGTGAATTTAAGCCACTCATACTAGGCTTGCTATTTCTTACTTACCTTCCAGAACTGCCTAAACAGTAGCGCACAATCTCCAGGAGGTCACAGAGTGAGAAACACTCAGCCAGAGGGAAGATCGAGGAAGAAGTTGGGGGGTAGCACTCCACCACAGGTCTCCAAAAGCCACTGGCAAAGACGAGAAAAGCTCACAGGTGAGGGAATGGCAGAAAAAAGTTCCCGGCATTTCTAACAAACAGAAGTCTTCAAAAGGGTATGACATCCGTGCATCGTTAGGGGTAAAAGAAGCAGGTAGCATTTTAATTTGGTTTGTTTTGCTTTTTAAAGTATCACTTGATTAGTTCTCATGGCAAGTCAACCCCTACAGCTCCTTTCTGCCAGGACAGACCTCTGTAATGCACCGTTAAAATGCTTAGGAAAGTAAAGCCTCCATATGGATGTTACTGGTTAGTAAGGCTAGTGTGGCTTTTAGAAACATGTTTGAAATAACTGTTTGAATGATAATTATCCTCTGGTTTTGATAAAGGAATATTTAGTTGAATTGTTTAGGTTGTCTAAAGGATGCATAGGTCAATTCCTATCCTAGCAGCTTTATTATCTGTAAAACTGAGGTGGTGTAAAAACTCATTATTGCTTCTAAAAAGCTTTTCATTTAAGAACAGCTAATTATTGCCAAACTGGCTGGCACGGGAGATATCTGAGGAAAATTTTGTTGTTTCAGGAAACAGTATTGGTAACTCAGCTTATGGCACTGTGTTGTCAGAGCCCCTAATGAATCAGTCCCAAGATGTCACTAAGGAGACCGTGCTCTTTTGACAGCAGTGGCCATTTGTGACTGTTAAAGAATTCAAAACACCTTGCAGGAAAATGATCGTGCTTTTTTTTGTTGTTGTTGCTGATATTTCTGTAGATGTTCTTTCTACTTCAGCAGTACGGGGCAAACCACGTTAAGCAGGGAACATACTTACTCTCAGCATCAGTCTGCACTACAGATATCCAAGCAGCAAACTCTTTCCAGGAAAAATGCACTAACAGGACTAATCCCTGCAAATGCAGGCTGGTTTGTCAAATTCATGCACTGAGTTTTAGATCCATGCCTTTGTCTCTCTCCTCAGCCTTCCCCAAAGCAAGGTCTATACTTCACAACCCTCGTTTTTGAGACATTTTAGCTGTATTCAAATTATAGGTGAATAAACATAACAGAGGCCTCCCCCCAAACGCCAAATAGATCTCGCTGGATGGTAGAAAAGCTCAGAAAAACGTGGTTTTGTTCTATTTTTATGTGTACAGAAGATAAATGGTTGAGCGTAAAGTATTGTACTTCTAAGTTTGAGTTCATTAGCTTCTATTCAACCCAGGCAAGAAACCTCTCAAAGTTTTTACTAGATGATCATACTTCTGTGTTGTCAGTTTGATCCTTGCAGGATGTGTCCATCTCAGAGAAAATACCCATTCAGGTGCATTGGCTGCCTCAGCAGAGAGGTCAAGGATTGAATGGGTGATGGAGTCTTCAATATCTACACATCTCTGAAGGTAAATCCAGGGGGGGCCACATTAATGAAAATGCTGCTGCATATTCTTACTGCTGAATAAAAGCATCATTTTCAGATGTTGTCAGTCTCCAGCCTGACACAGATATTAAATTCACATATTAAATTCACATAATCTGTCTTTAAAAAGTGCATGTGTGAGTAGATTTTGAACCACATTGTACTTTGCAATGAAATTTCATATTTTTGGAACTGAAAAGCAGGCAGGTGGTTATGAACATGTCTTAAGCTATTTCTCCAGCCTGAAATGTATGTACTGTTTGAAAACATTTAGGGAAATAGAACATCTTAGTAGGAGCCGCAGCAACTTTTCATGAATTTATTTTAGCTTGCATCAGTATTCTGAGCTACAAGGACTATAATTTAGTAGAGAGACTCTCATTGGGAGAGGGGATTGAAGGCGTTGAGGCAGCAGCCCTGTGAGTTGACAGTGATTCTAATATAGCCACAGCAGAAGTTTAGAGAGCAGATCAGAGCAGCTGGGTGGGCTGATAGAGAGGATCAAGGCAGCCCAGAGGAGCAGTAAGAGGATCCAAATAAGTGGATTAGTAGCATACCAAAGCACACATTACTTTTAGTTTTCAAACCCCCATTGATTTTAGTGCAAGTGCATTTACTAATGTGTGGCAGGAGAAACGGAAGAGGATCAAGGCAGAATCGAGACACACAGAGCAGCTCTCTGTGGCAAGCTGGAAACAGCAAGAAGGCTGGGCTGGGGAGGCACAGCATAATGTCCCCACATCAGTCTCAGTCAGGACTTAAAGGAGGATGGCTGTTGTCTGGGCTCCTTCATCCCGCAGCCTCAAGGAGCTGTCTAACCTTGCTAAATGCTATTGTTCCTGCAGCTGATTCTGCATTCATTTTCTGTCCGTAGCTCCAGTGATTGACTCTTTCCATGGCTGCACTCTTACATCTGCCTTCAGCTGCTGTGACTGAAGCACACTGACACAAAAATGTAGGTAGGATTAGTAGCATAACCCTCTTTGAACTCATCTTAGCAGGGGACTCACTGGGCTGCTGGACCCTGAGCTGAGCTTGCCACAATTTGTGCCTGTAGCGTTCATCAGAAATGGGACCGCTTACCCTAGCTGTGCTTGGGCTACCATGATTAACATCAACTCCTGAACTACCCAAACCTCAAACATGCCCTTCCCTAGAATGCCAGCCTGGCTTTACACTTCATCTCTTTAGACAGAGGTGGTAGTGATGCAAAGACACATCCAGACTAAGATTTCTAAGCACTATTACTATATTACTATATAGCACAAAAAACCCAAAGTTCTAGGCAAAATAACGAGCCCTACTCACATTGCCCTCGGTTCCCTTGAAGCATCTTGGGTTGTAAGTGGGAGGCAGGGCAAAGTTTTTGCAACTTATGATTTCTCCATGTTGCAGAGAAGCACGGGACATGCACGTATGCGGGCAGACTTTTTTTACTCTTCCACGTTAGCTTTCATAAAAGCATTGTTGAGACCTTTTCTTCTTTATCCTCCAACCACATCTGTTGCTTAGACTCCTCGGTCTCCCCACCCACTCCTCCCAGAACTGAAATCCAAAAACTGGTTTGTCCTAGGGAAGAGTTAATACCTTAATATCCAACTATCCTACAAGTATTTGATCAGAGTGGATGACCATCAAACTTTGACTGTTAGACTATACTGCCCTTCCTTGCAGTCTTAGTCCAAGCTACACATAAAATGACCAAGGGGAGGAAAAGCCCAGCCTTACAGTCAAAATGGGGTTTGCATTCTGATACAGAAATATACAGAGGGTTTGTAACCGCACGCACAAAGAACACTTTGTACATAGATTCAGTTATATTCTTTATTGTTGAGACAGTTCTGGAATGTTTTGGTCTCCCCGAGCTGGCAAACAGATGAAAACATTGTTCCATCCTTGTCCTGGTTTCGGCTGGGATAGAGTTAATTTCCTTCCTAGTAGCTGGTACAGTGCTGTGTTTTGGATTTAGTATGAGAATAATGTTGATAACACACCGATGTTTCAGTTGTTGCTAAGCAGTGTTTATACTAAGTCAAGGACTTTTCAGCTTCCCATGCTCT
>NW_008796041.1:1918097-1921952 GCF_000699145.1 Aptenodytes forsteri | reverse complement strand
TCGCCGGGGAGAGGGGGGAGGGTGAGCGAGCGGCTGTGTGGTGCTTGGTTGCCGACTGGAGTCAAACCACGACAGTCCTGTAGTTTTTTCTTTTAAATTTATATGAGGAAATTAACAAGCAGCAGAATGGACAAGAAGCCATTTCAAAATAGTGTCCTGAAGGAAAAAGAGAGTAAGGAGAGAGACATAATAAGATGTCGAGTACTGTAACCGAAATGGTACAGGAAAAACTTAAGGGGGATCAGAAAACAAGTTAAACTGCACTCCTAGCTTCAGACTTCTTCAGGACATCCAGAAACCTACCTCTGTAATGACCCAGTCCTCAGATATGCCAACATGAAAGCCTCCCGAAAGGGAAGGTTTGTAGTAAGACAGCACAGCATCAACGTGACCTATTGTCAAGTTGGGAGCCGAGAAAAAGTACTGCCTACCCATTTTGTAGGACCACAAAAACATCACTGGAAACCTGCAAGGGAAAAATGCCACCACAGTTTATAAAATCTTCAACGACATTCATTACACATAACTAACCAAAATAGCTAACCTATTAACCTGTCACCTATGCAGCTCCTGATCTCTAATTTACCTCTTCACCCTTCTCCTGCTTCCTAATACCACACTGAACTTCTTCAGGCTCCAAGACGAGTAGTAATCATGGCGCTATTAATATGACAGTTGGCAGCCTCTTCCTACTTCAGCCGGCCTCACATGGATTCCTTGATATTAGACTTAAAGCCTCAGATCAAATCATCGAGTTTGTAAGACTTTTTCCAGTATGATTTTTCCAACTGCAAAGCTGAAGGAGCCCTTAGTACACCCATATAATTCTCCTCAGCTCTAGGATTCTTCAGTCTTCTTTGTCCTACACCATCCTACTTTCTGAATAATAATCAAAACTTTGTAATTAACTGGACACACCTGTGAGCCTGGAAGCAAAGAAAAAGTCTGGGACATCCTGATCTGAAGAGCACTGCTGCTGTTAATACTGACGTATTACTAGATTAATTACATTTAATTGGTTAGCTCATGAGCTAGTATCTGAAATGAAAAAAAAAAGCATTTTACACACCGGAAAATTGTTGGGAAAATTAGTATCAGTTAGAATGGGGAGGGGATATCTTGAAAGTAACTTGCAGCGTAATAAAATGGTAACTAGGAAATAGGCAGGGATAATCGTACTGACTTTGAACATGTTGCAAGATAAAGCCCCTATTTAGTTGGCTAATTTCATGGCATTTTGAAAAACACATTACTCAATTAATGGTTTGATTGAGGAAATACTTTGTGACTATTCATGAATATATACAAAATGCTCTGAATTTTCCATGTTTTCACCAGAAAAAAGGAACTGTGGGTTCTTAATGTGTAATAATAACAATCCCGTACTGAGACATTAACTGAAATAAAAGATGCAATTAAAAGCTGACTGCCCCTCGGAGCCCGTGCACTTTATCCTAAGTCACTTGGCTGCCACAGCGATGCAGCCGGCGACTATCTAGGGTGACACAAGGCAGCCATTCTCATGGAATAAAGACGACTTTCATCTCCGGGTTTCTCCAGCTAGAATAATGCGATGGTGGCCCGTGACAAATGAGCAGATGGTCCGAGTCCAGTTGTAGGATACCCACCCCAAAACGCCCCACAACAGGCTCACAACTTACTGTACGCAGGAGCCTTTGAGTGGAAGTAGCTTTTTCTAAGTCATGGCTGAGAAACATTAGCAGTACAGGACAGAAAGCTTGGTTTTCAGCTACCAGATCTGCCAATGTGTTGTATGGATAACTAGAAGACTTTGACCTAAAGTCACCTTGTCCTAGTTTTTAATTCACTTTTATGCAGATGAGATGACAGGATATCCAAACTGGCTAATACTTTCATAAATGAAAATTGCAAGATTTACTCATCTGAGTAACCGTAATTAGGTTTGCTTGCAGGATGAGGCTTATTCTGCATGTAGAAAAGAGCTAATTTCTTGAATTCGCAAGAAGCTAAATGAGAAATACTAATAAAAAGGGGATGCGCTAACTCTCATAAAGCGTTACTTGAAACTGCAGTGTGCAGCGTTCAGACTGAAATGTCATTTCGAATCACGAGTGTCCCTTTAAGCAAAAAAATCCGACACAGAGAAGGAAGAACTAAAAGGAGAAAAAGAGCAGTTGATAAAACACTGCCATCGCTTTTTCATAAATTATACCCCGAAATGTTTCACAAAATTGTGTAACGGAGGAAAACAGAAAAGACCTTTTTATTTTTGTAGCACATTCCTTTGGCAAATGCAGGATAAAGCCTACCATGTGAGTTGAACAGTAAATGAAGGCCTTATGCTTTATAAAAATTCTCCTATTGTCCCAGGAAGGATGAGAGTCAAACACAACAGTTTCAGCAGTGCTATAAGTCTTGTAAATAAAGTAAGCAGACAGGAATCAGCAGACTGTTTGGGGAGGGGGGAAAAAAAAAGAGAAAACACTCTTTTCGTACACAAAATTTAGGCACGCTGCTGCTGCATTTCAGACCTGACTTCACTGCGCTGCACCAGAGATTAATTGGACCCACACAATTTAGCAAACAGCATATGACATCCATCTACCTTTGCTGCTTCAGCATCCTCCCAAAAATATATAATGCAGGATTTTAAATAGTACGTTAGCCCAGTTTCCTTTCACAAAGTCTTACAGCGAAGTTTAGGAAAATTCCAAAAGTAGCATATTGATTGCCTCTGGGATTTTCCACTTAGCAATTTAATAGAAAATTACACCCTTACCCAATCTGTGAGGTTTCCATAACCTCCCTCATGAGTTTAATTTTCCAGAGTCTAATAAATTTTACCATTAGGCATATTTTCTGATATTGCTTCACCATTAAGCCTATTTCCTGATTTTGCTTTTTTGGAACTGGGTATACTGTCTGCACAATGTTTGGACAGCACCTTGCACTAGAAAATTCAGGTCTGACTTTGTCTACGCTCACAGTTAGGATACAAATCACTATTGTTAATATTGAATTTGCTTTCCTCTTACTAATTTTATTTCATTATTCCAAGTGATAGGGTCAGTCAGTATTACTGGAGCCAATGGGATTCTCCTGGGTACTCTGACGAGACCAAGGGAAGATCTGCATTTGCATCTGTTTGAGTAGGCGTATGCAAGTATCACATACTCTTCTCCTTGTCATAACACAGCCTGACTACACTTAAAACACAAGATGATGATCAGGAGCTGTGTTTTCAGTTATCGGTAGTCATAACTGTAAAAGTCTGGGTCCTTCCTCTAAAGGCAACAGGCAAAAGCACTGTAAAAAAAGGTACACAAACTAATTTAGGCAAAAGCAGTCTTGACTGTAAAAAAACCACTACACCAGAAACTAATTTAGCACAGTAAGTGAACTGGAAGTATGGCTGAAGGCGTCAAGCGGTGAATAAGAGCACTGATTTCAGCTGTGTTTGGGCCATCCGTATGGCCACGGTGACCTCCTGGTGACCATCGGAGGGTCGCCATATGGGCTAAACCTCACTCCTCCGGAGGACCGAGACTCTCTTCCTCTTACTACGACAAGCCACGTTTAACTAATGCGGGCGAAACTTGGCATCCTTTGGCCCGGCCGGCGGTTCAGCGTGCTCCTCCAGGCCTTGGTCCACGATACAAGTGGGCACATCGTTGCGATAATTACTGTAGAACACGGTAGTAAGCAGCTGTTAGCCTCAGCCAAGCCCCGTTTCTGGGTTTTGCCCACTTTCCGCACGCCGCGGCCCTACCAGCGCCAAGTTCAACCCCATCCCCGCCGGACCTTGGCCCGGGAACGTCTCCGGTCCCGCTAAACACGAAGAGTTCCCCCCCCCGCCCGGCCCCTCAGGGAGCC
>NW_008796041.1:1886153-1917442 GCF_000699145.1 Aptenodytes forsteri | reverse complement strand
GTCCTGCCACCGCCACCGCCGGGTGGCCGCCCCGCTCCTTCCTGCCCGCACCATGGAGTTCACCCAGAGGAAGAGAAGCAGGAAATCCCAAAGCTTTAAACTGATCAACGAAGGTAAGGCGGCGGCGGCCGGGGGGCGGCGGGGGCGGCCCGGGCTTTGTTCCCTCGCCGGGGGCAGCCCGGACTTTTGCACCGGCGGGGCCGGGGGGAGCGGGGCGTTACGAAACGCCAGTGCTCCCGCTCCCCCGTGCCGCCTCTCTCCCCCCGTATCTGTTATTTAACTCCGCAATCCTGTGGTTGAACTCCCCGAAACCACAGCACGCGTTTTATAATTTTTTTTTAAACCCCCGCTTTCCTCTTTTTTTCAATTATTTTTTGCATGCGTGTTAGGTGCTGTTTCAAAAACAAAACCCCCCAAAACCACGCCAGAAAGGTGGACGTGTTTTGTTTTGTTTTTTTTTTCCAGGCAGGTCTTGCACAAAATAAAGTTGGATCATGTTTCATGGTAAATCCTGCTTTGGGGGGGAGAAAAGGTAAAATCGGGAAGCGAGCAAAAAATAATGACACTTGAGCAGCAACGGACCTTCTAGTATTCAACTCCTGTGGATTTATTGTGTTTTGGGTGGGTTTTTTCCTCCCCCTGACTGCGTACATCCACGTATTTCAAAGAAAAGCCGAATAGAGGTTGCTTTATTAAAAATCCACGCAGCTAATTAATTGTACGTGGGCAGGGGAGAGCGGCTGGCATGTAACTTGTTCGCTCGGGGTGTGTTTGCTTTTGGAAAAGAGGATATTTTAAGAGCAATCGCAGGGAGAAATATTTGGATTCATGTCGGGGAAGAAGCACAGCTCTGTGTTTCAGTCTTGGGGTTTTTTTTAATTTAAAAAAAAAAAAAAAGATACAGGCACTGGTAGGCATTTTAACAGGTGGACTTCCCAGCCGCAGGGATTTATTTTGGTTGGGGCTTTATCCCTTCTCCAGCCGATGAGATCTTTTTGCCCTGATGGATTTGACTTAAGATCTTTTTTCCTTTTGTGTTTCCAAGTATTGGACGGGAAAATCTCCATGAAACGCCGTGTGTCTCCTGCATGCCAAGTTCAAGGCAGGTGACTGCTTGGGTGTAATGTCACACTTGGGGAAGGGGACACACACACGCGAGTGTCAAGACTTGCTGTCTGAAGAGCAATGTCTTTGCAGGCGCTCAGCAAAATCACGTTGGATGCGAAGAAATTTAAGGATGGAAATAAACTCACTTGGTAGGAATAGTAAATAATGACTGCTGTATCATTGTAGGGGGGTCTGGAGCATCACACATACTCCCCGTTAAAAACTAGAGGGGCAATGACCCGTCAGACTTGTCTGAAATGTACTGGAGGTCTGTATGCATTAGCAAACCTATGGAGGGTTTAATTTCTACGGAGAACAGGTTTGTGGGGTTTTGATATCGAACATGCTCCCGACTCGGAGGCAGACTTAGTGCAGGACTGGGCTGGAGCCTGGGGGGGTGTAGTTTTTGGGGTTTTTTTTAATTTAAAAAAAAAAAAAAAGATACAGGCACTGGTAGGCATTTTAACAGGTGGACTTCCCAGCCACAGGGATTTATTTTGGTTGGGGCTTTATCCCTTCTCCAGCCGATGAGATCTTTTTGCCCTGATGGATTTGACTTAAGATCTTTTTTCCTTTTGTGTTTCCAAGTATTGGACGGGAAAATCTCCATGAAACGCCGTGTGTCTCCTGCATGCCAAGTTCAAGGCAGGTGACTGCTTGGGTGTAATGTCACACTTGGGGAAGGGGACACACACACGCGAGTGTCAAGACTTGCTGTCTGAAGAGCAATGTCTTTGCAGGCGCTCAGCAAAATCACGTTGGATGCGAAGAAATTTAAGGATGGAAATAAACTCACTTGGTAGGAATAGTAAATAATGACTGCTGTATCATTGTAGGGGGGTCTGGAGCATCACACATACTCCCCGTTAAAAACTAGAGGGGCAATGACCCGTCAGACTTGTCTGAAATGTACTGGAGGTCTGTATGCATTAGCAAACCTATGGAGGGTTTAATTTCTACGGAGAACAGGTTTGTGGGGTTTTGATATCGAACATGCTCCCGACTCGGAGGCAGACTTAGTGCAGGACTGGGCTGGAGCCTGGGGGGGTGAAAGTGAAACATGCGGAAAAGCAAAACTGAAATTGAAGACGTGGTTTTATTTCTGTCCTAATGGAGCTGTAAAAAGAATATGTGCGCTATCAGAAATAGATGACTGTTTTGCCAGTTCTCAGTTGCCACTCGTTACAGGTTTAGATATGCCTCAATATATAAGCCAATCTATTAAATTTTGTTTTAATACGTAAATTCATTTATGATGGTACATTATTAGTAATTCTTATTTTACCTGGGGTGTCTTTTTGGCAGTGGAAAGTCAAATAGAAAACTACACTAAAAACACATCCTAGAGAGAAAATTATATCTTTGTACTTTGAGAATGGAGGAGATAAAAATCACATTTTGCATGTGAGTCTGCACTGGCATACTCTTTTTCTATCACAGTTGATTAGAAAGATAATTATGTAGAAATAGTTGTCTCTTGTAATTGGCCTTTGCCTCTTGCTGGAGTCATTCCGTAATGTCACAGTTTAGTGTTTACTGTTGTGAAATTGATATGGATTTCGCAGCGCCTGGACTGTGACATCCGAGGCAGAAGAAGGAAACCAAAGAGAAAAGGGTATGCTCTGTCGATTCCTTGGTAACACACCATCTGTAACGATGTATGCCTGTACAGTGCTTATTCTGTCCCAAAAAAAACTTCAGAGCACCTTATCGAGGTGATCAATAATGACCAGATCGAGAGGAAATCCATTCCCGCACTAAAATGCAGCCGCCTCTGGGGTGAAATGTGGTGACTTAATGCAGCAGCTGTAGATCAGAAGAATATTGTGACCAGCTGGATGTATGGAGGGAAGTGCTAGAGAAGAAACCACATGTAATCTATATATCTAAGGACCGTGAGTCTGTAAGTCATTTAATTCCTAGTACTCACTCCTTGCAGATCTTGGACACCCTTGAGAGGATGAAAATGCAGTGTGGTGGGTTGACCTCGGCTGGCCACCAGGTGCCCACCAGGCCGCTCCATCACTCCCCCTCCTCAACAGGACAGCTAATGACCACGGAAGGCAGTTGGCATAAATCCCGTAGTTTTAGCCTTATGAAAGGAGCCTTTACTTCCTTGACATCATATCTCAGACTTCACCTTTACCCGTTTCACTTGCTGGGCGTGCTCGGTAGGCAGAGCCACCCTTTGCGTAGCACCTCGTCGCTGACCTCCAACTCCAGTGCTAG
The DNA here is from genome assembly GCF_000699145.1 of Aptenodytes forsteri. Taxonomy (NCBI): domain Eukaryota; kingdom Metazoa; phylum Chordata; class Aves; order Sphenisciformes; family Spheniscidae; genus Aptenodytes; species Aptenodytes forsteri. Next base: position 1,914,106 of record NW_008796041.1, on the reverse strand, counting down.
AGAAGAAACCACATGTAATCTATATATCTAAGGACCGTGAGTCTGTAAGTCATTTAATTCCTAGTACTCACTCCTTGCAGATCTTGGACACCCTTGAGAGGATGAAAATGCAGTGTGGTGGGTTGACCTCGGCTGGCCACCAGGTGCCCACCAGGCCGCTCCATCACTCCCCCTCCTCAACAGGACAGCTAATGACCACGGAAGGCAGTTGGCATAAATCCCGTAGTTTTAGCCTTATGAAAGGAGCCTTTACTTCCTTGACATCATATCTCAGACTTCACCTTTACCCGTTTCACTTGCTGGGCGTGCTCGGTAGGCAGAGCCACCCTTTGCGTAGCACCTCGTCGCTGACCTCTCCAACTCCCTGTTGTGTTTTTTCCCCTCATTTTCTTTCCAGGCCCTTTTCTTTCTTTTGCGTCGCTGCGTTGGGCTCGATTCTGGTTTACTCATTGCGTTGTACGTCCTCTTGTGCTCTCGAGACAGTCGTGCTGTACAAATAATCAGCACATAATAAAAAAGTTTGGCTTCTCGGAGACCTTTCCGATCCTGTAGCTGTTTTGTCAGCGGTGCAGGTGTGCGGCTCGCCGGAGGAGGAGCTGCTTATGCTGCCCTCCGTTTCCGTTGTGCCTTTTAAGTGAATCCCCCAAAGTGCTCTTCTGTGAGTTAATCTCTACCTCGTTTTTTGTGAGGCAGGTAAACATAAAAATCAGCTTACGGAGTGAGTAGCTGAGATGGTTGGGAACTGGGAGGGTGTTAAAGGAGTTAGGTGGGGAGGTGGCTGTTTCAAGACACTGAATATATTGTTCAGTCTTGAGCAATTTGCCGAAGGACAAAGTGTGTGCCGGTAGCAGAGTCAGAAATAGCATCCAGGAGAGCTGCCTTTAGACCTTTTTTTTTTTTTCTTGGATTTACTATTCTCTCTGTACACACAGGTAAACAATGCTCTGGTTTTACTGAACACCTGCCTGGGATTACAGCAGACACCTTCACAGCAAAATATTCTTTTATTTGAAATAGAAATTCAATGGTGAATTTTTTTTTTTTATCCTGTAACATCTCTGAATATGAGATGCTAAGGTTTATTCTTAGGGTCATCACAGACACTAGTTTCTATAGGTGAATATCCTAAGGTGTCCCTGATCCTCCTTTCTGCAGAATTCAGAGGCCAGTGACACCAAGATGAGTCAGTATAACTGAACGATGTAGCCCTAATGTACATTGCTGATTTTCTGATTGAGGTGAAGTTTGAAAGTTTCTCTTGGTCTCTGGGAAGGTAAAGTTTTCATTATAAATCTGCTTTCCATCTGTAAAGCAAGAAGCCAGATAATTGGCATCTGGTGGGATAATTTGCTGTGAAAATGAACACAGTAATTTAGGGCAGGCGTAGCTATTCCCTAAAATCTGTGAAATATTTGAGCTGAGTCTCTCCAGCGTGAGCAAAGTTGGGTTTTTTTTAGGAGGTGCTGATACAGAGCACATTTTCTGTGGTTAATTTGATGTACATGGAATAAACTGCAGATATATTGATAAATTATGTAGTAAAACTGTAGCAATGTGTTCAGTGTTCATTTTTTCCAGATCGCTTGAGTTCTAATTTTTTTTATCGTTTTTCATTCCAGATTACCATCATGAGATATATAAGATCTCTGACTACAGCAATGATGTTAATGGGGAGACCAAAGAAACACAACCAGTTTTTTTAGGTATGTGCTTGTGTTGATTAATTTCCAAGCAACATAGCGTGGCCATTTGCAATTAGGGAGGAAAAAAATCTCTGTGCAAGCGCAGGAAGCGCCTGCCATTGTTTAATATGACGTTCTTTTCAAGACCCTTTTATTCTACGAATTGCCAATATATCCTTTATTAACAGTGCTAAAAGTTGTAATTTCAGACATAAATGTTTATTAGTGTCTACACACAGTGCTAATTATCACTCACTCAGAGAGCCAGATGCTGACTCTGCAGTTTTGCAGCTCTGTGCTCACCCCATTTACATTGCATATTCGCTGGCATGCTTCACTGGCAATAGTTTGTGTAATTGGGGTATTACATCTTTGACATCTGGATAACAGAAATTCAATTTCCAGGAAGCTGCTATTTGTTTGGTTTTGCTTCTGCCTTGGGTGGGATACAGGATTAATGTGCTGTCTTAATGTAATGTCCTTTCACCTCTGTAGCCTGCCTGCTAATCCTGCCATGGCAAAATTAAATTAAATCAACAGTTAAAAATGTGTAAAGAAAACGGAGAAGCAATATAGAGTCTGCAGCATGTTATATACTACGGCATGATAGGATTGGTTATCAGTCAACCTTTATCTTTCCTGTCTGTGAGCTTTTTGTCCCGCATAACTCCTCAGCTGCAGAATGCTTCTTCCTTTCCTGCTTCCAGCCCCCTCCTGTCATATCTAGGACCTCACCTGGGTACTGTACCTCTTGGCAAAAATTTGGCAGGCCAAACTCAGAGGAGTAAGGGCCAGATTTTTGAGCTACAATAATGACTCTTGCTGTATAAAGCAAGCTCTTGGACACCTCGCTCAGGCTTTGGAGAAAGCAGGTGCCTCTGCAGCAAGAAATGTGGAGGTGTCTGCCTTTTCTTAACTGCACCAGAAGCCTAAACATTTTTGTAGGGTGATTTAAGGTTTCTGTAGTGTGTGCATGTTGCCCTCTGGATCCAGCAGGAAGCATTGGTCCTGAGTGTGTGAATCAGCACCTGAAGTCAATCTGCACGTGAAATGCCTTTGTCCCCTTGGTTTATAGTGCCACATCCTCTTCTAGAGGTCAGCAGCAGATGGGAGAGAAAAGGAGGACGTCTTGGGCAGTGTGGAATCTTCTGATGGTTGGAATATTTACACGTGGGTGAGAGCTGCATTAAATTCCCTTCTCAGCTTCTCGCCATTAGGATTTTGAGCAAATATTTCCTTCCTACACCCATTTCCAGGGAGAAGCGAAGGTGGCTGCTGTGCTTTGTGTTTGGTTTTCGTGTTCTGTAAGCACTTTTGGTGAAGTCTGATAAACCTGATGGAGTGAGCTCCACCAGAGGTTTACTTTGAATGCTTTCTCTTCCAACTCTAAATCATGATAAAGCTTTGGCAGGAGTTAGGCATCTGGTTGCTTAAGCCAGGATGCTTCTAAGAATGTGAAGGAGTCTGTGCTTTGACATCTGTGCCATGAGTCAGACCAATTGATTTTGATTTTGGTTTGGCTGTGTTGTCTTTGGGTTTGTTTTGGGGTTTTTTTGAGTATGCCCAGGTTTTCATTGTGACTGAATGTGCTCTGGCATTTAAGTGCCTAAAGTTCAGCTATTTCAAGAGCCGGTCAGAATTTAACCTTTAAGAATGTGAGTCCTATCAAGGATCTTCCTTATCAGGTACTGAAGCACAGAGTTGCAGCCCTGGGAGCCCACCTTCAGTTGCTATGAAAAGAAAAAGGTGCTATTTCCTGGTGATGTCCTGAGTGTCCAACTTTCAGATTTCCTCAAAGCATGTTGGTTTTGACAAGACTGACATATGTCCATGCAAGATTTGTAGACTAGGCTTTTTTTTTTTTTCCCCCCTTGGGGGTTGGGTTCAATTCAGTAAGTTACTCAGAGCTCACATAACCTTCTCCACTTTATTTTCAATAGGTTACTTTGGTGTCCACTTCTATCCAGGTTCCTGGTGACACAGGCACTGATCTGAGATGTAGGGAGAGCAGTGTCAGGGACTGAACTCAACTGAAAGCACTCAAAATCTGAGCTTCCACCTTTTGGCAGGGATCTGGGATGAGTGGCGTTCGGCATTCCAGCTTTCCTTTAAAAAAAATTCACATGCACGGAGTAATTTTTCATTGTGCTTCAGGGATGGTGGGATCACAACACTTTCCCCAGCTCGGCGTCCTGTCCACTAATAAGGAGTCTCAGGGTATAATCGCTACTTCACTTGATTTCACTGTTTTATGCCAAAATTCATCCCAGAAGGATGTCCACTCCAACTTGATGGTTTAGAGTCAAGTTTGTTCTCCAATTTAGATGTTTTAACTGATCCATGGGATCAGCTGTTGAAACCTCAATGTGATGCAGCCTTTAGTATGTGAATGGATGCTAAGATACGTCATTGAAACTATTACCTTTGGAAAAGGTGAAATGTTAATGCCATTTTATGAATGAGTGAAGCTTTATCTGGAAGAGGATGGGCGTATGTTTTGGTCGCACAGTTGAGAACAGTGAACTCAAACTGAAGAGGTGCACTGTCGAGAAGGAGGGAGCTTCTAGGGTAAATGAGTAAATCAGAAGCATCCAGTTTGTTTAACATGCAGATGAATTAAGGATCAAATGTCTGGAAAGACCTGTTGAACCTAGATGGTCTTTTTTGCACCAGCACAGATGGGCAAAATGTGGCTTTGTGTAAACGTAGGCTGCAAATTGCAGGAAGCTTCAGCACAATTAGACGAACATGGTACTGGATGTGGCCTCTGATGGTTGCGATGGTGTAAAACCCAACTGCTTTTTGGATGGATCTTGGTAGGCTTAGGAAGGTTGCTTACGTGATGCAGTGGAGGAGTTTGCAAAATTCGGGGGGGAAATATCACTACTGCATTTTGCAGGTGAGGACTGGCATCTCTTTTGTTTTGAGGGAAAGGGATTAGTTATCTGATACCAGGAGAGACTGCTCGACCTGAAGAGGAGGCAGCCCGAAATGAAGTGCTTAAACCTTGAATATGGACAAGATTTAAGACAGACGTGACTTCAGCTTTTACCAGTTATCAGCATAAACCTTCTGTCACAGGGCTTCTAGCCCAGACTTGGACAAGCCCATGAGGGGACTGTACAACCATATCTTGTGGACAAGGCTGGTTAAACCTAGCTTGTCTGTAAAAAATTATCTTTTGCATATACCACATTGGTTTTTTTTCAGTCTTAATATTTTATTATCATCACAAAAAAAGCGGAAATATAATATACCTCCAGACTGAGTGTTTTTACAATGCTTTCAACTTGAAATTCAGGCTCTATGTTTGAAAGGTTAATGTAGAAAACTAATTATATTATCCTGGTAACCAAATGTGTGATGAGACATTTGTCTGTGTAATTAACAGTGAAGAACTTTTATAGTTTCATAAAATCGAATGCTATGCACAGTGTGCTTGGAGCATTTGTTTTGAAGAGATGTCCAAAACAGAGATGTTTATGACTGATATAAAGTGGAACTGAAATGTACTGTAATGCAGGTGTCTCTGCATTTTACAGCATTTCGCATTGTTGAAATGGAAGGCAGCAGATTAATAACTTCGCTATGTCATGGTAAAAATAAATAATGTGTTCTTGGAGCAGGGGAGCGATGCATAAGTTACTAATTTCAAGAATTTATTCTGTCCCAGAAGTAATATCCTTTGCAATTTATTCACAGAGAAAAAGTTGACTTAACACAAGTCTGTGAAGTTACTTGTTACTTTTAATAGAATTATATTGATTGTTGCAATAGTAGCTTCTGTAATTAAGACTGCGTAAAAGTTTATTTTGTATATCTGTGTTCTCCAATGATCTGACTTCATAAAGCATTTCCCTTTGGGGCTGAAGCGTGATCTTGACCTGGGATATTTCCAAGAACTGGGGGAAGCTGTTGCATATCTGTTATTTTTTTTTAATTATTTGACCCCATTAATATACACATTTATGGAACAGTTGCTCACTTGCCCTTTCCTGAGTGATTTAGCTGTTGCAGTGTGGCATGAAAGTGTGTAACTTATGCTTCTGTATCTGCTCCTGTTGGGTGTTTTGAAACTGTTTCACCAAACTCTTCAAAAGAGTTATTTTGTGGTGGTGGTGGCCCGGCCACCTAGGCTGATCCAGCTTCCAGAGAAACAACCCCGCAAATCCTGAACGGTCTGATCCTGGTTTTGATTCTGCAAATTGCTTTGCTTACGTTAGTGTTTGTGATGCTTATTAACTGTCTGTGTCTCGTCGTAGGCAGGGGTGTCAATCAACCTGTGTAATTCCATGCTTGGTTTGGGAGTAGGGGGTCTTAATTTGAGGTCGTTCCAGTTTTCCTGCAGGTATAATCTTAGTGCTTTGTGTGGTGACATGAACATAGGTAAGTGCTTTTAAATGACATTTTAGAGCACTGCTAAGATGCCTCAACTAAGACAGCTTAAATGTCCCTGTACGTTAGCTTAGGGTAGTCAAAGTCCCCGGCTCATAACTCACGTTGCTTGCGTGACCCTCTGACATTGTTCGTGACCACTGCTCTCCCTGCTGACTTGGGGTTTAGGTTTTTAATTTGCGAAGCGTGTTGTTGCCTGTGTTACTTGTTCAATATAGGTTCTTATATGCCAGCAAAGTCTGGGGATCACATATTTGAGAAATGCGTGCTTACCCCATCAATTTAGCTACACAGATGCCCGATTTAAATTATCTGCAGAGCAGTCACAACAACTTTCCATGTGATTTAGGAAACCTTTGCTCCGATGAGGAATCATGCACATGGCTCCTCTATTTTCCCAATGCTGACCTTCACAATTTTGTATTTCAGGACCACTTGCGGTACAAGATGACAGTGGCAAAAATATCTTGAGTTTTGAAAGTTACGGTTTGGTGTGGGTATTGTTTTTGTTGAGAAGGGATGCTTTGCTCCCTTCTAGGATAGCTGTCCTTTAAAGAAATGCTTGAATACCATGTAACATTCAAAAAGGTGTTTTGGTGAGTTCTGCCTGGCTGTGCACCGGAGACATGTGCCACGCGTGCACGTGGCTCCCGATTCCTTGAACTGCTCTGAATTCACCCTTACAAAATCTTCAAACACGGCAGCCGAGTTTTGCTGGCCCTCTTCCAGGAAGGGCAGCATTCAAGTGGTGTCTAATAAACTGGCGTTTAATATGTTTGATTATATGACCCGTTGCAATTATTTATTATTTTTTATTGAGCTTTCAAGCCGTATGCATTGACTACCACTTTTTCTCATCTCTGAAGACTTGTTTCCTCACAAACCAGGCTAATGTTGTCAGCTCACATGTGCTTGTCTAGCTGTCTATCGCTGCCGTTCCTACCCTCCCGATAGCTTCAAACTCATCCACTAATTTCAGCCTAGTTTGACACAAAGGTGGAAATCTGTGAGATACAAAGTACCTTCAGCAGGCAGGGTGATTGGGGGGAAAAGCCCTATTTGTATAGCCAAGAAAGGAAAGGTTTCTGTAGGAGTTTCATCTGCCAAAACACAACACAACATAAAATTAGACACTAATTCATAGAAAATCAAACTGTAGTAAAATGTCATACTTTAAAAGACATACATTAATTACAGATGTGGTTACCTCTTCTCTAATACTGGAAGAAAATTAATATTTCAATATGGGTATGATTGCATATCATTTTATCGTTCTTTGTAGCACTATGATAATATTTGACAAATTATTCAGAAAAGTATAACAACTTGTTTGTAGACAGTGTGCTATATTTATATTAAGTTTAATAAGCATAATAGTGAAAAGATAGGCATATAGGGACGAAGAATGGAATTAATGAATTATCGATAATATTTTGTTAACTGGAGTTGTTTACAGGTCTGTTGCTTCAGACAGGTGCCCACTTAGCATGCGGATGCTGCTTCATCCTAGGACAGTTCTGGTTTACATTTGTGCATTTGTAATTTTTAACATTTTTACAAGTTTCAAAGCAGGAAGTTTTTGTACTGTGCACACTTTCAGTAGAGAAAGAGATTGAAATTAATTTTGGGGAAATTACTTTTTATGAATATTTGATGTAGTATTTATGAAAGGGCTTTGTTTTGCCTTTTTTTTTTGTTTTGTTTTATAAGATTACAGTCAGGCCATGTGGAAAAAATAGGTTGTATATAAGGGGCCATCATAGAAACAACTATCATAGTAATTTTAAAAAATTGTTAATACGTTTTTGTTAGGACTATTATCATCTTTACATATAAGTTCCTAAATAGGGCTGTAATTTGCCATACTTATCTATTTTGAGTAGTGTTTTGTAAGTATTTTATTTTAGAGTTTTGCAAGTAAATTAATTGATTTCAGCTAAAACCAAAGCGGTTGCAAGGGGAATCCAAATGGCAAAACCTGTAGCCTGCCAGTCGGGGGCATCCCCATCTCCTCGGGAGAGGTGGGAACTCCTGGTATGGGTACAGGGGTACAGGGACTGAAATATGCACCGCTTCTCTCAGGCCTCAACACCTATCTCAGGAGGCTTTTCACAGATAGGTAATACAGATTTTTATGTAATAAACTATTTTTTTGGTGCTTGATTATCCCATTCAACATTTAAAAAGGAAGGCTGGCTCTTCCGTAGGACATAGTAACTTGAGCTGTTTGGTTTTCTCTCTGTGCCCCATCTTCCTTTTAAATTACATGGTTATCTGTGAAAATCATCAGCAGTGGAATAGCCAATAACAAAACGCTGTCGTTGGGCTCTAGAGCTAATAGCCAAATGAGATAACCAGGGAGCGAGAAGTTAAATCTGTTACTGTTCCCGCACCTGCCTGCAGATTCGGACGGTGTAACATCAGCTACTCTCTGCTCGTGTCAGGAAGGATGCTGCTGTCACTGGCCAGTTACAATTAAAAGCTGTAAAAAGTCATAATTGGGAGAGGGGGGTGTAAACTTGCACTTAAGACTAAGTCAAGCTTATAGCCTGTATGTTTTTAATGCCCTTCCTTACAAAACAGAAGACATATTTTGGGAAAAAAAAACCCACAACAACAAAAAAAACCAAACAAAAACCACCAACAACCAAAAAAACAAATAAAAAAAACCCCTAAAACCAAAAAAAAACCCCAACGAATCACAAAGGGGGAATCTCCCAGTTTTAAGTAGGGGGCTACCTAAACGCAAAGACATGCTTACGTAGGATGTTACAGCATAGGGTTTGCTGTAACATAAATATAGGGTTTTTTTCTGTTTGGAAGTAAGTATGCTTATGTCACTGTATAGGAAGGCCTCTATATGAAGGAACAAGGGGCCAGAATCAATGCTGAATAAGCTCAATTAACATTAATATTTTATGTAATTGGGTAAGGGAAATTTAATCTTTCCAACAGTGTGTCGCCCGACAAGCATGCAGTCACTACACCCGACAGGAGGAGGTGGGTGGGAAGCTTTTTTTTGATATTCAGATACGTTTTGGTACTGAATACAAATCCAAATTGCCAACATAAAACTCTGAGAGCCTGGTTTACTGCTAAATGGTATGACGGTAAGGGATTGCTTCATGCTCCGGTGTCGTGGGAGCATTTGGAGCTTGGATATAGGCAGATACAGCCACATACAGGAGAAAGGCAGTCTTCCGTGTGCGGGTCTGAGTATCTCGATAATTGGAGCCCGGTGGTACTCTGCAACCTCTCGAGGTTGGGAACCGCAAACAGTCAACCCCTGGTTGGGTTGGGGCCAAAAAGAGTGATTTTAAAGGAATTGGTGCTGTGATTTGTTAATTAAATCACACCCACACGCGTAAATCCACAGGCAAACCAACAAAGTAAACACAAAGCAAAACTTCTTTGCAAAGGGCTTTTCTCACAGCTTTAGCTGGAGTGGAAACGGTGCTAGAGTATCGCTGTACGGGGTTGACAAATATTTTTCTAAGTTTGGACTAGGAGCTTTCTTGCAAACCGCCCACTCTCCTTGCTGGATCGGGGTGGGCTGGAGCCAGCTGGCACTGGCCCAGGAAACTGGTGCGCCAGGTCAAGCGGGAGATGCTCTGATTCAGCAGAGGCTGGAGCAGATCGTACAGCTCGTCTCCTCTTCTGTGTATTCACCTTCTGGAGCAAAAACTCTCTCTTTCGGGTACTGCGCGTCCCTGGGTACACCGGGCTTGCAGCGTGTCCCAGCCACGTTGAGCTTGACCTGTGTTGCGGAGGGGGTTGCTGCTCTCTTAGCTGTCTGGTTTAGCCAGCTATCTAAGCGTGCACTTAAGTTTAGGCAACTGAATAGTGCTTTTGAGTTGATAAAATTGTTCACATGCCTGGCCTTTGCACACTTTCAAATACCTTGTTGAACGAGAGACGATGCACATTGCGTCTTGGTTTTTGGAGGGTTGTTTTTTTTTTTCTTCTGAAGTTTCCTTTGCATTATCGCTTTGCCAAAAATAGGTTTATTTTGGGGAGCGCAAATGTAAATTGAATAGAGGATACCAAGTATTACTGTATGAAATATACTAACGGAAGGTTGATTCATCAATTTCTTGATCTTCGTTATTCCATTTGCTTAGGATGTTTGATTTTTCTATTACCAGTAAAAAAATACAAGCTTCTTATTTCAGAAGGGGCTGTGAACACTTCCTTATTACTAGTGAAATGTAATGTATGCTTTAACGAGCAAAATAGCTACTATCTGCCCAAAACACATATATTCATTGTGCAATCAGCAGTTTCATACGTAAAATTAATACTTAAGTGGTGCCAGGAGTATTAAAGTATGTAATTGTTATTATTTAAATGCCTTGAATTCATTTGGAACAGTCACACTTTTCTTGTATATCTTTTCATTTTGTTTTCATAATCTACATTTTTAAGACATCCAGCAGTTAGGCTATATACGGTTACACACGTATTAGCTGCTTTTTAATTTATTCCTGTATAATCCAGTATTACTAAATTCTGTGGACTAAGGAACTGATCCTGTTCATTAAAATCAATAGATGCAGCGTTGCTCTGTGTGTGTGTGGTGTGGTGCTTTTTGTGGTTTATTTTTTCTTTGTAGGTTCTAACCTTCAGCATATAGCAAACTGATATATAAAGGGTCTGATCCTTTAGGCTTTACTTGGGGAAAATATCCATTGATGTCAACGCCTGAATAGGATCAGTCTCTTAAAAGGATAGTTTATTTGAAACTGCTGTAGCTATTATTATTTCCTTTTGGAGAAAAATAATCTTACTCATCAAAGCTTTAGAAACGGCATCAAGAAAGCCAAGTTTAGCAGGTCTTTCAACCATGAGAGATGTCAACTATCGCTGTGTTAAAGCATAGCCTGGTACATACCAACAACCGCTCAACCATCTCTTTTCTTTCTCATCTTTATTTATTTATTTTTGTACTCCAACTCTTATTGGCATCTGAAATCACTAATCTCTACCCATTACCGTTTTTGCTAATTTACAGTGATAACTGTGGCTCTGTTTTCATTAGGAGATGAAAGCCGGGAAATTAAAAAACAAATTACAGGGATGAGAAGATTACTGAATGACAGCACTGGAAGAATCTATCAACGAGTTGGCAAAGAAGGAGAAAAACTGAAGGAGGAGCCCCAAGATTTAGACTTAGCCTGGGCCCAGCGCCTGAATCCCCCTGCAGAGTCCCAGGCGAGCCTTCATCCTTCACAGAGCGGTGCATGGAATGAGTTATCACCCCAAGCTAGCCATTTTTCAGGGCAATACGGAACTCGATCCAAAACGTTCCAAAATCAAACGCGAACTGTGGCATCCAATGGTATGATCTGCATTAGATACTGAGAATAGTACTTTTTTTTTCTCTCTCCTTGTACTGTACTAAATTTCTGCCTTTGTTGTGGTGATTTATTGTACTGCTGCACTGAAATCAGTTATAGTTCAGAGTCTACAAAATGAGCACATAGTTATCACTTTGAAAAGGTACGAAAGTGGGCACGGTAGCATTCTGCTACCATCTGTCTTAGCTTTTAAAATGGATTCCTGGTGGTAGGACAGAATTACTCAATGCTGTTACAGGCTTAATTTCTATACGGTACTTATTAAAACAGCTTTTGCCCTTGTTATTAAATGCATAGCTAATTAAATGTCAACCTCTACCACTCCTCTTTGCAATGAGTAATGTAGCACTGTTGTGACACCACTTGCGGAGCAGGATTCTACTGACTTCCATAAGGGGATGGCATCAGCCTTGTAACTGGCTGCTGAACTTCAGGTACAAAATCCCATCACAGCCTTAGGCTTTTATTCTGATGGGACCATTGGAGAAAAGAGATGATGGAGCCTACCTATGAACAGCATGTACTAGAGCGTGGTCCATCTTGCACTGGCAGAGAATTCTGCCCTAAAGTAGATGGCAGTGTGCCCTTAAAATGCTTTTCTCTTGTTGTTTTAAGTCCGAGAATGGAGGTTTTCCTGCCAGATTCCTGAAGGTCGTCTTTAACGATCTCAATTCAATTCAGAAAGTTTTTCTCCTGATATTCAACCCTACATTTAGAGGGGGAGGATTATATTAAAGGGGTAACTCATCTAAATTCTGGAAAATAAAAAATTGTGAGATTGCATCTGAAAACATTATCAATTTCCAGTTGATTCTGAAGGTATTCATACTTCCCAATAGGAGCATTTGCTGTGTATCCTTCTCTAAAGGCGTACAAGTTCTCATTGCTTGTAACAGTTAAAAAGAAAAATACTATTATTATTCTCAGTACTGTCCTTTAGGAAGTACTGTCACTGCACTAAAAAACATACAGCCCTAAGTTTCACCAGATTGACTGTTTCTCTGTAGAGACAATGATTCACACAGAGGTACCAGTTGACCTGGAGAAAGATATTACAGTAAGTCATACTAGTTTTATTTATTTTATAATACAAAAAAATAGTTGTGGTTTTTTTAAAGGTGCAGATCCAGGGGAGAGGGGAAAACACTTGATGGGATTTAGCATCCAAGTCTAAAACTGCGCTTTCAAAATCCCACCATAACAACCTTCTAAACGTGGGAGGACCCGAAATTCATCACACATCTCCTTCTTTGCCCTGAGAGTCCCTGGGCACTGGCAGGGACAGTTCTCTGCATGCACAGAAGTGCCCAAGCCTGCACAGCTTAGGTGCCTAGTTCCCGGATCCAGAAAGTAGGTGGAGCAGCACCTCTATCCCCTCAGGGTCCTGAGTCAGCATGTAAGCTAAAACGTGTTGACAGGATTTGGCCCCATATGCAAGAAAATGTCAGCTTTTTAATTTTTCATACGAGGAGGAAGAGTTTGGCTGATTTATGATCTCCTATAGGTTAGAACGGTCTGTGAGGCAGTAGAAGGGTTGGGCTGAGCGACCTCTGGGCTGGTCAGGAAGAATGTCCAAGCTCCCAGCTCCTGGGGGAGCGTACCACGAGGCACCTTCCACCCCTCCCTCTGCAACTGTCCTGCTGCGGAAAGGAATGCAATCTTTTAGGTTATTACATAAAGATGGGTGTGGGCCCTCTCCTCTGGCCACCTTTGAAAAGACGATATGTGTAGCTCTTTCAGAGCAAGATTTTAGGTGTCTGCCTCCAGTGGGGTGTTGTGATCCTGCCGGACAGTTTTGCTGCTTTGGCTCCGAAGCCTGGTCTCTAGAAAAGGAAAACTTTTGATGCGTTTCTGGGCTGTGAGCAAGCTCTGAAACTGCTCCTCACCCAGCACACAGCTCTTCAGGGCAGCTGTTCTGACGTGCCCAATTCCCTCCATCCCTTGCACTGGGAGCCTGAGTGTCTAACTCAATAATTTAGATGTTATTCAGAGGATGGACAAAGTCCTTAAAAGCTGGGTGTAGAAATGCAATCAAATATCAAAGGAGATACTGCACCTTGGTACTTACCATGGTGTTTAAACTCATCTGAGCAAAACTGTTCAGGTAGGACATAAGCTTATTACCTGGGGCTGTCAGGCCTAGGTCGTCACTGGGGAGACGTCCAGGCATCTATAGCAGGCAGTCTGAGTCCAGAAACGGTTTCTGTCCATTGGATACATACTGTAGAGGAAGCCAAAATATATGTTGTAGGCTGTGTGAATTACTCAAATTTGAATGTAATAGGGATCTAAGTCCATCTAACTAGCATAGTTATCTACTCGCATGGTAAAGGTGGTTCAAGGAAAGGCTGGAATGGATGTTTAATAGGTGCTGGTACAGAAACCAGTCATGAAAAAGGTATTGGCAAAAATAGATGAAGAGAGAAAAGAAGGAATGAGGGGAGCCTAGGCATTGCTGCAACAGAGGGAAGAGTAGGAACACACTTGAAAAGCGTGAAAAAAAGTGATTTATAATAAATAACTTGGAATAAAGTTATTTATTATAACTTTATTATAAGTTATTTAACTTTATTATAAGTTATTTATTTAACTTTATTTATTCCAATAACTTTGGAATAAATCACTTAATAAAGTGATTTATTCCAAACTGGATTTAAGGTGACAGTTCCACAAGTCAGGATGTTAGGTAGACGTCTGACCCACTGCATTTAGTGGAAGCCTCTTGGGGCTGCAAACAGTGAGTAGCATGTCTGCCCTACTAGAGACAACAAACTCATACAGTCTGTCTAAAACATTTTAGTTTCATTTCTTGTGTTGTGTAGCAAATCCAGCGGTGATGCAGCAGCTGAATTGCTTTTCGGTTATGTCAAGATTTTTCAGTAGTAGGTAGACGTCTGACCCACTGCATTTAGTGGAAGCCTCTTGGGGCTGCAAACAGTGAGTAGCATGTCTGCCCTACTAGAGACAACAAACTCATACAGTCTGTCTAAAACATTTTAGTTTCATTTCTTGTGTTGTGTAGCAAATCCAGCGGTGATGCAGCAGCTGAATTGCTTTTCGGTTATGTCAAGATCGTTTTCAGTAGACTGACTGCACTTGCATGCTTTTCAAATATAAACTTGCAGTAGCAATGTTACACCAAGTGAATTCACTCTCAGCAGATCCAGCTGCGAGAACCACTGTCCTGGGCTACTTGCTGCTCACACGGGGGAAGCAACTAATGTATTTATGTCCTTCTCTCAATCATACAAGCTGGTATCAAATTTGCCTGCTGGCTAGCTTCCAAAAGAGAGGGAGATGGCTCTTTAAAGACTCCTTCATAAAAATAAAAAGTCTGTTCTCCTTTTAAAATTAAAAATTGATTTATAACAAGTTGAAAAGGGTTGCTTTTGTCCTCTAAAAATGATAAAGATAGTGCTTGGAACAATGACTGAGAACACTCTACAAGATATTTCTTAAAACACAGTAACTGATCAGAGGAGGGGTATAGAAAGAAAATAAAAAACCTTCATGAATATGTATGAAGTCAGTAGAACCCTGCTTTGATTTGAAATATTGGTGGTCTCTTTTCCCATTTCCAGTACCTACGGTAGATTTACATGGGTAATTTCTATCAATGCTAATGGGGATTATAATGTAAATCCCCCATGCCTCAATGGGAAAATGAGGTTTGGTTTTCCATCAGGAGCCTGCGTGCTTTCATTAGGAACATGTTCTATTGCAACAGGAAAGATGTACAGGTATTTACTGATACAATTTGTCCAAGTTTTCACATGCAATTCACCATG
This sequence comes from Aptenodytes forsteri, assembly GCF_000699145.1. Classification (NCBI taxonomy): domain Eukaryota; kingdom Metazoa; phylum Chordata; class Aves; order Sphenisciformes; family Spheniscidae; genus Aptenodytes; species Aptenodytes forsteri. The sequence goes on along the minus strand of NW_008796041.1, from coordinate 1,898,884 downwards.
AGGTAGAGTCTTTGTTAAGAAGGAAACAAAAGCCACCAGCCCTGTCTCCCATTGTAGTCCTTCAGATACTATTTCCAGATGCCCACTAGAATATTGGATTCTGATCAAGAGAGAGGATGGGCCTTTTCCCAAGGACCTTATTAGTCTAAAACAACTGAGAAAGCACTGGAGGAAGCATATTCTTACTATGTATTTGTCTTTTATTAATAAAACTCTCCTAATTTCCTGGGACTCCATTTCTGGGGTACCTGCTTGTCTTACCAAAAGGTACGGAGTTATGCTGATGCTATTAAATTATAAGTAGCCTTGAACCTCATCTACTTAAAAGTCTACCTTTAACAAATAGTTAAAAGGTGTTGGTGGAACCAAGTTGAGGGATTCTGAATAATCTGCTGCAAAGCTAAAGATAACACTTTTTTTTTTTTCCCCTCTGTACCTGTAACATAGGCTAAACACTTTATGGACAGTTGAAAAGATAAAATCCCATCCATGCCCCAAGGAACTTTTCAGTCTGAATAGACAGTGTACAAAGGAAGGGTGAGATCAAACTAGGCAGAGTCCTGCTGAGTCAGTAACCTGGGTTTTGTTTTAATTTGAGACACTCAGCCTGGTTTTCAGATCACTTTTTACTTTTAAAAAGTTGTTGTAGTTACAGCTGAAGAAGCCAGTGGAACTATCGCATTCCTATTTGTTAGATTTGAAGAGGTTCTTAAATTACTCCATTTATCTTAATGCAGTATTAACAGCTTCTGTCCATGGATGATATTTTAAAATACCAAAATTTGTAATTGCAGTAGTGTGGACAGTCTAAATATCTGAGGAAAGGAGGAGAGCGACACCCAGAAGATGTCAGCAATCTTTAAGCGACACATCAGTTTAGTTTCAGAAGTAACTCACTGTTGGGAGAACGACCACCAGTTTGATCAAGTCTGATAGATGTTACATCAGAGCTGAAGGACTCAATGGAAGGAGGTAGAGAACAAGTACCTGGGAAGGGAGATTTGAGGATGGAGGGACACATTGGAAGAACTAGGAAAGGGTGGGAGTGATGTAGCGCTGGCCAGATTTTCAGCCATTGCAAATGAGGATTGAAGTCAGGGGATCTGTGTGGGTCTGACATCAGGTGAGCTCTGATGAAAGAACACAAACCAAACCTAGAAAGGTATTAATAAACTGGTTTGGCTTCAGAGGAAAGCAAAAGTAATAATGAAAAATGGGAGGATTTATGAGCGAAGATTAAATGAGTTGCTGATGTTCACTTTAGCTAGGTAATGATTAAAGGGCACCTGATAACTGTCAGGCTATGGAAGAAAAAGGGAAATACAGTCTCTGAAGTCCACCACATGTGACACCAAGCGAGATGATTTTTGTTAGATCCATTTGTACCTATCTTCATAAAATAATCATCCCTCCTCTTGCATGCTTTGATGAGCAGTAAAATAGCCATCAATTTAAATGACTGTAAGCACATTTTGAAATGAAGGGAGGCACATCCCATCTGGCCTCAGTTTCAAGCAGATACTGCTAGGTGTTTTGTTGAATTTTGAATTTTTTATTTGTAGCGTTAAAGCATTTTAAACTAAAGCGCAGGATACAACTATTCAGGTAAAGCTTGAAATCTCTGAACTGTTACAGCCTGTCGTAATTTTGGACCTACAATGCAAAACTTCTGGAAAGCAAGGCAGTAATAAAAGCACTGCTAAGGGCTAGAACTAGAAGTGTGTAAATTCAGTTAAACACTAGTAAGAATTACTAGAAAAGAAGAATCTGTTGAACTACTATATTAATTTTCAAAGGGAAACTATGGAAAGCCCATCTTGTCGGTCACAGTGCTGGAAAACATGCCATAGAAAACAACCCCACCCTAGCAAACAGAAGAGCAGATTTGAAAGCTTTCCTTGCTGGTGGTTCTTTTCCATCCTGTTTCGTTTTTTTTTTCTCCAAATAGGGGATTTTATTTTCATTCTCAGTTCTTCACATGGTAAAGAATCACATGTAACATTCAAGCAGTTTAAAAATTCTTAGGCCCTCATTTAATGTGCAGTATAAACATTTATTACACAGACTGTCTTCATTCTTTGTAAGACTGTTCCAGGAGATGGGCTTTTTTTTGTGTGTGTGATAAAGTGAGTGTGTTTATAATGAGGTTTGGTGCTATTGTTATTCAGGATGAACTAGCCTGACAATAGAGCTCTGCTGTGAAGAGTGCACTGTATTCACGCTCTGAGCAGTCTTCTCCAGCCCATGTAACATTGCATCCCCTACTGTACATAATTGCACATACCACTAATTGGATAAAACCTAGTGGCCCCTTCCTCTTGAAAGGGACCGTGTTGAAAATTATTCGCTTTCGTGCTTTGGATCTGATTTCACGATCAGGTATATTGATAATAGTTTCAAACACCTGCTGGCAGTTGTTGTTTAGGTGTTTTTGTGGGGGTTACATCGTCTCTCCCCCATTTTGTTGCTCTCTCTTTCAGGAGAAATCCCCATGGTGAATTCATCAGTTGGACCAAACTGCTGTACGTGTAACTGCCAGTCAACCCTACAGGCTATTCTTCAAGAGCTCAAGACCATGCGAAAATTGATGCAGATTCAAGCAGGTACAATGACCGGTGCCATACATGCATATCCATGACAAGCATCTTCTTGTTAGGAGGAATGGTCTAGTAAGACAGAAATCTATCTGGGGACTCAGGAAAACCTGGACTGTTTCCTGCTCACTTGACACGCCGTTCAAAGTCAAATTTTCACAGGCTTCTTGGAAATGTAATTTTTGCTTCTCAGATCCTTACCTGTAACGTGTGATATTATATTGTAGGAATCTTTTAAGGCTAAATTAAAAAACAATCTAATGTGATTAGATACTCTAGTAATGGGAGCTGAGTGGGTAGGTCAATATGCCATAACCACCCCCAGTTTGTTTCCACGGTGTATTAATTCAGAGGTGCAAAATGTTACTTTTCCTGTTACCTGTTTACCAGTTCACTAATCTTAGGAGGAAAAAAAAAATTGAAAGGCCACTTAAAGTTATTGTATAACACTTCATTCAAAGATCTTTCAAGTTACAGCTCCGTGGTAGCCTAAACTGAGCTAGCCGCTGCATGTTGTGGCCTCCACCCTTCTTCAGGCTGGTTTACCAGTTCTTTCTGCTGGCTGAACCAGCAATAATCTGTTCACTGGGGAAAACTTCACATGGTAAAGAATCACATGTTGAGTCTGGTTTTCTGCTAGGTTAGGAGCTGAAACAGAACAGTGCAGAGCCAGAAGAGCACTAGAGCCAGCAAGATAATGAGACCATGGCAGCTAGGAATTAGGTAGGTCATCGTAGGCTGCTGTGAAGCTGCACCCTCCGTGCTTCCTAAAAATCAGTGTTAATGCTCATGAGGAGTTGGAGACATTGGAGATTTTGTCGGTTGAGTTGCCCATCCATCATGAGTGATGGGGAGTGGAGCCATGGAGGTTTTTCTCTTAGAGTAGCTGGAGAAGACCTCTGTAAGAAAAGGGAGTGTTGAGTAATTAACTGAAATATGGGTGGAGCGAGGGGCTGACTAAACTCCTTGTCTCCGCGGTGTATAATGCTTGAGTGAGCGACAGGAAGGATCAGACAGGTTTCGTAATATCAGTTGATACACATAAAAATGCTTTTCCAAAAGTCATCAATTTACAAAGCAGCACATGAAGGCCCGGTTTTACAGTCTTCACTGGGGCAGGGAATTCTTCACGCAGTTGCACCGATTTCATTGAAATTACTTGCATGATTAAAAATGGCTTGTGGGTGAGAGGTACAGAACTGGGGTTTATGCCAGAAGAGCTGGCTCCTCAACAGCAGGAATATTTCTTATTTATTATGTATCTACAGTATAAGTACCTTGTTAATTAGTGAATGTCTTACTGAAAAGGCCTGGGAATAGTTCATATTTTCTGGTAGGCATGAAATCATGGTTTTGCAGAGAAAAAAAGTTATTTGGCATTTTTGTTGCTAAAAGAAAAAAAACTAAAATGCAAACATGTAAGTGAAAGTGTAATAACTTCTTTTAGCGTTCAAACACCTTTCTGTCTAAATGATAAACTACAAATTACAGTCTTGTAAATCCTTGTCAGAAATTAAATATCCCAGAATCTTTTAATAAACAGTATTCTGAGGTTTGGGTTTTTCTTCCTCAAGCTTTGTAGATGAGGACTATTTGTAGTTCACTTGTAGCTCGAATGAGTTTGATCTGCATGTGTAGCACTTTTGGCTTTTTTTGTTTTGACCTTGATCTTACTGATTCATCCAGACATATAATTGTATCTGCATAGCATTCTGCTGGAGGATTCGCTCACGTTGATACAGGTTCAGAATTGGTGCCTTAGTTTATACAAATGATTGTGGATACTTGAAAGTGCAAAATATTGATAAATATAAAATATGGTCTCTTAGATTTCAGAGGTAACACATGAACTGTCAGTTTCTATGTATGAGCAAAACAAACTGATGCAACTTCGGGTTACTTTTTTCCCAGAAATTAAACTACTGAATAGTGTTTTCACTCATTCTTGACATAATGGTACTTGAAATGTTCTTGCTGAGCTAATTAACTTGGTGACTACATTCATAAAAATAACTGTAATTGCATTAGCGCTTGTATTATCTTACTTTATCAGGAAAAGATGCTCAAAGACAAAGAGATTCTCAGTCATTCAAACGGGTATACAAATTAATTATTGCTAAAGCCCTTCGTGTCACTAACCATCCACTGGTCACTAGGAAAAAGAACCACGTATTCCTAATTTTCCTAAAACACTATTCATCAGTATGTCTTGAAAAACCTCATAGTGGAGCTCAGTGTCATTATCCCCATTGTACAGATTGGAAAATTATGCAAAGGTGATAAAATGTAACCATTTCACATGCACAAACAGCCCTGAAAACCATACCACTTATCCAGAAGATAAGTTCAGTATGTCAGTAGTTTAATGATGCGTCTGTGTGGTTATAGATGTGGGTTTTTTCCATAAATTTAATTCATTACTTTCTTTCATTCAGTTGGGACTCAAAACAGACAGCAGCCTCCTGTTCCTCTGATTTGCACGCAGAAGTCAACAATATCAAGAAAGAGAAATAAAAAGAAAAAACTGCCCCTCAAAACTGTTGAACCAATTACCATGAATAAGAAACCCAACGCTGCAGAGAACGAAAAGAAGCTATCAGCAAACTCGGAACGATCGAGTCTGCAAGCAGTTGAATCCCCCTTAAAACCAGAAACTCCTCTTTCAGGATTTGGAATTATCCTTGAATCTGCTTCATCAGATGTAAGTTAATATTTTAATACACGGGATCACAGGATTTTAAAGCACTAACTCATTCAGGAGAATCAATACTCAAGTTATCTTGAGTGTGTTCCCTCTTCTTGTTAGAATAAACAAGCAAATCTTGGATAGGGTTGAATGGAGACAGTAGGGCTAGACGTGGGGAGTGCTGGTTACAAAATTTTGAGTTGGGGTTTTTTTCGAACTTTCTTGAGCGTGTAGTTCTCCCTTGAGTTGAAGGCTGCCTGTTGTTTGAGCTTGCAGTGGAAACTTGTTCTTCATCTCTCCTGTTGCCAAGAGCCACCGTGAGATCAGGGGCCATGAAAAGTGCTGCATGTATAAACCGTTCACAACCCTGTCATTTACTGATGAGCGCACGTAGTCCACACGTATGCCCTTATCCTGCCAAGATGTATTTATGTGCTGTGTTTCATGCCTGGCTGGTCCCACTGGCTTCGGGGGACTCCTCACCTCTATAAAGTTCATACCTCAGTCTTAGCTGAATTGGATTGGTCTTCATCGCTGTGGTTGCTGGATGAGGGCCTTGACGCTGTTGATGATGTCAGTGTGACTAAAGGGGCCAAAATTTGCCACTCTAAAAATATGTACTTTTCGCATGTAAAATTGCAATAGGCATATTTTCTTGATTCATGTAATGTGTACACATTGATAGAAATTTCATGTATCTGGTGGCTGATTGGCTTTGTTTAATGACCAGATAGATGTTGTCTGAACCAGTTCACTGATGAGTAAACTGATCATTAATTTCTCTAATATATTTTTAATTTTGAGCAGGCAGTTTCCAATTTCCTAAATACTATGAGCTAAAAAACATAATTAAATTCAGTATCAATAAGGGTAAATTAAAACAATGCAACAGATAATAGTCTACCTTTCTGGAAGTGGGAACTAATAATAAAAGAGCAGTCATGATAATTCAGTTATATAGATGCAAGCCACACCACTAATTAGATTGCAGTCTCATGCCACAGAGTCAGTGTGGTGATACAGAGTAACTAGTTTGATGCTTTTTCAGAGGTTTTCCTTTTGTAGTATTATGCTTAATAATGTTTGAGGGAATGGTTTGGGGAGGGACTGGTAATTTATCTCCAGTACGCAATTTGTGCTTATAAATTTTCTTTGCTTGTGGCACTCTCTTCAGCTTGAAACATGGTTTTGAAAACAGTTTTGTACTTGCGATGGAATTTAATTTGGCTTTATGAATGTGTTCCATCACTGGACACAATTCTTTGTAGGTGCCAATTTGACCTAAGAAAAAAAAGAAGAGAAAACATGTGGCTCATAAATCAGGTCCTCATCTGCCCTCCTGTGCTTTGGACCCTGCTTGCCACAGTAGTTGTTTGACTAAATTTACAGAGCCAGAACCCCGAGACAAACAAATTGATTTTGTTTTGTCTTTGGAAAGAAAACAGTTGAGTTCTGAAAATAGGTATATTTAACAGCAAAAATAAAATGTGATCTTAAACATTTTGAGAAGGCTAAAGAAAGTCACTTCTTTCAGAATGAATGGCGGTATTATCTTTTTCTATTTATTCATAAGCATCTCTAGTGTGCTTATGACCAGCATATCTGAGTGCCTGAAAAAACTGAAAGACATTTTACGCAGCACCGTAAAGAAATGTTCCTTTGAGAATATCGCACAGGTTGTCTGTAGTGTGTGCTGTGTCATACGCCAGGACTGCCGCCGCTGTTATTTTGCCAACATTGATTGAACTTTAAGAGAAATCTGTTTAATGTGTATAAAATTTGGGCTACCAAAACCAGTGCAATTAGTTCAGATTTGCTGAGGTGAAATACTGCTACTTATGGAGGTGGAAAAAGTCTTCGTGAGACCAACTCTTAATCTGGCCCATGAATCAGAGAACCTGCTTTTTAAATGTAGTGATCTGTTACTCTTAGTTAAACTTTCTTGTGTTTGTTTTACTGTTATAATATTTCATTTATAACCTAATCATTTCTAATCTACGTAGTACAACCTACTAAAATGTCTAGGATTAAATCTAATTCACTGCCTGTTAATTTTAGCACAGCAAAAGCCTTTGGCATTCAGGTCTTATTTATTTTATTGTACACGAATAGTTTACCCACCAGTTCCTTATGTCATGATCATTATCTACTAACAAGTGCTTTTCCTTTTGAGAAATTGCATTCAAAGTGATCATAAAGTTCAATTAGGTACTGATTGTCTTTGATTGAAGAATAGTTTACTACTAAAGGAAAGCAAGAATAAATCAGCGTTTTGCCTTCAAATTATTTCACTGATACACAAATTGATTCCTATATTAAGAATAAAATAGTCAAAACTAAAATAATACTGACTCCTCCACGCTGGTGCACTGGTAAGGTTTGAAATGTATTTTACAGCTGTATTAGTGAAGATGATTTGTCTGCCCTAGGCGTCTTGTATCATCGAGGTCGTCTTAGATTGCTGTCATGAGACCCCAGACCCAAGTAACAGAATAGGACAGGATACCTTCGTCACCATGACAACTACATTCTGGTTTTTGATTAACATGAAGTAGAATTTTTCCCAAGTTGTAAACTTGGCCCACATTTATTTACTCTTGAAAATCTTTTCTGTCACCAGAAAGTTTAGAAGTAACATATTAAAAACCCACCTACATCAGAAGATTGTCAAATGTCAAATAGAGTAACTGACTGTTTTGCTGGATCCAGCATTTTGAAAGTTCTCAAGGTAAAAAACAACTTTTCATCCAGAACAAGCTGAGAAACTTATGTGCTTTTTAGATTTTTTTTTTTTTATTACTATCTGCATATTTTAAGATTCTTCATCCTGGCTTCCCAAAGCATTATAATCTTCAGTTTTATTGCACAATACACATGCATATCCAATGATAGTATATGCTTTGAAAATATTCTGCTTGCTGTAACTCTCTTGATATTGATTTTAAAAAATCCATGGGAAAAGAGTTACACAGCCAAAGCCTTCTGAGATTGGCAGCCCTTTCTTCTGTCTAGACTCAAGACGTTTGCAGGTGATTTGATGGGAGATGGCATTTGCTCCTGCTCTGTAAACTTCCTTGAAAATACACCATCACTGGTGGATATATTTTCATGTAGGGGAAAAAAAAGAGCAAGTTATGAGGAGCAACGCTGTAATGTTAGCTTATTTTCTCACATCGTGACCACTGATTTTTTTCCCCCCTTGCCAACTCCCAGATAGTATCTTAAAAATTTTAGTTTATTCTTGATGTATCTTCATTCTAGAGATATAATTATTCCATACAGACATCTTGCATAAGCATTGTGTGGTAGTCATAGAAGAAAATACTGTAAATATTGTTTGTGTAATTTCTGATATGTACAGACAGGGGCAGCAAAAAGTCTCTTAGTAAGGGGACTTCCTTGAAGGCCTTTGTCTGCTTTGGCCCACAATGTACTTGAGGCGAGATTCTTGTGAAATACAGGATAATTTTGTTCCCTCTTCTTCCCCTCCATCTCGTTTTCTGGCAATGGCATAAATCCCTGTGATTTACCACTGAGGTTTTTTGTGCTGACATAAGCTGTCTATCTAACATCATCCTCTTCTAAGGATGCATTTTGGGAATATGAAAAGGAGGGAGAAGCGGCTGATCAGCAAGCGCTGGCTCCAAGGGCAACCTCAAACTCATCATCTACGTTTACTCATATGGGCCGTATCTGCGCTGGAAGCCCTCTTGGGAAACCACGTGGAACGGGCCGGTAGCCCTGCAGTTGTCCTTCTTGGAAATGCCTGGCTGCCCCACAGCACGCTTGTTCACATCATTTGGCAGTGAAACAAGTCCGTAAAATGGTTAGATAAATGTCCAAAAAGCTTCGCATAGGAATATTGCTCTGGGATGATCCTCTGGTTTGTCATTATTATCCAATATTGAAAGGTACCTCTTTTCTTTTTGTTAGCTGTATGTCTAGAAATAATGTCAGTAATTGTTAACTATTACAGTGGCTAGACATGAGTATGATTATTTGATTTGCCTTTTAAGGTGCTTGTTCACTGATGGGGTTTGATTTCCATGAAGTAGGCTGCTGTGGTACTGAATAGCTGGGAAAAGATTCGTGGTTTGATTAAGTGATTGTAAAGTCTCACCAGATGCATGATTGAAGTAAAATAATGTATTTGAATGCTCTTTTAATTAAAACATTTGTATTCTTTTGGTAGCCAGAAGTGCAACTTGCAGAAGGCTTTGACGTCTTCATGCCAAAATCTCAGCTGGACTCTATATTATCAAACTATACTCGCTCAGGAAGTCTGCTCTTTAGGAAGCTGGTCTGTGCATTTTTTGATGACAAGACTTTGGCTAACTCTTTACCAAACGGCAAAAGGAAAAGAGGGCTCAATGACAACCGGAAAGGACTAGACCAAAATATTGTGGGTGCAATAAAAGGTATGTTTTTTGCTTTCTTTCATATGTGTAATTAGAACATATTCTCCGCTAAGGAGAGTGTAAGGGGATTAGAATTTCTGACGTGTGTTAGGTCTATTAAAATATGCAGTCTTATTTTTATTCCCTTTCATTCACTTGTTAAAAATAGCTTCTACGGGGACAGCTTGTGTTAATTTTAAGCCAATGATCCCGGTTTCTGAAGTCAGGCTCTAAGGAATCTCAATGTTCATATAAGACAATTTTTTTTTTCCGGATACCAGAGATGCAAAGACATCTTGAAAACATAATGACAGCGTAACTGATCCTCTTCAATCAAAATTCTGAGGCTTGCACTGCATCTGACTCTCTGCTCTGTAAATAGTTTAGTAGTTGGTGACTGGATTGGGGAGAGATGGAGGAAGATAATACTGGGACTGAGATGAGTTTGGTGCTCCTAAGAACTGTGGTGGTCCTTCTCTTGTGGGAGCAAATTTCTTAGTCGGTGTGAGGATCCTGTGTTGGGTGGTTTTTCTTAGTGATCACTGCTTTCTCGCTTCCAGAAGAACATGTGTACTTTCAAACTCTGGGTTCACAACATATAAAGATCTAGTATTAGGCCAGAGATTCTGAACGGGTTTCTATTATTTTGAAATTTGATATAGTAGGAAAAACACCCAAGTTACCAAAAGACAGGCTGTGTTGCAAAGTAGAGCTTATTTTAGAGGCTGTGACTTGTCCTGAGGTACAGATTGCTAACCTAGGATACATAAAGCAATGAGAAGAGCTTCTGTAAGTACATTGGCAGCAAAAGGAGACAGGGGAACCTTTTGCAACCACCTCTGTGTCCACTTTTGGCCTCCCCTCGCCATGCAAGAAAGACATTGACATACTGGAGTGAGTCCAGTGTAGGGCCACCAAGACTTATGGTACTGAAGCAGGTAAGTGGTGAAGTATGTATGTGAAGTGACACGAGGAGAGGCTGAGAGAACTGGGGAGAAGAAGATTCAGGAGAAACCTTATTGCTGTCCACAACTACCTAATGGGATGGTGTAGAGAAGATGGAGTCAGACTCTTCTCAGAGGCACAGGAGGCATTGGACACATGAAAAATTTCACCATGATATAAGGAAAAACTGTTTCAATATCAGGGTGGTTGAACAGTGGAATAGGGGCTCAGAGGGGCTGCAGGATCCCCATCCCTGGAAATATTCAAAACTTGCCTGGTCGCAGTCCAGAGCATCATGATCTAGTTAGCCATGCTTTGAGCAGCAGGCTGGACATGGAGACCTCCAGAGGACCCTTTCAACCTGCGCGATTCTGCGATAAAAGTATATGTTGTGGCCATGTCATAGTCCTAATACATCTTTGGAGTTTCTGGCAGACTTTCTTACAGTTATGCTTATAATTAGGTTTCAATCACAACACTTTTTTATACCGTCTTTTCTTGAGCTCGATAATCTGCAAAAATCCAAAGTTGAATTCACTCCATCTGTATCTCGTTCTTTCTTAAAAGCTTTAATAAATAAGTTAAATGGAAGAAAAAAGGAGTTCAAAATTACTTTTTTTAAAAAAAAAACAACTCTAATTTGAGCAGCACTGTGATAAAAGAAATGTTTTTCAATAGATGCAGCAGCACTATTAAAATAGCAATCGTTACCCACTGCAGAGAGCAACGTTTCTCAGTAGCTAAGCTCATATTACCGGAACAAATTCTGACTTGGTTTAACCTCTTCCCTTGAGCCTAGGGGGAAGAAAGGAGGGAGTTCCAACAGATAAATTTCATCTGTGATGGTACTACTAGGTACCGCTGTAATAACAGTGATCTATATTGGCATTTACAGTATTGCTCAAATGCTAGTGCCTGATCCCTGATAGGGGAGCCCATCCCTAAAAGCTGTGATGAAATAAGATGCCAAGGGCTGATGTCCCGTGGATCTTTACTCAGCCTGGCTCCAATAGCACCCTTCTTCCCTCCAAAGAGCTGGGCTATTGAACACTGTGGTTTCGTTTATTCCAAGAAATAACTGAGCCAGTATGAAATCTCCACAAGAACAACATCATGTTGTTTGCATTATTATCATTAGGACATTCCTCTACCACGTGCCCAGATATCCTTTAGTGGCACTTTTAGTCCTTTTCCATGACAGAGATACAAAAGTGGAGAAAAGACTACATTCATGACAAAAATGAGCACTTAAAGGAGGGACTGTTTGCTTGAAAAACACTCTTCCTGTCTGAAAACCTTTTAACTGCCGTCCTTACAAGTAATTTAATGCTTCTGCAACAGGATGATTAGCCGGGGAGAAATTCTCTCTTTTGACTTTGGGTATTCAGTGGCACTTGTTGAATCAGTTGCAGTGTTTCTCCTGGGCAATCAGTTTCCCTTGTGAGTCGCATCAATCTTTCACTCGGAACTGGGGGAAAAAAGAAAAAAAGAGATCAGAAGTGGTTATTTTTCCTTTATGTCGTTGACTAGAAATCCAGCCAGTGAAGTCCTTCCCTGCAGAAGTCAATGAACTGTGTTCAGATGTATGTGTGATGTGTCCCTCAGTGGTCCCTACTGGGACCAATACTATTTAATACCTTCATCAGTGACATAGACAGCAGGATTGAGTGCACCCTCAGCAAGTTTTTGGTTGACACCAAGCTGAGTGGTGCAGCTGATTTGCTAGAGGGAAGAGATGCCATCCAGAGGGTCCTCGACAGGCTTGAGGAGTGGGCCCATGTGAACTTTATGCAGTTCAACATGGCCAAGTGCAAGGTCCTGCACCTGGGTCGGGGCAACCCCCGGTATCAATACAGGCTGGGGGATGAAGGGATTGAGAGCAGCCCTGCTGGGAAGGACTTGGGGGGTACTGGTGGATGAAAAGCTGGACATGAGCCAGCAATGTGCGCTCGCAGCCCAGAAGGCCAATCGTATCCTGGGCTGCATCACAAGCAGCGTGGCCAGCAGGTCGAGGGAGGTGATTCTGCCCCTCTACTCTGCTCTGCTGAGACCCCACCTGCAGTACTGCGTCCAGCTCTGGAGCCCCCCACACAAGACACACACGGACCT